>NC_044038.1:81989518-82291133 GCF_901765095.1 Microcaecilia unicolor | reverse complement strand
TAGATCTTGTTTAAATGGGATGTAGATCGTTACGTCATCTGCATATATGTATGGGTTAAGGTTTTGGTTTGATAATAGTTTGGCTAAGGGTATCATCATTAAGTTGAATAGGGTCGGCGAGAGGGGGGATCCCTGTGGGACTCCGCATTCAGGTATCCATGTGGCTGAAGTAGTCAAGTTAGATGTCACTTGGTATGATCGTGTGGTTAGGAATCCCTTGAACCAATTGAGAACGTTACCTCCAATTCCGAAGTACTCAAGGATATGTAGTAGTATTCCATGATCAACCATGTCGAAAGCGCTTGACATGTCAAATTGTAGAAGTAGTATATTCTTTCCTGTTGCAATCATTTGTTTGAATGTAGTCATGAGGGTAACTAGTACTGTTTCAGTACTGTGGTTAGACCGAAATCCTGACTGGGAGTTGTGGAGTATTGAGAATTTGTTTAAATAGTTTGTGAGTTGTTTGGTCACCAACCCTTACGTTAGTTTGGTTATTAATGGAATGGATGCTACTGGCCTGTAGTTGGTTAGTTCATTGGCACTTTTCTTTGCGTCTTTGAGTATGGGGGTGAGTAGAATGTTTCCTTTCTCCTACGGGAAGAGCCCATTTTGTAACATGTAGTTCAAGTGTTTCGTTATGTCTGTTATAAATTGTTGAGGAGCTGATGTCATAAGGTTGTTTGGACATATGTCTAGTTTGCAATGAGATTTGGCAAATCCTTTGAGCGTTTGGGAGATGATATCCTCTGGTAGTGTCTCGAAGTTGGTCCAGGTTCTGTCTGCTGGGTAAATGCCAGGGTCTGGGTCTAGACAGTCAAGGAGTTCAACATAGTCGATGGTACTGACAGGTATCTTAAGTCGTAGTTGTACAATTTTCTCGTTGAAGTATCTCGCAAGATTGTCTGCTCCTGGTGCATCTTTACTGTTGGTTGTGATTGGTGTAATATCTAGTAGTTTATTCACGAGTTGGAAGAGTTTATGTGTGTCCTTGAAGTTTGGTCCAATTACAGTTTTGTAATATAATCTTTTAGTTTGTCTTATGGTATATTTGTATTTTCTTTGGAGTTGTTTCCAGGCGTTAAGTGTGGGTTCGTCTTTCTTTTTATTCCATGCTCGTTTTAACCTTCTAACTTGTGTTTTAATTTTTTCAGCTCTTCATTGAACCATGGTATTGAATTCTTTGTATGTGAGGTTCTGGTTTGGATTGGAGCTATATTGTCTAATATGGATCTGCATCTGTTGTCCCATTCTAAGAGGAATTGGCTTGTACCTGCTTTTATTGTCCATTTGTTGTGGTAGATCTGTTGCCAGAATGTTACCGGGTCTATTTTTCCTCTCGTGGTGTAGGTTTTCCATTCTTGTTTATTCAGCGAGTCTTTCATATGCCATTGGAGGGAGATGTTTGCTTTATAATGATCGGACCACGGTGTGGGTGTCCATTTTGTGTCTGTTAGTATAAGGTTTGAGTCTGGATCAAATTTGTGTGTGACAATGTCTAGTGTGTGTCCTTTGAAGTGAGTTGGCTGCGTGTTTGTCCTGTGAAGATCCCATAGTTGTAGGAACTCTTCGCATTCTTGGGTGTTTGTTGAGTTGAGATCTTCAAGGTGCAGGTTGATATCTCCTATTATGATAAGATTTGAGGTAGAAACCCAAGTGTTCGAGATAAAGTCCATGAAGTGTGTTTGGGAGTCTTGCTAGTTGCCTGGTGGTCTATAGAACAGGACTGCGTAAGGTGTTCCTGCAAGTTAGGGTGATTAATTCTTACCGAGGCGATTTCGAGTTGTGGCAGAATAGATTCGGCTGTGGCTGTGATTGTGAACTCGGATTTGTATATTATGGCTATTCCTCCTCCTCTTTTTCCGTTTCTTGACCAGTGGGTAATTTTGTATCCTGGTGGGCATAAATCTAGGATTATGGGGTCTTTAAGGTCATGAATCCAGGTTTCAGTGATGAATAGGAGGTCAAGATTGTCTGTAGTGATCCAATCTGTTATGATCTCTGTTTTATTTACTACTGATCTAGCGTTTACGTATCCCATTTGGATTGGTCGGTAAGGTTCAGTTTGGGACTTGGTTGTGTTAATTTTTATTATTTGCCTGCTTTCTTGGTATCTGGTTCTGTTGTATCCTTTCTTCCCTTTCTGTTGGTTGTTTCCGAATGTATTTGTTTTTCCTTTTTGTTGGTTGTTATTCTTTTGGACTGGTGAGCTGTCATTGGGTTGTCTGTAGGGTTTATGTGTTGTGGGTAGATTGTTGTTTATATTGGGAGTGGTCCATGCATGGTAAATTAAGGGGAGGAAGTAGATTATCAAGAGCAATTTGTTGGTATTCATGTTGGCTGTATTTAGTAATGGTTGGTAATGCCTGGTGATGTTAATGAATTAAAGTTTGTGTGCACATCAAGCAGTATCAATATTAAGCATATATAAGCATATATTAAGCAATTTTGTGTGAACATCAGGCAGTATCAACATTAAGCATATATTAAGCATATATACAGTGGTGGAAATAAGTATTTGATCCCTTGCTGATTTTGTAAGTTTGCCCACTGACAAAGACATGAGCAGCCCATAATTGAAGGGTAGGTTATTGGTAACAGTGAGAGATAGCACATCACAAATTAAATCCGGAAAATCACATTGTGGAAAGTATATGAATTTATTTGCATTCTGCAGAGGGAAATAAGTATTTGATCCCCCACCAACCAGTAAGAGATCTGGCCCCTACAGACCAGGTAGATGCTCCAAATCAACTCGTTACCTGCATGACAGACAGCTGTCGGCAATGGTCACCTGTATGAAAGACACCTGTCCACAGACTCAGTGAATCAGTCAGACTCTAACCTCTACAAAATGGCCAAGAGCAAGGAGCTGTCTAAGGATGTCAGGGACAAGATCATACACCTGCACAAGGCTGGAATGGGCTACAAAACCATCAGTAAGACGCTGGGCGAGAAGGAGACAACTGTTGGTGCCATAGTAAGAAAATGGAAGAAGTACAAAATGACTGTCAATCGACAAAGATCTGGGGCTCCACGCAAAATCTCACCTCGTGGGGTATCCTTGATCATGAGGAAGGTTAGAAATCAGCCTACAACTACAAGGGGGGAACTTGTCAATGATCTCAAGGCAGCTGGGACCACTGTCACCACGAAAACCATTGGTAACACATTACGACATAACGGATTGCAATCCTGCAGTGCCCGCAAGGTCCCCCTGCTCCGGAAGGCACATGTGACGGCCCGTCTGAAGTTTGCCAGTGAACACCTGGATGATGCCGAGAGTGATTGGGAGAAGGTGCTGTGGTCAGATGAGACAAAAATTGAGCTCTTTGGCATGAACTCAACTCGCCGTGTTTGGAGGAAGAGAAATGCTGCCTATGACCCAAAGAACACCGTCCCCACTGTCAAGCATGGAGGTGGAAATGTTATGTTTTGGGGGTGTTTCTCTGCTAAGGGCACAGGACTACATCACCGCATCAATGGGAGAATGGATGGGGCCATGTACCGTACAATTCTGAGTGACAACCTCCTTCCCTCCGCCAGGGCCTTAAAAATGGGTCGTGGCTGGGTCTTCCAGCACGACAATGACCCAAAACATACAGCCAAGGCAACAAAGGAGTGGCTCAGGAAGAAGCACATTAGGGTCATGGAGTGGCCTAGCCAGTCACCAGACCTTAATCCCATTGAAAACTTATGGAGGGAGCTGAAGCTGCGAGTTGCCAAGTGACAGCCCAGTACTCTTAATGATTTAGAGATGATCTGCAAAGAGGAGTGGACCAAAATTCCTCCTGACATGTGTGCAAACCTCATCATCAACTACAGAAGACGTCTGACCGCTGTGCTTGCCAACAAGGGTTTTGCCACCAAGTATTAGGTCTTGTTTGCCAGAGGGATTAAATACTTATTTCCCTCTGCAGAATGCAAATAAATTCATATACTTTCCACAATGTGATTTTCCGGATTTAATTTGTGATGTGCTATCTCTCACTGTTACCAATAACCTACCCTTCAATTATGGGCTGCTCATGTCTTTGTCAGTGGGCAAACTTACAAAATCAGCAAGGGATCAAATACTTATTTCCACCACTGTAAGCATGTATAAGCATATATTAAGCAGTTTGTGTGAACATCAAGCAGTATCGACGTTAAGCATATATTATGCAATATTGTGTGAACATCAAGCAGTGAAGAGAGTTTTCAAAGAGAGTATGTACTTGCAGGTATATGCTTGCAGTTTGTTTTATTCAGTGTTGTGTGCCACGTGTCCTCCTCATCGGTGTGTGTGATCGCAGCGGTCCGCGTGTTTGGGCGGTTTATGGCTTTTTCAGCCTCCGTGGCAGTAGTTCGGTGCCAGAAATGTTCGCATGTAACAGTACTCTCTAGCCGGTCTCGTCTCCAGATGATCGCCTGCCTCCCAGTCCCTGCTTTCTACCGGATTCCCACTCGGACCGAGCAGCAGACAGCTGCTCCTTGCCTGCGCTGCGGCACACCAGGTTTACATAGGGTATAAAACCCTTGACAAGGATAATTGAGAAGAGAAGCTGGTGTAGACCTCTCTCCTCTGTTGTCTGGTCCCTCTAGTGCGTCGGTGGCGGGTTGACGAACGTCTCCATCAGAGACCGGGTTCAAATGTTTAGGGCTGGTGAGGGACCCACTCGGCCAGGTCCGGAGATAGGTGCAAGCGAGTGCATCCAGCGTTGCTGTTCTCCCTGATTCGCACTTGTCTCTGTGCTCTAGCGACTCAGGCACCACGTGGGCAGGATGCGACCTCATGGCTTCCCGATCCTCCCGGCCGGCTCCCTGCCTCTCTCTCTCCCCGCCTCCGTTGGTCTCCTGCTGCTCGCCTCCCTGTTTAGCCAGGAAGAACCAGCATGCGCTGGGAGCGATTGTGTGAGCAGGAAAGTCTGGTACCTTCACCAGGTGGGTCACCCCAGCAGTCCGTGACTAACTCCGCACAGCGGAGCCGACATCAGGAAGGCAGACTGGGCACTCGGGCAGCACTGCGCGGGTCTCGCATAGCCCCCATGGAAGATGTATAGATGTTTCCTGCCTTGCCGGGGGCAGCGGCGTCCCCATGCAGCTCCTCCACCTCGCCGCCGCAGGCCTCCGTTCCGCTCGTCATCCGCCGCTCTCTCTCCAGCCACCCCCATGGGTTCTGGCGGCTGGGCAGCGATGTGGGGTGAGTGGGAGCACCGTCCGCTCAGGTGGAGGTAGTCAGTGCCTCGTCGTCTGTTGCCACTCGGCTCTGCGGTTCTGGGTGGTCCGCTGCTCGTCTCCTCGGCTGCCAAGCGCAGGATGGACTCAGAAAGGGTGGTGTGGGCAGGCCCGGGGTGCGATCAATCGCCGAGTTCGGCTTCAGCGCATTTCACAAAGTATCTTATGAACAACTCCTGAGGAAATTAGAAAGTCATAGGATAGGAGGTCATGTCCTATTGTGGACAAAGAACTGGCTAAAAGATTTTAAAAAACAGAGAATAGGATTAAATGGTCAGTATTCTCAATGGAGAAGGGTAGATAGTGGGGTTCCCCAGGGGTCTGTGCTGGGACTTCTGCTCTTTAACATATTTATAAATGATCTAGAGATGGGACTAACTAGTTTTTCACTTATGTCCAATTGGATATCTTCCCACTATTTAAAATTAAAGAAAGAAAAAAACCCAAATTTTTATTAATAGAGATGAAATCAGCTCAGGAAGTGAAATCTAAGCTGATTATTGATGGTGAAAGTTTTACACTAGATCAATCTATAAAGATATTAGGTATTATTTTGGATAACAGATTGACTTTGGAACCTCAGATAAATTGTCTTGTTAAGTACTCCTTCTATTGTTACATCCTAGAATGGATGAAGCTCAGGCTGGACATCTGGATGGAAGGATCCAGCTTGTTCCGGCCCAGCTTGTTCCAGCGTCTCCCTGCCTGTTCCAGCCCAGCTTGTTCCGGCGTGTCCCGGCGTGTCCCAGCGTGTCTAGCTTGTTCCAGCATATCCCAATCCGCCTAATCCAGCTTGCTCCAGCATGTTCCAGCGTGTTCCAGCGTGTCCAACTTGTTCCAGCCTGTCCCAGTCCACCTGATCCAGCTTGTCCCAGCGTGTTCCAGCGTATCCAACTTGTTCCAGCTTGTCCCAGTCCGCCTGATCCAGCTTGTTCCAGCGTGTTCCAGTCCGCCTGATCCAGCTTCTCTGGTCTGCCTGCTCCAGCTTGTTCCAGTCTGCCTGATCCAGCTCGTTCCAGTTCGCCTGATCCAGCTCACTCCAGCTCGTTCCAGCCCGTCTGCCCCAGCTTCTTCCAGCTGCACCAACCCTGCTGACCTGCTCTCTTCTGCTCCAATTATTCCAGCTTGTTCCAGTCTGCCGCTATGCTCTCCACCGCACTCGCCCGTTCCTGCCTGCCTGCCCGCCTGCTAGCCTGCCTGCCTGCTAGCCAATCAACCTACCTCTAAATTATTCCAGCTTGCTCCAGTCCCACTGCTGACTCTCCACCGCACTCACCTGTTCCTGCCTGCCTGCCTGACTACTAGCCAACCAACCAACCTGCCTGCTTCCCAGCCCTTCAACTTGCCTGCTTATCTGTCCATCATCAACAACCAGCCTACCTCCTAGACTACCTACAACTACCTACCTCAATCACTACTTATGGCCCCCATACACATTCTCTTCCTTGCCCTGTCCCTTCCCAATCTTTTCCCCCTCCCCCCACCGCTGTATACCACATGAACTTACTGCCCATCCATGTCCTCTCCCGTCCTGCTCACTACTGCAATACCCCACCCTCCCCTGCCCCACACCACCTCACCATCTCTACTGTCCTCCTCCTCCTTCCTAGCTCTCAACCTTCAACACCTCCTTCTTGCCATGAACCCTTCCCCATTCCTCCTACGCGCATCCCGTCTTCGTCGCCCTACCTCCCCCACCCTCCTCCGCTCTTCTCTTGCTCCTCCTCCTGCTATCCGCGGGAGACATCAATCCCAACCCTGGTCCCCCACATCTGTCCTCGTCCTCGTTTCATCCATGCAAACGTTTCCGCGATGTCTCCAACCTCATCTCTATCCCCCTCCTCCCCCCTCCTCCCTCCCATTCTCGTGTGCCCTGTGGAACGCTCGCTCGGTCTGCAACAAACTTTCATTCACCCATGATCTCTTCATCTCCCGCTCCCTTCAACTGCTCGCCCTAACTGAAACCTGACTCACCCCTGACGACTCTGCCTCAGTCATGGCCCTTAGTCATGGAGGCTATCTTTTCTCTCACTCGCCCCGCCCAGCTGGCCGCGGTGGTGGTGTCGGGTTACTACTTTCGCCCTCCTGCAGTTTTCAACCTCTCCCCCTATCGCAGTCTCACTGTTTCTCATCATTTGAAGTTCACTCCATCCGTCTATTCTACCCGCTGCCACTCAGAGTTGCAGTCATTTACCGCCCCCCTGATAAGTCCCTCTCTTCCTTTCTCACCGACTTCGATGCCTGGCTCACCGTTTTTCTCGAGGCCTCATCCCCATCCCTCATTCTTGGAGACTTTGACATACACACTGATAACCCATCCGACTCATACGCTTCCCAGTTCCTCACTTTAACCTCCTCCTTCAACCTCCAACTGAGCTCCACCACCCCTACTCACCAATCTGGCCACTGCCTTGACCTCGTTCTCTCCTCTACCTGCTCACCTTCCAATTTCTGCACCTCAGCCCTTCCCCTCTCCGACCATCACCTGATCATCTTCACACTTCATCACCCTCCCCCTCAATCCCGCCCAACACTAACCACTACTTCCAGGAATCTCCAGGCTGTCGACCCTCCCACCTTATCTTCTAGTATCTCCAATCTCCTCCCTTCCATCATGTCATCTGAGTCTGTCGACAAGGCTGTCTCCACTTACAATGCCACTCTCTCCTGTGCTCTGGACACCCTTGCTCCATCCATCACCCGTCCCACAAGGCGCACTAATCCCCAGCCCTGGCTGACCCCTTGCACCCGTTACCTTCGCTCCTGTGCCCGATCGGCTGAACGCCTCTGGAGAAAATCTCGCACCCATACTGATTTCATTCATTACAAATTCATGCTATCCTCCTTCCAGTCCTCCCTATTCTTCGCAAAACAGGACTACTACACTCAATTGACTAATTCCCTCAGCTCTAACACTCGTCGTCTCTTCGCCACCCTTAAATCCCTCCTCAAAGTGCCCTCTGCTCCCACCCCCCCCCCCTCACTCTCCCCTCAATCACTTGCTGACTATTTCCGCGACAAGGTGCAGAAAATCAACCTCGAATTCACCACAAAACTTCACCCTATAACTCACTCCCTCAACCAACCATCCCAGGCCTCCTTCTCCTCGTTTCCCGTTATCACCGAAGAGGAAACCGCCTATCTTCTTTCCTCCTTGCAATGCACCACCTGTTCCTCTGACCCCATCCCCACCAACTTACTTAACACCATCTCTCCTACTGTCACCCCCCCCCCATCTGTCATATCCTCAACCTCTCTCCACTGCAACTGTCCCTGACACCTTCAAGCATGCTGTTGTCACACCACTCCTCAAAAAACCATCACTTGACCCTACCTGTCCCTCCAACTACCGCCCCATTTCCCTCCTACCCTTCCTCTCCAAGTTACTTGAACGCGCCGTTCACAGCCGTTGCCTTGATTTTCTCTCCTCTCATGCCATCCTCAATCTGCTTCAATCCGGCTTTCGTCCCTTACACTCCACAGAAATGGCGCTATCTAAAGTCTGCAATGATCTCTTCCTTGCCAAATCCAAAGGCCACTATTCCATCCTCATCCTCCTCGACCTATCCGCCGCTTTTGACACTGTCAATCACAATTTACTTCTTGCCACACTGTCCTCATTTGGGTTCCAGGGCTCTGTCCTCTCCTGGTTCTCCTCTTATCTCTCCCACCGTACCTTCAGAGTACATTCTCATGGTTCTTCCTCCACCCCCATCCCGCTCTCTGTTGGAGTTCCTCAGGGATCTGTCCTTGGACCCCTTCTTTTCTCAATCTACACCTCTTCCCTGGGCTCCCTTATCTCATCCCATGGTTTCCAATATCATCTTTATGCTGACGACACCTAGCTTTATCTCTCCACACCTGACATCACTGCAGAAACCCAGGCTAAAGTATCGGCCTGCTTTTCCGATATTGCTGCCTGGATGTCCAACCGCCACCTGAAACTGAACATGGCGAAGACCGAGCTTCTTGTCTTCCCACCCAAACCCACTTCTCCTCTCCCGCCACTCTCTATCTCAGTTGACAACACCCTCATCCTTCCCGTCTCATCTGCCCGCAACCTCGGTGTCATCTTCGACTCCTCCCTCTCCTTCTCTCCACACATCCAGCAGATAGCCAAGACCTGTCGCTTCTTCCTCTATAACATCAGCAAAATTCGCCCTTTCCTCTCTGAGCATACCACCTGAACTCTCATCCACTCTCTCGTTACCTCTCGCCTTGATTACTGCAACATACTCCTCACTGGCCTCCCACTTAACCATCTATCCCCTCTTCAGTCCATTCAGAACTCTGCTGCACGTCTTATCTTCCGCCTGGACCGATACACTCATATCACCCCTCTCCTCAAGTCACTTCACTGGCTTCCGATCAGGTACCGCATACAGTTCAAGCTTCTCCTGCTCACCTACAAATGTACCCAATCTGCAGCCCCCCCCCCCCCCACCTCTCTACCCTCATCTCCCCTTACGTTCCTACCCGTAACCTCCGCTCTCAAGACAAATCACTCCTTTCAGTACCCTTCTCCACCACCGCCAACTCCAGGCTCCGCCCTTTCTGCCTCGCCTCACCCCATGCTTGGAATAAACTCCCTGAGCCCATACGCCAGGCCTCCTCCCTGCCCATCTTCAAATCCTTGCTCAAAGCCCACCTCTTCGATGTCGCCTTCGGCACCTAACCACTATACCTCTATTCAGGAAACCTAGACTGCCCCAACTTGACATTTCGACCTTTAGATTGTAAGCTCCATTGCGCAGGGACTGTCCTTTTTTGTTAATTTGTACAACGCTGCGTAACCCTAGTAGCGCTCTAGAAATGTTAAGTAGTAGTAGTAGAATCTTACTGTAATTCACTTTGAACTATGCAAATGGAATTAGTGGACTATAAGAAATTAACTGTATCTGTAACTGTAGACACAGTGCGCACACTGAGGCCTTGTCCAGCACACTCTCCCATCCAGCAGACTCATGACCCTACCACTGGAACCAGGGCCGGTCTTAGCAAGTGCGAGGCCCTATGCAGACCAATTTGGTGGGGCCCCATCCTAGCCCCGCCCCTATCCTAGCCCCGCCCCCGCCCCACCCATTGATAAGATTATTCAATTTTTAGAAAATTTTCTATTTATGAAATTTCAAATAAAGACAAATGAAGCTAAACTTGTACAGAAAAACTGATTGAAATAATAAGCACAATGCTATCATGAAACCCCCCATCCCAAGAAATTATTCAGTTCAAGTCCACAATTAGTAGTTCCAATTCTCATAACCCCGGGGGGTCAGAGGTGCGGACACACAATCTCTCCACTGCAAAACACTATACACAAACTTGTGCAAAAACAGAGTCAGAACCTTACCAAACCATAACAGCACTAATTCCAAGGACAGGACGAGCTACAACCTTATGTATGGAAAGGCAGAACTGTAATTACACCAGGCTCTAAAACACCAATACACTACCTTGTGAAAAAAAAAAGGGCTGCAAATACTACAAACTAGCAGGATACTGTACCTTGATCACACATGAAAAACACATGACACAACAAATATGAAGGCAAAATACTGAATGGAAAGTTACCTCAAGAAGTCAGACTCAGCATGCAGCAATACTAGAAAAATTGAAACTTACATGCAAAATATCACAGATGCACATTTCTAAAAGCTGACATATTCCAATTAATAAATTCTGAATAAAATACTTTTTTTCTACCTTTGTTATCTGATCATTTAGTTTTTCTATTCGCTTTGGTCCGTGTCTTCTGTTTTATGCAGTGTCTTCTTTCCGTTTGATATTTTTTCTCTCACCATGTCCACCATCCTCCTGTGTCCTTATGTGTTCTGTCTACCATCTGTAGCCCCCTGTCCCTATCCTTTCTCCAGTTTCAGCATCTGCCTTCAAAGTGTTCCGATCCAGCCCTTAAATTCAACAATTTGCCCTCCATCCACATCCAGCAATTCTCCCCTCTCCCCTCCCCTCCATTTCCAGCAATTTCTCCTCTCCCTGAGCACTGCCATCCCATCCAAGTCCATCCTTGGCCCTCTCTGCCCTTCCCTCCTCCATCCACATCCAGCAATTCTCCTCTCTCCCCTCCCCTCCATTTCCAGCAATTTCTCCTCTCCATGGGCCCTGCCATCCCATCCAAGTCCATCCTTGGCCCTCTCTGCCCTTCCCTCTTCCATCCACATCCAGCAATTCTCCTCTCTCCCCTCCCCTCCATTTCCAGCAATTTCTCCTCTCCCTGGGTCCTGCCATCCCATCCAAGTCCATCCTTGGCCCTCTCTGCCCTTCCCTCCTCCATCCACATCCAGTAATTCTCCCCTCTCCCTTCCCCTCCATTTCCAGCAATTTCTCCTCTCCCTGGGCCCTGCCCTCCCATCTGTTCCTCTCTCCCCTGCCCCCCTCCATTCACCCATGTATCCAGCAATTCCCCTCTCTCCCTGAGCCCTGCCATCCCATCCATGTCCCTCTTTCCCCTGCCCGCCCTCTTCTCTCCCCCACGATCGATCCCTTTCCATTTTTGCTTTTAAATTTACCTCCAGTCCAGCAGCTTCAGTGAAAGCGCTCCCAGTAAAAGCGCTTCTCTTCGCTGTGTCCCGCCTTCTTCTGATGTCATGACGTCAGAAGAAGGCGGGACACAACGAAGAGAAGCGTTTTTACTGGGAGCGCTTTCATTGACGCTGCTGGACTGGAGGTAAATTTAAAAGCAAAAAAGGAAACGGATCGATTGTGGGGGAGAGAAGAGGGCGGGCAGTTTGGACGAGCGGCGGCGATCCCCGGGCAGAACTAGGTCAAGGCTGACTGAGGTGCGGGGCCCTATGCGGCCGCCTCGGTTGCCTCGGCCTAAGACCGGCCCTGACTGGAACCAGTGAGGCCCCCAGAGGCGACTACCACCACAGATAGCAGATGGGAACCAAGCAGGTCATAAAAACATAAGAACATAAAAGTAGCCATACTGGGTCAGACCAGTGGTCCATCTAGCCCAGTATCCTGTTTTCCAAACAGTGGCTAAGCCAGGTCACAAGTACCTGGCAGAAACCCAAATTGTGGCAACACTCCATACTACAAATCCCAGGGCAACCAGAAGCTTCAGGGAATTCTAAAGCTAGGACAGGGACCCCAGCCTCAGGGTCTACTAAACGCGAGGACAAGGACAGGGATACAAGTACCTTATATTGGGCATTGTAAACCTAAATGGTGGGAATGGTTGGTCATATGCTCCAAGCTTAGTAGAGCTTATTATACAAATGGAGATGTTGAGGACTGGCCAAAAAAACAGAAGGCGGATGTGAAGTGCAAAGCTGGAGAGAATCTGCAGATGTGGACCCTATGAACCTCAGCCCTGAGGACCACATAGTACACAGATCCATTACTAGGGACTCCAATTCCCACCCAGCTTCTCATGAAGGAAGCCACAAAAGGTGGTTCCACTGGGGTACAATCTTCACATATCCCCACAGTATTTTTGTTTCAACAATAAATACATAAATAGGATAAAACAGTGTGTTGCAAAGTCCACTACTGTTATTTGTATTGCTGCTGACCAGTGCCTGTGCTGTATCTTGTCCAGAAGCCAGGTCCTGCAAAAAGGAAGTAGTAGAGTGTTGCACGAGGACAGAAATCCAACCCGTCCCCATTGGAATCTAATCCATCCCCATTCATCCCTGTGGGGAAATCTAGCCCATCCCTGCCCATTCCCGCTGGAATCTAGCCCATCTGCACCCATCCCCACCACAAGTAATCTCCTCCATCCCAGCTCCTGGCCCACCAAGACCTTGCCATGCCACAGTCACCTTGCCCCCCCCCCCCTAAGAAAGCCAGATTCTATAAGCAGTAAAAATACTAGTAAAAGTAACATAAATCATTTTCTTTTGCACTCCACTAAGACAGCAGATCTACAGATCAGCACAGGATCCAAAGCAATCCAAATTCCAAAACAATTAAAGTCAGAAAGAACACAGTTTATACCCAATTGTTCAACCACTCTTAGGATTCACCTTTGGGATTAAAAAGCAAAACAATGAACATGTAAGGACTGGATAAATGAATTAAAACAAAGTTTAAACAAATGCCCTTAATAGGAAATACCTGATGCAATATTCACATAGCAAGCAGCCCGAGGCAACAGATTTATTTTCTACTGAACATAATTAACTTTGTATGAACTTGGCAGCAAATAGTATTCTGAACCGGACAATGTTGGCACATTTAGACTGATACTGGACAAAACTTCTGCATGAAGAAAGCCCTTCTCTAATTATTTAATACCTTTCTGTGAAAGAGTATTGATAAAAGGCAAGTGCATTTTTATAATATACCACTGCAATTCACAAAACACAAGGAGCAAGTTCCCACATGCCATCTTTTTCTTTTGATGTAGGCACAGGAAAAAAAAAGATTTTAAATGCTCCCAGGTTTCAACTTAATTCATGTTTAATATGGGATATAAATGTCATAAATAAGTAAATAGATAGATAGAAACTCTGAATGTTGAGCACCTGATTCTCATAACATATTGTCTGTTTTAGTGCAGGAGAGGATCAGCGACACAGCAGCAGGCAGGAAAGAGTAGGGATCTTTCCTGCCCTGAAGAAGCCACTAGACCACCAGAGTACCTTGAGGTATGTGCTGGGAGGGCACCCTGCGCTTGGGGGAGGGAAGGCACTTCCATGGGGATCCCACAGGATCTAGATCCATCCCAACAGGATTCCCAAGGACCTGGATCCATCCCCGCAGGATCCCCGCAGAATGGAGGGGATCTCCGGTACCTGCAGGAATCTCGCTATCCCCTCTCCGGTGCAGCTCTCTAGGAAGTAGTCCTTGGTTAGCAGAAACATGGGGCAGACCAGATCTCAGGTCATCTCCTTAGCAGAAGGGGAAGTGTAGGTTCTGAGGTCTCTGTTTACCTGGAGACAGTGGCAAATGAGGACTACAACTGGCTCATGGCTCCCAGGATTCAGTTGCCTGATGCTATGGGAGCAGAATGGAGAGCATAACAGCCAGTTTTCCAGGTGTTTGAGATTCCTGGCTGTTGATAAGCCACCTCTCCCTTAGCAATGTTAAGGGAAGTTGATTTATTTAGACGTCATTTTCCCCAAAACATTTTCATATGTGAGTCATTATAAAAAAAAGTTTATCCCCCGAACGTCTAAGTATCTATAGCTGATACATCTAAAGTGCCCTACAAAAACATGCATCTCTGGATTTTCAAACCTCCACAGCCCACACTGCAATGGCATCCAAACAGAGGGCCTCTAGCAGGAAGCTCAATTTCAGAGATGCTGAGATACAGCTCCTAGTGAAGGTGGTAGTGGCACATCATGCCAATCTGTTTGCTCCCAAGGGGCAAACTATGTGTGCTTACATCAAACAGAAAGAATGGGTGACAATAGCCCACAAGCTTAATGCTTTCCACCACTCAAATTGAGAATACCCAGCTGACCGAACTTGGTCAAACTTCGCTCTCCTCACCGCCGAAATAGTTACCCAGGCAATCAAAAGGTTCTCCAACACCCACTGTAAATTGGATACCTGCCCCAGCTACCTAATAAAATCCGCCCCTGACCGCTTCATAGCAGACCTCACATCCCACCTAAACTACATGCTTCAACAAGGTCTCTTCCCTAAGGAAAATGGCAACATCCTACTCAACCTACCAAAAGATACCAAGAAAAATACAAACAAAATCACCAACTACCGCCCAGTAGCATCTATCCCACTGGTAATTAAACTGATGGAAAGCATGGTAACCAAACAACTTACTGATTATATAATGTCAGGATCACTCGCTGTATCCTCACCACTCCTTCACAGTCTCTGCCTCCTCGGCATCGCACATCATCCACTCCCAGGGTTAAAGGTCTGCAATCAGTGTCTCAGGAAAACAGGAGATTCACTAGAAGTGCTTTATTAGCTCCTTAATACCGCTATTCTTCTTTAAGTCTTCCCAGACCTTCTCCTCTACCCGGTATAGTCCAACTTCTAAACACAAATCAATTTAACACTGCTTTCCCACACAATTCAATTTAGCACTGCTTTGCAACACAGTTCGATTTAGCACTGCTTTCACTTCAGTTCTGCTTCGCACTGCTTTCAACACAGTTCAGCCTGGCACTGCTTTTCAACACAGTTCAGCTTAGCACTGCTTTCACTTCAGTTCTGCTTCGCACTGCTTTCAATACAGTTCTGCTTCGCACTGCTTTCAATACAGTTCAGTTCAACAGCAATATGGTCTAAATCACTTTCTCACTCTTAGACCTAATGACCCACCTCCCTCATTTGTCAGCACCAATCCTCCTGACATCCACCCACCGGGTCAATCCACCAAATCTTCATTCACTCTCTCATGATCAGTTCATAACTCATTTTAGGAGCCCTCCAGCAGTACTTCCATTTCCTCCTCATTCTCTCTTTCTTCCCCCTCCTCCAGTTCCATTCTCTCCTCTCCTTCCTCTCGATCTAGGGGCTCCTCCCCTCCCACATCTGATTCCATTTCCCAATCAATCCCCAGCTCCTCCCTTTCTTGCATAGAATCCTCTCCCTTCACCTGATCCCTCTGCTGTTGCTGCACTGCCTTCTGGGCTTTGTAGTTTCTTAGTTTCGAATTTCTCTGGTGCTGCACTGCCTTCTGGGCTTTGTAGTTTCTTTGCTCCTCACAATAAACAAATTCTCAATATTACATGAATCACAATCAGGATTCCGCCCACTCCATAGCACTGAAACAGTACTAATTACTCTCCTAGCCAAATTAAAACAGGAAACAGCAACAGGTAAAAGCATACTTCTCCTCCATTTCGACTTGTCTAGTGCATTCGACATGGTAAACCATAATATACTACTAAGACTTCTAGATTACTTCAGGATCAGAGGAAATATACTTAGTTGGATCAAGGATTTCCTAACCACTAGAACATATTAAGTGAAATCAAATTCAAACATGTCATCATTGTGGAAAGCAGACTGCGGAGTAAAGGATCACCACTATCAGTGATCCTTTTCAACCTAATGATGACCCCACTAGCCAAGTCCTTATCCGACCAAGGCCTTAACACTTTCATCTATGCAGACGATGTCACAATATACATTCCTTACAAACATGATCTGACAGAGATCACCAACGAAATTAAGCTCAGCTTGAACATCATGAACTCATGGGCAAATGCATTTCAACTAAAACTCAATACAGAAAAAACACACTGTCTCATCCTCTCACCCCAATACAACGCGAACAACCCCATAAATATAAACACTCCAGATTCCATCCTCCCCATCTCAGACAGCCTGAAAATCCTCGGCGTTACAATCGACCACAACCTTACACTAGAGAGCCATGTGAAATCTACAACAAAGAAAATGTTCCACTCAATGTGGAAACTCAAACGTGTGAAACCATTCTTCCCGAGGGAAACATTTTGCAACCTGATACAATCAATGGTTCTAAGCCATGTGAAGGGGCATAATCGAACGGAAACGTCTATCTCCATGGGCGTTTATCTCCGAGAACGGGTCCGTGAAGGGGCGGACTGAACCGTATTTTCGAAAAACATGGACGTTTATCTTTTTTTGAGCTGGGCGTTTTTGTTTTTCAGCGATAATGGAAACCGAAAGTGCCCAGCTCAAAAACAAATAACTCCAAGACATTTATTCGTGGGAGGGGCCAGGATTCGTAGTGCACTGATCCCCCTCACATGCCAGGACACCAACCGGGCACCCTAGGGGGCACTTTTACAAAAAAAAAAAAAAAAAGGTAAAACAGCTCCCAGGTGCATAGCACCCTTCCCTTGGGTGTTGAGCCCCCCAAATCCCCCTCAAAACCCACTGCCCACAAGTCTACACCATTACTATAGCCCTAAGGGGTGAAGGGGGGCACCTACATGTGGGTACAGTGGGTTTGGGGGGCGGTTTGGAGGGCTCCCATTTACCAGCACAAGTGCAACAGGTGGGGGGGGATGGGCCTGGGTCCACCTGCCTGAAGTCCACTGCACCCCCTAATCACTGCTCCAGTGACCTGCATATTGCTGCCAGGGAGGTGGGTATGACATTTGAGGGTGAAAATAAAAAGTTGTGAAACAGCATATTTTGTGGTGGGAGGGGGTTTGTGACCACTGGGGGAGTCAGGGGAGGTCATCCCCGATTCCCTCCAGTGGTCATCTGGTCATTTAGGGCACTTTTTGGGGCCATATTCGTGGAAAAACAGGGTCCAGGAAAAGTGCCCTAAATTCTCGCTAAAAACGCATATTTTTTTTCCATTATCGGCGAAAGTCGCCCATCTCTGATCGCCCGATAACCACGCCCCCGTTCCGCCTTCACCACACCTTCGACACGCCCCCATCAACTTTGACCACATCCGCGACGGAGTACAGTTGAAAACGTCCAAATTCGGCTTTCGATTATACCGCTTTATTCGTTTTTGTGAGATAAACGTCTATCTCCCGATTTGGGTCACAATATAGGCGTTTTTCTATTTCGATTATAAGCAGGATAGACTACTGCAATGGAATTTATGTGGGATTCAAAGAACAACACATAAAGAAACTTCAGACCACTCAAAACATGGCAGCCAGGCTTATATTTGGAAAAATGCGAAACCCCTCCGAGAAAAATTGCACTGCCTCCCAATCAAAGAACATATTGCTTTCAAAATCTGCACCCTGGTTCATAAAATTATCTACGGCGAGGCCCCAGGATACATGACAGACCTCATCAACCTACCAATCAGAAATACAACTGGATCAACATGAACATATCTAAACCTCCACTACCCAAGCTGCAAAGGACTCAAATACAAATCAACTCATGCATCCAGCTTTTCCTACATAAGCGCACAACTATGGAACGCGTTACCAAAAGCCGTGAAAACAACATATAACCACCCAAACTTCCGGAAATCACTAAAAACTTACCTGTTCAAAAAGGCATACCCTACTGACCCAACTTAAATGCTTGAATCCTGCAACACTACGAAACCAAAGCACGTAATGGACATAACGTAACTCGTCCTCTATACGATTCCCTAATATGTCTGTTCCACATGAACCTCATTCTACCACAACATCACTGTGTAACTGTTTATACCGGAATTGGCGAACACCTTTACGGTACTATGTAAGCCACATTGAGCCTGCAAATAGGTGGGAAAATGTGGGATGCAAATATAACAAATAAATATAGAGGACATTAAAAGGAAATGAAGGGGAAGTTATGTGATGGATCCAGCCTGAGATGACATGGGAGACAGGAGCTCCAGAACTGTTCCCCTTATATCTGCTTTTATCAGCACTTTTCACTGGCTGAGCATGTCTTTCTTACACTCCTGATTGGGGTTAAATACCCCTAGATCAATTTGGGCTCAAAAGCGGCGATCCAGGCCAGCAACACAGAGGATGCTGCCAAAGACTCCAAAGGTGCCTTGTGACAAGCTTAGCAACAGCCCTACCAAAATAGCAGACTCACCCTCAGCCATGTTCACGATCCTGGCAGGGGATTGAGTGTAGGAAATTTTCCGCTCCATGGCGGCTGCCCTAGAAGAACGACTCAATAAACTACATTCCATGGTGGACAAGTTGCGAGAGCGCTATGACTCGAAGGGCCAAAAGCTTACCGAATTGGAGCACAGAGTGTCGGCGCAAGATGATAGAGAGGACCAGTTGACTCACCAGGTGGAAGTGCTTCAGGCAACCACTAAGGCCCTTCAGGAGCAGATTGAGGAACAAGAAAACCGGAGCTGCACAATTAATCTTTTCTGTTCATAAGTATGACAGTGTTTCTTCTCTGTTGCAGGACCTCCACTGGTTGCCAGTGGAGGCTCGAATTCAATTTAAGGTTTACATCATAGTCCACAAGATTCTTTATGGACTAACTCCAGAATACTTGCTCAGTTGGGTTCAAATGGCCAACAAAGACAGAGGCCTTCCAGATAATTTACTACTTCATTATCCCAGTCCTAGCAAATTGAAAAATAAGACCATTTATTCTGCTAGACTTATGTATCAAGCCCCTTTGTTATGGAATTCTCTCCCTACACAACTGAGAAAAATTCAGACCGTATTTGTTTTTAGGAAAGCCCTAAAAACTTTTTTTATGAAGTTTTATAATTAGTATATATTAATTTTCTTTATATCAATATGAATTAATTGATTGCTGTTATTTGCAGGGTCTGCCTATTTGATTCTTGTTGTAATCTGCACTGAACTCTATGGGTAGATACGGAATATAAGAAGTAAAGTAAAGAAAAGTTAAATAAAGTTTAAGACAAAGACCTTTATAGAATCTTCAGTCAATGGTTGCTGGAAAAATTGGGCCTCGTCCCTTCGAGTAGACAATTTTGCTGTGAGCACATACACCAAATTGGCTGCAGAGCGCAGGAAGAATGTAGGCTATGGCCAGCAATAGCTAATTTCTTCAACTGGCAGGAGGGCCTACAGGAAAGGAGGGTCTACAGGAAAGAAGGGCCGCTGGAATATGACAACGCGAGGCTCCTGTTGTTCAATGATTTCTCAATCAAGGTGGCAGCACAAAGGAAACTTATGACGTCTCACTGCACTGCATTAATCTACTCTGCAAAGTTGTACATTTGGTGCGATGGCAAATCGCTTCTTCCCCAATCGGTGGAGGAGGCTTCAGTCGCAGCCCTGTGCCATGGCGGTTATCTATTTTCACATACTCCTCGCCCTGCTGGTCGCAGGGGCGGTGTTGGACTACTTCTCTCTCCCTCCTCCAGATTTCAACCCCTTCTTCCACCTCAATCTCACTGTTTTTCCTCCTTTGAAGTCCACTCTATCCGCCTTTTCTCTCCTCTACTTCTTCGAATAGCGGTCATTTATCGTCCCCCTGATAAGTCCCTTTCATCCTTTCTCAGTGACTTTGATGCCTGGCTTGCCTTCTTCCATGATCCTTCCTCCCCCTCTCTCATCCTTGGTGACTTTAATATTCCTGCTAATGATCCTTCCAACTCTTATATTTCCAAGTTACTTGCTTTAACGTCCTCCTCTAATCTCCAACTATGCTCGACCTCCCCCACTCATCAAAATGGTCACTGTCTTGATCTCATCTTCTCCTCCAACTGTTCACCCTCTAGTTTCCTTGCCTCTGATCTTCCCCTCTCTGATCACCAACTTATAACTTTCACACTTAAATCTCCTCCCTCCCAGTCCCGTCCTATCTTATCTAATTTATCTAGGAATCTTCACGATATTGACCCTTCATCTCTATCCTCCCATGTTTCAAACCTCCTCTCTACTGTGGCACCATCCACGTCTGTCAACGAGGCTGTTTCTTTTTACAACAATACTCTATCCTCTGCCTTAGACACTCTTGCACCTTTGATGACCCACCCTAAAAGGCGTACAAAACCCCAACCTTGGCTGACTTCTAATATCCGCTACCTACGTTCCTGTACCCGCTCCGCCGAACGCCTCTGGCGGAAATCTCGGGCCCTTGCTGATTTCTTACACTTTAAGTTCATGCTGACCTCCTTCCAATCTGCTCTTTTATGTGCCAAACAGGATTATTATATCCAACTGGCCAACTCTCTTGGCTCTAACCCTCGACTTCTCTTCACCACATTGAACTCTCTCCTCATGGTGCCCCCTCCCCCAACCCCCCCTTCATTATCTCCTCAGACCCTTGGTGAATTCTTTCACGACAAGGTTCAAAAGATAAACCTTGCATTCTCTACCTCACCACCTCTCCCTCCACTAGTCCGTTCTCCTCTCTCTCCTTCCCCTCATTCCCTCTCCTCCTTTCCTGAAGTTACTATTGAGGAAACTACACTTCTCCTTTCTTCCTCAAAATGTACCACCTGTTCCTCTGATCCCATTCCCACCCACCTTCTTAATGCCATCTCTCCTGCTCTTATTCCTTTTATCTGTCAAGTTTTAACTTGTACAGCGCTGCATAACCCTAGTAGCGCTATAGAAATGCTAAGTAGTAGTAGTAGTAGTCACAACCTCTCACTTTCCACTGTGACTGTCCCTGCTGCCTTTAAACATGCTGTGGTCACACCTCTCCTTAAGAAGCCTTCACTCGACCCATCTCCCTCCTCCCTTTTCTCTCCAAATTACTTGAGCGTGCTGTTCACTGCCGCTGCCTTGATTTTCTCTCCTCACATGGTATTCTTGACCCACTACAATCTGGTTTTCGCCCTCTCCAATCAACCGAAACTGCGCTTACTAAAGTCTCCAATGACCTATTACTGGCTAAATCCAGAGGTCAATATTCCATCCTCATTCTTCTTGATCTTTCTGCTGCTTTTGACACTGTCGATCACAGCATACTTCTCGATACCCTGTCCTCACTTGGATTCCAGGGCTCTGTCCTTTCCTGGTTCTCTTCCTACCTCTCCCTCCGCACCTTTAGTGTTCACTCTGGTGGATCCACTTCTACTTCTATCCCTCTGCCTGTCGGCTTACCTCAGGGTTCTGTTCTTGGTCCCCTCCTCTTTTCTATCTACACTTCTTCCCTTGGTTCATTAATCTCATCCCATGGCTTTTCCTACCATCTCTATGCTGATGACTCCCAAATCTACCTTTCTACCCCTGATATCTCACCTTGCATCCAAACCAAAGTTTCAGCGTGCTTGTCTGACATTGCTGTCTGGATGTCTCAACGCCACCTGAAATTAAATATGACCAAAACCGAGCTTCTCATTTTTCCCCCCAAACCCACCTCCCCGCTGCCCCCATTTTCTATTTCTGTTGATGGCTCTCTCATTCTCCCTGTCTCCTCAGCTCAAAACCTTGGGGTCATCTTTGACTCTTCTCTCTCCTTCTCTGCTCATATCCAGCAGATTGCCAAGACCTGTCGTTTCTTTCTTTACAACATCTGTAATATCCGCCCCTTTCTTTCCGAGCACTCTACCAAAACCCTCATCCACACCCTTGTCACCTCTCGTTTAGACTACTGCAATCTGCTTCTTGCTGGCCTCCCACTTAGTCACCTCTCCCCTCTCCAGTCGGTTCAAAACTTTGCTGCTCGTCTCGTCTTCTGCCAGGGTCGCTTTACTCATACTACCCCTCTCCTCAAGTCGCTTCACTGGCTCCCTACCCGTTTTCGCATCCTGTTCAAACTTCTTCTACTAACCTATAAATGTACTCACTCTGCTGCTCCCCAGTATCTCTCCACACTCGTCCTTCCCTATACCCCTTCCCGTGCACTCCGCTCCATGGATAAATCCTTCTTATCTGTTCCCTTCTCCACTACTGCCAACTCCAGACTTCGCGCCTTCTGTCTCGCTGCACCCTACGCCTGGAATAAACTTCCTGAGCCCCTACGTCTTGCCCCATCCTTGGCCACCTTTAAATCTAGACTGAAAGCCCACCTCTTTAACATTGCTTTTGACTCGTAACCACTTGTAACCACTCGCCTCCACCTACCCTCCTCTCTTCCTTCCCGTTCATATTAATTGATTTGATTTGCTTACTTTATTTTTTGTCTATTAGATTGTAAGCTCTTTGAGCAGGGACTGTTGTTTGTGCAGTGCTGCGTACGCCTTGTAGCGCTATAGAAATGCTAAATAGTAGTAGTAGTAGTAAGTGCTTTATAGAGGGACTCAAAAGACCTGCATAATGGTGGCCTACATAACTCACTTGGCTCCATTTATCCTTTGTTGTTGAGGGCTCCTCAACCTTGATCATGCCCAAGTTGGTCGTGAGATCTTTAGCTGGACTTAACTTTCTTGTACATGTTGGCAGTAGTAGACTACGTTGGCACCTTGTGGTGCACTATGACTTGATTTCGACCACAATTGCCTTCTTACAGGAGACCCACCTTACCAGCTTGCAGCATGAAAAACTGAGAAGGGTATGAGTGGAGGAGGTGTATTACTCAGCCTTCAATGGACATCAGCGAGGAGTGGATATCCTCATCCACAAACAGATACCCTTCCAGGTACACAAGTGTTTTCAAGACAAGGAGGGCCACTCACATCATCCTGTTGGGCGAGCTATGGGGGTAGGTTTGTTGTTTTGTAATATTTATGTTCCCAATGTGTATAGTCATAAGTTTTTCCCCCCAGGGGATGCATCATGATGCAGGCTTGTGAAGTCTTGCAGGTGTGCTTGACTGGCCTACAAAAACAAAAATCTCAGTGGTGGAATGTGGGATGTTCTTATTGCATTCTCTTTTTGCTTTATCCATATCAGCTGGGGTGGGCATAGGTGGCTTGGCTTTGTATTTTCTTGTTTCTTGCCACTGTGCTATCTTGTTGTTTATTGTTCCTGTTTCCCTTGTTTACTGCATATGACCATTACAATAAAATAAATATTTAAAAGGAAATAGAGGCAACTGAAGAAGTTTGTCAAATGCAAGGCTGGAGCCAACCTGCCACTCCTGCTGGATGGCTGTGAACCTCACCCCTATGGAGCACATGGTGTACAGACTACTTCCCAAGGAGAGCATCCATGGCCTGAGAACCCAGGACACCTCCACACAAGCTGGGGAATCAGGTAAGGTTTGGGGAATAAAAATGTCCTGGCAGCTCTCTCTATTTCACACTCTCTCCAGCAAACTTGGACAGTGTGGGGGGGGGGGGGGGGGGGCTAATAGGAAACCCATCTGTATTAAGGGTTCTCAGAAAGGTGGGAGGAGGGGAGCAGAAGGCACTCCAGACTACAGGCAAAAAGGATCTAACAAATCAGCATGGAGTAGTAGTTAGTAGCTAGGTCTGGGACCACTCAGGTCATCAACTTGATTCCTGCGGTTTCTGTCATTTTTTGAGACCTCTTCCCCATCCTCCTTCCCCCTCGGTTCATCACCAACCAGTGGCAATTCCTGATTTCAAGGCATCTGTTGCCCTCTCACTATGCTCGCACCTGGCTGTGTGGCTGTCTGATATCATGGTTTCTGAGGTCCACAGTGCACCATACCCCTTGGCTCCTGCAGTGTCGGATGTGGAGGCATACATCGTGTGGTGGCATGACAATGGCAGACATCACAGTGGCGTACCAAGGGGGGGGCGGTGGGGGCGGTCCGCCCTGGGTGCCAGTGGGTGGGGGGTGCTCCGCTCCCGCCGCCTCCTTTAAACAAACATCGGCGAAGCAGCGTCGCAGGCAGCATCTCGTCTGCCCTGCTTGTGAAAAAATCAAATCTCTCCTTCTCCTCATCTTGACGTCGACTCGGGCCTTCCAATCAATCACTATGTCCCGCCCTCCTCTAAAGTAACTTCTGCGAGGGCGGGCGGGACATAGTGATTGATTGGAATGCCCGAGTCGACATCAAGACGTCAAGACGAGGAGAAGGAGATTTTATTTTTTTTACAAGCAGCAGGGCAGACGAGGCGCTGCCTGCGATGCTGCTTCGCCGATTCAGACAGTAGTGAGAATGGGACTGAGGTGGGGAAGGAGAGGAGCGAAAGGGACTGGGGTGGGGGTGTTCAGAGGGGAAAAGGGGAGGGGAGAAGGGGACTGGGGTGGGGATCTCAGACAGGGGAGGGGGAGGGGAGAAGGGGACTGGGGTGGGGGTCTCAGACAGGAGAAGGGGAGGGGAGAAGAGGACTGGGGTGGGGGTCTCAGACAGAGGAGGGGGAGGGGAGAAGAGGACTAGGGTGGGGGTCTCAGACAGGAGAAGGGGAGGAGAGAAGGGGACTGGGGTGGGGGTCTCAGACAGGAGAAGGGGAGGGGAGAAGGGGACTGGGGTGGGGGTGTTCAGAGGGGAGAAGGGGGCTGGAACTGGGGGCTGAAAAAGGGGCAGAGAGAGAGGGAACAGATCCTAGATGGAAGGGGGAATGAGAGGGAGGGCAGACCCTGGATGGATGGGAGAGGGAGGGCAAATGGTGGATTGAAGGGGCAGAGAGAAAGGGCAGACAGTGGAGTGGATGGAAGGGAAAGGGCAGACAGTGAATGGAAGGGGCAGAGATCGAGGGCAGATGTGGATGGAAGGAGCAGGGAGAAAGGGCAGACATTGGATGGAGGGAACAGCAGAGAGGGCTGACACTGGATGGCAGAGAACGAAGACAGATGCTGGATGGAAGGAAGACGGTGAAAAGAAGATGAGGAAAGCAGAAACCAGAGACAACAAACTGTAAATAAAATATATATTTTTGTTTTTTGCTTTAGGATAAAGTAGTATTGTAGCTGTGTTAATAAATGTTTATAATAGAACATGTAAACAAGGTAATCTTTTTATTGGACTAATTTTAATACATTTTGACTAACTTTCGGAGAACAAAACCCCCTTCCTCAGGTCAGGATAGGATACTGCAAGAGCACTATACTGTACTGACCCGAGGATGGAGGTTTTGGCCTCTGAAAGCTAAATGTATTAGTCCAATAAAATGGTATTATTTTACTTTCTATATTTGTTTTATTTCTATTTGTTAATTTGTAAAGTGGTGATTGGTACTTGTTAGTTTTTTTCAAATTTACATCTGCTGTCTTTATATTTTGCACAGTACTAGGGGACAGTTTCTGTTTCTGTGGTGTTGCATTGTATGTAGAGTCTGGCATTGGGGGTTCAGTTTAATTTTTGTCTAAATAGAAAGTTTATGATTACTTATTCTATAGTGGATTAGGGTGTATCTGTGTTTGTGAAAAAGACATGGCTTTCAGTTGGCATTGACTGTGCAGGATCTGTGATCTATACTATTCTGTCTGGTTTCATTTTACAATAGGTGAATTGATGTTCTAGTGCTCACTGTAGTGTTTAAGATGCTTTCCTTTTCCTTGTGTGACTCGTAGAAATGACTGTTTATGGTATGGTAGAATTGCTCTATAGGTCCTGAGTGTTTTGTATTCTCGGCATGCCTAGTACTGGATTTTTTTTTTTTGGGGGGGGGGTGTTAAAAAATGACCGGTCCCGGGTGTCAACTACCCTAGGTACGCCACTGAGACATCATCATCTGTGGTATACCAGTGCACATTGAGTCATAGGTTCAGGAAGGCTGCAACCGACTGACAGCTATTGCAACAGACATATTTCTTATACATTCCCTATGCAGGCGAGGAATCTGAGTCGGAGGCAGAGGCTGAAACCAGCAGCCAGCATACAAAGTAGGTGCCTCAGGCGGAGGAGGGGGTGTCATGGCAGCAGAGGAGTCACAACAGGGCACTGTGCCACTAAAAGAGCTCACTGAAGACACCTACCAGGAGCCATCTGCAGGGGAGGAAGAGGAGGACAAATTACTGGTTTAATCCACTCTCCCCCCCACCACCACACTTGGATATGCCATATGCCCCTATAAAGGCTGAGAAGCTAGAAGAGGAGCCACAGCTGGCCCACAAAGGACCCTCTCTCACCACAGGCGGCAGGTTGTGCAGCTGGCCAACAAACTCCAGGCCCAAAATGTGCAGCTGGCTGCCTACCAACGCCAGAAGCTATGGCTACTGCGTGAGTGGGTTTAGGTTCAGCAGCAGAGGCTCCAAGTCCAAGAGGACTGCCTGCAGGTGCTGCGTACCATGCAGCAGGAGCACAGAGATGCTAGGCACAATATGTGGCTGCAGCTTTGGGGGATTCGGCGATCTATGCATGATTACACAGAGACCTTGTCCAGCACATTGCCCACTTATCAGGCACCTGACCCTCCCAGGGAAATCACTGAGGCTAGAACCACCCTCCACAACAGCCGCAAATGGCACCAGTGCCCACAACACCCAGCTCAGCTTCACAGCAACCTCCTCAGCTCTGGCCAAACAACCAGAATCCAAGCGGACATGGATGGGACTCACAGGATCCCAGGTCAGTGGGTCTACCTTGCAGCTGGCCCCCCTTGGGCAGCATACACTGCCTTGCTGGGTGCTGAGCCCAGCAGCAACTCAGCCACAAGGCCAACCAGGCGGCTCAATTTCCATGGGGAAGCAGAAGCAGCCACATCTCACGCCTCTGAGGGTTGAGACAGCCCCACAGGGGAGGACTCAGACACTGTGATTGCTCCTGCAAGGCCTGGAGTGTCCCCAGCAGTTAGATGGAGGGGTGGGAGAGGCAGACCCAGAGAGCGGGAGAGGGGGACGATGAGGTAGGGCTATGAGGCAAATACTAACCATGCTGTGGTGGCATGTGCTGGGGGGAGGGGGAGGGGGGTGGGGATATGTGCTGGGGGAGACGGGATAGAATAAGATGTGGTGAGCACAAATAAATACTGCACTTTACTGTATGAGTTTATGTCCGGTGTGGACTCCCAGCTGGTGTGGTCCCTGCTCAGCTCTGTAGGCAGGGGGAAGGCGGTCATCATCCTCTTGTTCTGCTGCTGCTGCTGCTGTGTCCTTTGGCAGGGACTGTCTTCGTTGCAGTGCAAAGTTGTGCAGTATGAGCAGGCCATGAATATCTTGCCAACCTTTTCTGGGCTGTAGAGGAGCTGCCCTCTGGAACAGTCCAGACATCTGAATCTGTTTTTCAGCAGGCCAAAGGTGCACTCAATGATAGTGGGGGTGTTCTTGTGTCTCATTATATTCCTCCTCCACTTCATTTTGGTGGTGGACAATGAGAGACATTAGCCAAGTTCACTGGGGGTAGCCTCTGTAACCCGTATAGGGGAGCAGGATTCACAGACATGAGTGTGTATTTGTATGTGGATCTTGTGGAGTAGAGGTCATGGGTGTGGGTTCTGAAGGCATCTTGAGGGAGGTAGGGTAGTGATGTAAGTGGGGGAGTGAGTATGGGGGTTAGGAATCCCAGTGCTGCTCACCTAGGAGCCAGCCACCAGTAATCTCCCTTCAGTCAAACCTGCAGTAGATTTGAGAATGCTCCAGGATATATGCATCATGGGTGGACCCAGGTAGTGAGCACATACATTCACAATCTCCCCCTGGGTATCACACACAACTTTTTATGTTCATGGAGTGATATGATTTTCTATTCCTATAGGTCTCCTTGTGTGCCCAGAAGGGGGGAGGGAGTTTGAGTGCAACGTGTGTGCAGTCAGTGATGCCAATGACTGAGGGGAAGCAGTCTATGACATAGAACTGAGCCATGTTTTGAAAGGCCTGGGCGGTAGTGGGAAAGGTACTATAGTGTAAGGAGTGGGTGAGGAAGGTATCAAGGAATTGGACAAGACAGTTCGAGATGGCAGCTGGGTGAGGCATGCATTGAGTGCTAGCACTGATTGAAAAGTGCTGGTGGCAAGAAAGGCGAGGGAGGCAGTGACTTTATGGTGAATAGGCACTGGATTATTCTTGTGTGTCCTGGCCTGGAGGGGGAGGGGAATTGTAGCTGCTGACAGAGGTGCTGTATGGCAGCCCTATCAAAGTGTTAAGGCATTGCTGGTCAGTGAGGTCCATGAAGCGGGGGTCCTGAGCCTTCCCTCCAAACTCTCATCCATATCCAGCAAAACATCAGCCACAATAGCATTCAGCGCATCCATGATTGATGTGCAGATGTCCAACCACCAAAGGTGCAACCCACTAAGCCCAGTAACACCACTGCGCATTCTTCTACCTACTGCACCCAGTGAGACCCAGCACCAGCACCCAGCACTCACTCTCCCAGCACCAGCACACAGTCCTCACACAAACAGCAGCAACACAAAGCACAGTAACAAACTGGGAGTGGACAAACAGAGGAATAATGAGAGACAGAAGACAGGCAGGTAGGGGGTTTGAACGGGAGGTGTGGGAGGGGGGTTGGGGACAGTGAGGGTTTGGTAGGGGAAGGGGGCAAGGTACAGAGCAAGGGATGGGTGTGATTGGGGGGCTGGCAGGTGTAAGCAAAGACTTGAGGAGGTGAGACACAGAGGAGGCAAGGTAGGAAATGTGAGGCTAAAAAGGTTCAGACAGGGGCAAACAAGGAAAGGTAACAGACAACTCAGCAACTGTCCACTCTTTTTCATAAACCAACAATTCCACTTCTCCATTCTCTAATCAGTGGCCACGGGGGGTCTTGGGGGCCTGGGCCCCTGATTTGGGTTCAGAGCACCCCCCCCCCCCCCAAGGTCTGCTGGTTTGGCTGGTTTCCTATGGTGATACTTGCCGCCACGCTGCCTGCCCTGCTTTCCCCCACCCCTGTGTGCATGCTCGTTTTTTAGTGAAATTGAGCAGAGCCACCGAGATGGGGAGCAGGGAGGACAAAATTCCCCGGGCCTCCAAGGGGGGGCCGGCACTGGGTAAGGCCGCCGGCACTGCAGTTCCCAGTCTCACCTGCCTGCCTCCACAGTATTTGGAAAAGGTTTTTAAAAAAGGCAGGGAAAGTAGTCAGGAGAGAAAAGATGCAAATGGAAGGCATGCTCAATTTCAGGGCCGCCGAGAGACTAGGCCAGGCCCGGGGAAAGGCCGCTCCGCCTCCGCCCCCCTGCCGCTGCTGCCCCCCATCGCTCCCTCCTCCGCTGCAGTCTCACCTGCCTACCTCCATGGCTCCGGGCCCCCTGCATTCAAGGTGGCAGTCGCAGATCGCCTCTCTTCTGGCTTTCCCTCCCTATGTCCCGCCCTCACAGAAACCGGAAGTTACATCAGACGAGGGCGGGACACAGGGAGGGAAAGCCAGAAGAGAGGCGATCTGCGACTGCTGCTGCATTGAATGCAGGGGGCCCGGAGCCATGGAGGTAGGCAGGTGAGACTGCAGCGGAGGAGGGAGCGATGGGGGGCAGCAGCGGCAGGGGGGCGGAGGCGGGGTGGCCTTTCCCCGGGCCTGGCCTAGTCTCTCGGTGGCCCTGAAATTGAGCATGCCTTCCATTTGCATCTTTTCTCTCCCGACTACTTTCCCTGCCTTTTTTAAAAACCTTTTCCAAATACTGTAGTCTGTCTTCCTGTTTTGTATTTTTTATAGAGTTAGCTTATATCTTTTTCAATATGAGCTCAAAGGTTATTTATGTGTAGATAATCAAGGTATTTCCCTATCCCCAGAGGGATAACATACAATTAATAATGAGATTGTGAGTCATAGACAAGAGATCTTTAGTGTCAAGTAAATATTTGAGGGGCCCTTTTACTGAGGCACGCTGAAAAATGGCCTGCGGTAGTGTAGATGCATGTTTTGGGCGCGCCCAGAATCATTTTTCAGCACACCTGTAAAAAATGCCTTTTTAACATTTTTGCCAAAAATGGACGTGCAGCAAAATGAAAATTGCCACGAGTCCATTTTGGATCTGAGACTTTACTTCCACCCATTGACCTAGCAGTAAGGTCTCACGCAGTAACCAGGCGGTAAAGGTCTCCATGTATAAAATGCCAATTACTGCCCAATTACTGCTCGCGTGCCAGAAAATAAAAAGATGTTCTGGTGCGTGTAGTGGGTGCGCGTAAAAATGAAATTACCGCAAGGGCTATGTGGTAGCCAGACGGTAACTCAGAATTGCCATGCGTAGGGCATACGTAGGCGCTTACGCAGCTTTGTAAAAGGGCCCCTGATTGAGCAAATCTGTCTCAGAGCTGTAAACTATGTCTTTACTACAGATGAAATTTGTTGGTCAGATGTCAATAAGAAATCAAGGGGAACCTGCAATGTTATAACATAATTGTGTGATGTAACAACCTGACCACAAATAGCTGGTGACAACTGAGAGAGAAGATGTTTCCTAGCAATTCAAATAGCAGGATTCAAACAGAGGAAATTAGCTGATAGCCAGTTTGAGATAACATTGAAAGGATGCCAAATTTGAGAAATTGTAGCTTCAGAACGGAAAAGGGAATCATGATCACGAATCATTACATCAATTGATATGAGTTCATCATTTGACTACTGAAGGAACTGATGGTTACTGATTTTTCATATGGACAAGCAAGTTATTATGAACATTTATTCACCTCGCCATTATAGCCAGTACATTATTTCAATGCCAGTTAAAATTGATTTAAAAACAGAGTTATTATATCATATCAGTAGCAAACAAATGTTGCAAATATGCAGAGGAAGAATCATAAAGTGGTAAACCAAGTGCTTTTTGTATTTATGTAAACACCATTACCTCAGGAAAAAGAGTGAGCAATAATCTTAATATTGGATATATGTTAGTATGGTGAGTGAGTGGATAGAGTATGTATGAGATTCTGTGGTGAGAATGTGAGAGATAAAGCAAGAGGAGGCATAGTTAAACCTATCACTTGGAGTACATTTCAAAAGCATTTTGTAATAAAATAAAGTGCATATGAAAGTATTATATGTAGTTATCCTTTGGAGGAGATGCATATTCATTAAGGATATCCTTAAATTCTGACTGGTTAGGTATGTTCTGAGGACTGGATTAAGACCTCCAGCACTATTCTAATGAAATATACACACAATTGGCACATAACTGTGAGCACACACGCAGGTGTCACAGTTACAAGCTCTGTCCACCAGCCTGCGCAGCTTGCTATCATCTAGAGACACACAGAGGGGCATAATTGAACAGGGCGCCCAAGTTTTCCTGAGGGCGTCCTTGCAGGACGTCCCGAAAAGGGGTGGGGAAACCCGTATTATCAAAACAAGACGGGCGGCCATCTTATGTTTCAATAATACGGTCGGGGACGCCCAAACGTCCACATTTAGGTCGACCTTAGAGATGGTCATCCCCGATTTTCAGCGATAATGGAAACCGAGGATGCCCATCTCAGAAACGACCAAATGCAAGCCCTTTGGTCATGGGAGGAGCCAGCATTCGTAGTACACTGGTTCCCCCTCACATGCCAGGACACCAACCGGGCACCCTAGAGGACACTGCAGTGGACTTCAGAAAAAGCTCCCAGGTGCATAGGTCCCTTACCTTGTGTGCTGAGCTCCCTAAAACCCACTCCCCACAACTGTACACCACTACCATAGTCCTTAGGGATGAAGGGGGGTTTGTGGTGGGTTTTGGAGGGCTCACATTTACCACCACAAGTTTAACAGGTAGGGGGGGATGGGCCTGGGTCCGCCTGCCTGAAGTGCACTGCAGTACCCACTAAAACTGCTCCAGGGACCTGCATACTGCTGTCATGGAACTGGGTACGATATTTGAGGCTGGCATAGAGGCTGGAAAAAATATATTAAAATTTTTTTTTAGGATGGGAGGGTGTTAGTGACCACTGGGGGAGTAAGGGGAAGTCATCCCCGATTCCCTCCAGTGGTCATCTGGTCATTTAGGGCACATTTTTGTGGCTTGGTCGTAAAAAAAAAGGACCAAGTAAAGTCGGCCAAGTGTTCGTCAGTGACGCCCTTCTTTTTTCCATTATCGGCCGAGCAGGGGGGTAGCCACGGGCGGGCCTGGACGGGCCCAGGCCCAGTCACTTTCCCTCCAGGCCTGTCCATCCAACATCCTTCGCTTGCTGTCACTGCCTTTTCTCCCGCGGCTCCGGGTATGGCCGTCCGGGAGGCAGCGTTAAGCGTAGCCTGCGTCCTGCCCTGAAATAATTATTCTCCCCAGGCTCCACTGCATCGGTCCCTGCATTCTCTTCTTTTGCCCTTCACGCAGTGCTGCCATTCACACAGGCAGCTCCGTTCCCCCCTACCACGTCCATCTGGCCCTATGTAAACAGGAAGTGCATCAGAGAGGATCGGATAGACGCGGCAAAGGGGAGCGGAGCTGCCGGTGTGAATGACAGCGCTGCGTGAAGGGCAAAAATAGAGAATGCAGGGACCGATGCAGCGGAGCCAGGGGAGAATAATTATTTCAGGGCAGGACGCAGGCTATGCTGAATGCTGCCTCCCGGACGGGTAACTATATGGGCAAGACAGACCACCACAACTACACCCCCAAGTATGAGCCATCTTATAGGTGAGCATACTTGTGGGCAAACACAGTCTCCACAATTTTAAAAAAGGCCTTTTCTTGAAGTAAAGCCAGCTTTGTGCTTGGAAAAGCCTTTATAAAAGTATCTCCTTAATGTGCAGTTACATAGTCAGCTCAGAGTCCAGAAAGACATCAAGACCTTTAATAGAGAGAACTGGAATACTAAAGCACCATCAGTCAGACCACGGTTCCCTATTGTTCTGAGGTGAGGAATGTGGATCTTCATCTTCTGTTAGAGTCTAAGCTAGGTTTGCATAATCAAGTGTGAGCTTTAGCAAAATTTTCATTTTATAAGATAAAAGTAGTATGTTGGCTAGGGATTTTTGGACAATTTTGTAGTATCTGGTTCATTATGGAACAGCTGCTTGTATTATACAAGAGTCACAAATTATTCAAAATGCTGTAGAAATGCTCATGATAAGCACAACTCATCAGTAGCCAGTCATACTGTATTCGAAGTCTTTATAGGAGCTGATATTCAGTGAGAGCTAACTGGGAAGGAGCCCAGTTAGTGACTGGAAAGTCAAAGGGCAAAGCAGAGGCAGAGCTGAAAGTTATCCAGTGCTGGTGCCCAGGTAACTATATGGGCAAGACAGACCACATTCTTAGCAGTCCTAACTTGACTGGATAGCTATCCAGATACAGCTCTGAATATTGGCTAGACCCAGATAAAATAGAGTAGCTGCCAAAGATCCAGATATTCCATGCTGGGGCCTAGATGTGGGGTGGCATTGAATATCCAGTCTAATTTAGCCTGCAGTGGCCAGTGTTTAAAAAACACCGTAATATTTAGGGCATATTTTGGGGGAAGCATATGTGTGTTGGCAGACCGTGGCTTAGTGGAGGATGAAGAGTGCACCCTCTTATATTTCCCCTAGCTCTCAATGTGGCCTGCAGCCACTGAAGCCAGCACTGCTACTCCCATTGAAGTTATTGGGAGTGGGGTAGGTGTGCAGTAGGAGTAGGGGCATGGGCAGGGCATATCAGGTGGCAGGTGTTTCTCTAGTGCCCATCCATCCAACCTGTTGGCCCACCCAAAAATTGCCTTCTGGCTACGCCACTGTGGCCGAGGATGCCCAGGTGTTAAGCATGCCCCAGTCCCGCCTTCGCTACGCTTCCGACACGCCCCCGTGAACTTTGATTGTCCCTGCGACGGAAAGCAGTTGAGGGCGCCCAAAATCGGCTTTCGATTATGCCGATTTGGGTGACCCTGGGAGAAGGACGCCCATCTCCCGATTTGTGTCGAAAGATGGGCGCCCTTCTCTTTCGAAAATGAGCCCACCAGTCACTCTGTGTCACCAGTGCACCCAAATATTTTCAGGTAGACAGATACATTTTAAATAAAGACACATCTTCTTTGTGTTTATTCATTTGTGAATAACTTATCTTTATATTCCAAAGAAGACTCCCATCACGCCTTCTAAGATGTGTCTCCTGCACCATCATCATATATGAACCCAGTCTTTTGGCCTCTTTAAGTAAGAGCAGTCATTTCATATTGATAGTAAGTACTGTATTTTCAGATTATCATTTTACTTGGAAATCTCTGTGCCTTATTTTCCTTGTTCAGCAAGGATTCTTTACTATACATACCCTTCTTAGGCACTTTATCATATGAATCTAATACAACAAGGAAACCATCTGGTCCATGGCTCAGTCTCATTTGGCCCATAACTAGATCTTCCAAGACCTTCTATCTCTCCCCTAGCCCCCAAAGGCAGCTGATTATCCTATTTCCAACACTGCTGTCACTCACATTCCCCCATCACCCCACCGTGGCAGAAGCTTCTGTCCTAATCCCAAGGCTTCCAAATTTAGCATCCATTTCAGTCATTGAAAGAGACTCCCCCCAAGACAGGCCACAATATTAAAAGCAGACCTTTCCCCTCTGCCCCCCACTAGAACATCATTTGACCCAGCAACCAATTGATCCTGTCTAATGTGGTTCTCAACAAAAAAGAAGTTATCTACCCCGATCTAACCAATCCACATTGCAAATAATAAGAAAACCTACCTTCCCTGAATATAGTTCAAATAAATAATTTAATTTATTATCACTGCTTATATTCTGGCTTTTTAAACCACAGAAAATGCAGAGCAGAGTACAAGGCAAGTAAGGTACAGTAGGGTTTTGAATACTCTAAAGTGCTGATACTCACTGTGCTTTGAGATTCTGCTTCTATCAGGGTTCTGGCTCCAGCCTGCCTGTAGCCTCTTCCTTCTGAAAAGGCAGATGCTCTTTATGGAGTAATAAAAAAGGAGAAATAATCACACTTCCTGTTGCCTAGTAGTGACTATGATTAGTTAATATTCTGTAGTTCCTTTTCTCATGCTTTTTTCAACATTTCAGAGTTTGCACATATGTCAGGTCATCTCTGTCCTTATTCTTTCCAACAAAACACTAATTCACTGGGAAATTAAAAATACTAAAGCTTATCCCTTTAAATAACTCTGTACAACTGAGGGATAATTTCAAAAGGTACTATTAAATGTAACAAAAATATAAATAAACTATGTCAAAACAATAAAAGAACAAAACATTAAACTTGGATACGTTTTCCGATGATTAGAATGAATGGATGATAATCCACTGGTACACATAGGAAAGGAAGCAGCAGAATCTGCAAAAGAGAAAAAAAAACTGTTCAAAGAATTAGACCAGCAAATGAGGAAAAACAAGTGGCAATTGCATAAGTACAGTGGGAAAAACAAACTGTTACTCTAGGAATCAGACACATGAATGGATAAGGAGAGATGAACTGAAACCTACAGATGAGAGACTGATATTTGCAGTCCAGGACAGCAGACTATGAAAAAGATGGTTATTATTTATTGCATTTGTATCCCACATTTTCCCACCTATTTGCAGGCTCAATGTGGCTTACAGAGTTTTGTTATGACATAGTCATATGACATAGATATAGTCATTACAAAAAGTCGGTTACAATTCGTAGTGTACACAGATTAAGAAAGGGTAGTGAGAAGGAGGGTTTTAGACAGGATAGTATAGAGGTGTACTTTAATAGCTGGGTGAGCTGGTAAGTATTTCTGTAAGGTTATGGGTTCTCTTTGTAGCAAGCATAGAAAGAACTAGTACAACAGACATCTGTAAGAAAGAGCTGGAAACAGTTACTCATCTAATAGCTAGCTGCAAAGTTCTGATGAAAAGTTTTGCATTTACTACCCAAGCTGCAAAGCACTCAAATACAAATCAACTTATGCATCCAGCTTTTCCTACATAAGCACACAACTATGGAGCGCATTACCAAAAGTCGTGAAAACAATGTATAGCCACCTAAACTTCCGGAAATCACTAAAAACTAACCTGTTCAAAAAGGCATACCCTACCGACCCTACTTAAATGCCTGAACCCTGCAACACTACGAAACCAAAGCACGTAATGGACATAACGTAACTCTTCCTCTATACGATTCCCTAATGTGTTTGTTCCACGTGAACCTCATTCTACCACAACATCACTGGGTAACTGTTTGTATCAGAATTGGCGAACGCCTTTACGGTACTATGTAAGCCACATTGAGCCTGCAAATAGGTGGGAAAATGTGGGATACTTTATTTATTTATTTGTTACATTTGTATCTCTTCAGCACTAGAGCAGAAGTATATCACATGAGAGTTTATTTTTTCCTTTGCACTCGCGTCATTTGTTAGCGTCTTTTTTTTGTGGGTCTCAAGAATTGCAATTCTCAATTGACAGTTTGAGACAATTGAGTTTGGTGACCACTGTAAGACCCCTGATGCAGGTGGTTTTGCCGAAACAGACCATGTCAGGTCTGACCAATAAAATTCTGATTTGAATCCCTAACCTTGAAGGCCCTTTTTTGGTTTCAGGGTTTACAATACAATACAACACAACAATACAAAATTTATATTCTGCTTTATACCAGTTAGGATCAGTGCGGATTACAAAATAAAACTAGGCCATCACTAGTAAATACTGTATACAAAGAACATAATAGTCATAAATTTAAATCTCTATCTCAGAATATTAATCACCAAACTTAAATTAAGTAAATGGGGGAAATGAGCTTTTAACAATTTACAACAACATAAATACGATTCTATCAGTCTCAACTCCAAAGGAAGGGAATTTCAACATTGTACTGAGCAATAGACAAATCCAGAACTATGATAAGATTTATATTTCACATGTTTCACAGAAGGAAACTGTAACTGACAATGATCTTAAGATCTAAGAGAACAAATTGTTGTTTTTACTGCAAATAACTCCATGAAATAATGTGGAACAAAAACATTAAATAATCATTTTGCCTTATAGTACAAACGCTGATACTGCCCCAACTAGACTACTGCAATGCAGCATATGTAGGATGTAAAGAAAACATACTAAAATTGCTGCAGACGGTTCAAACCATGGCAGCAAGACTGATATTCAAAAAGTTGAAATATTAAAGAGTAACCCCATTACTTGATATGCTACACTAGCTACCAATTAAGGCTAGATTATTTTTCAAAACTAGCACTATCATTTTCAAAATATTGTTTGGCATGTCCCCTGAATACATGGAAACCCTGACTGAACTATCACCATGAAATGCAAACCCAGAAACCAGAGGCTGTTTACTACTTCACTTACCCAACTGCAAAAACACAATATACAAAACCATATTGTGAGGAATATGAGGGTGAGAGGGAGAGTGAAGGCACATGGAGGAACGAGGAGGCTCGAGAGGGAGGGAGACTGGCTAGAGAAAGGAAGGAGTCTTTTCCCCTGGGGGATAGGAGAAAAAGAAAAGACTACAATTCCCAGCAGCCCCTGAGTAGGTCCCATGATAGAAACAGGGACTTCAATCCCCAACAGCCCCCAGAGGAGGTCAGGAGAAGGGCAAGAGAAGGGAGTTGGAAAAACCTGTCCCAGGGAGCCAGGATGAGGGAAGGAGTTCTGAACCTGCCCAATCAAGCAAATGGAGAGCAGCTGAGCAATGGGTGTGGGGAGGAACCTATAGACTGGCAATGGGAAGAAAAGAGGGCGAAACTAGAGCAAGAGGAGCTGATGGAGATTGCTGCTTTGACTAAACTGGAAGGAAAGGAGGTGAAACAGGAGAGGGCTGCTCGGGAGGAGAGCCTGGTAGAAGAAGGGAAAAGGCGACTATCCCACGAGGGGAGCTGAGAGAACAGGTTTACCATGGAAGGGTCATGCGGGTGGTGGTCAGGGTATAATGCTGGCCTGGTTGGGGAGGGACCCTTGCCACTCTCCTTAGGTTGATTTCTTTTGAAAGGGAGAGAGGAGGAGTGGTGGTTTTGGGCATAACTGCTATACATGAACTGCTGGGGAGTTTGAACCCTTTTTGATCTATCGTGTTTGGAGAATTACTTTGCAAAACTGTTACACATGAACTGCTGGGAGTTTGAGCCCTTTTTGAGCTGCTTTGTTTGAATTGCTTTGCACAACTGCTTTATATGAACTGGCAGTGAAGATGATTGGGGAGTCCTTGGCGGTGACCCGGGCCCAGCAGCAGCCGGTTTTGGACCTATTCCAGCAGTTCCTAAGGAGAGGGCCCAGTGTCAGTGTCCCAGGGGCCTCGAGCAATGCCAAGGAACAGAGAAGAAGCCTGGAGAGAGACAGTGCAGTAGGACCCTTGCATATGAACTGGCTTACCTGGAGCAAGTTATTTATTTATTTAGATTTTGCTCACACCTTTTTCAATAGTAGCTCAAGGTGAATTACATTCAGGCAAACTGGATATTTCTCTGTCCCAGGAGGGCTCACAATCTAAGTTTGTACCTGAGGAAATGGAGGGTTAAGTGACTTGCCCATGATCAGAAGGAGCAGCAGCGGGATTTGAACCAGCCACCTCTGGATTGCAAGACCGGTGCTCTAACCACTAGGCCCCACTAGGCCACTCCTCCACTCCGAAAAGGACAGTGTGGATGATTTTTTATGTGCCTTTGAGCGGGTGGCTGGGGCCGCAGGGTGGCCTCCAGAACAGTGGGCTATTAGGTTGGCCCCATCCCTGTCTGGGGAAGCCTTAGTGGCCTTCAGGAACCTGTCGCTGGTAGATGCAGTGGATTATAGGAAATTGAAAGAGGCCATCCGGGATAGGTATGGGCTGAGTTCCCAGACCTATAGGAGGCACTTTAGGACAATGCAGTGGGACCAGGAAGAGCCACCCAGGGCCTTATCCAATAAGCTGATGGACCTCACTAAAAAATGGCTAGAACCAGCTCAGTGAACTACCGCCGATATCCTGCAGGAGATAGTAATGAAGCAATTCCTACAGGTCTTACCTGAGAGTACAAGGGTGTTGGTGGTGAGAAGGGGGTGTAGGACCTTAGAGGAGGCCGTGGGGGGCTTGGAGTGCTATATGGAATCTCAACATTGGGGAAGGGAGGAAAAGGACAGAGGGAAAGCAAGGGGAGATACCAGCCCTAGAGCACTAGCTACACCCGGGTCCACCATGCCCAGTGCTAAGGCTCACCGGCCTGAGTTGGAGACAGCCCCACCCATTTCCAAGGCACGGTCACCCGGGGGAGGGGACCCAAAGAATGGCTCTGCTTTTGGTGCGGACAGAAGGGGCATTTTAGAAGTAATTGTCTGGGAAAGGTGGGATGGACCTCCTGGGTTTTTCCAGGGGTTAACCCTCAGTATATGCAAGAAGTAGTGGTGGAGGGAAATGGCCCTACTAGACTCGGGAGTGGACCACTCTATGTTTTCGGGGGCTTTATGGGGAAAAATTAGGGCGGGTAGAAAAGATCCTAAGGAGACCTTTGAAGGAGAGGTGAACATACAGTGTATTCACGGAGCAAGAACCAGGTATGCCCTCCATAAGGTGAACATTGTGGGACCCACGGGGAGAGTAAGAGTGTCGGTGGCAGTTTTGCCCAGACTGCCACAAGAGATGATTTTGGGGAGGGATTGGCCCCCATTTACGGGATGTTTGGGAAAGAGGGAGGCTATGGTAACAACCCGGGCCCAAGCAAGCCAGAAACCAGAGGCCGATCCTGGTCTAGCCCAAATCTTTCCATTCCTGGAGGAGATCATAGGAGTGCCAGGGAAGACCCGTAGGGAAAGGGCTCAGAAAAAGAAGGATCAAAAGGAAAGGAGGGAGGCTCTAAATCGAGTTGAATAGGAAAGTTATTTGCCCTTGGATACAGAAGAGCTTAAGCAGCAGTTTCCCCACTTCCCGAGGGAACAGGCAGCAGATTCCATGCTCGAGTGTGCCTGGGAGAGTTCACGCCAAGGGGGAGGTGGGGGGTCCACAAGCTTCCTAGTGGAAGGGGGAATTCTCTACCGGAAGGTCCCAGCATGGGAGAATCAAGGGGGCAGGAGACAACTAGTGGTGCCCAGGGCATTCAGACCATTGTTAGCCCGATTGGCCCACAACCATCCACTGGGCGGGGGGGGGGGGGGGCATAAGTGTACCCAAGCCACTCTGATGCAGGTGCTGGACTGGTTTTACTGGCCCAGGGCGTACAAGGAGGTGGAAAGGGATTGCAGATCCTCTCCGGCGTGTCAGAAAGTAGCGGATCATCCACCCTAGCACGTCCCCTTATATCCCATGCCCCGTATTGGCCAGCCCATGATGCGTATGGCCATGGACATTATTGGGCCTGTCACTAAGTCCAGTAGGGGCCATAGCTACGTTTTGGTTGTTATGGATATGGCTACGCGGTTTCCATGAGCCATCCCTTTGAGGAATACTTCGGCCAAGGCTCCGGCCGCAGAAGTGATTAAAATTTTTTGTGAGGTGGGATTCCCCAGGGAGGTACTGACAGGGGATCACATTTTATGTCTCACACTTTGCAGCAAGTCTTGTAGGCATTCCAGATTAGGCACATACGCACCTCAGCCTACCACCCCCAGACTTATGGGTTAGTTGAGCGGTTTAATAGGACCCTGAAGGGAATGCTTAGGAGAGGGTTAGGCACGAAGCAAGAGAACTGGGATCAACTATTACCCTTCGTGCTTTACACCTGTTGGGAAGCTGTCCAGGCCTCCTTGGAGGTCTCACCTTTTGAGCTAATGTTTGGGAGACGACCCCGAGGAGTCCTGAACATTTTGAAGGAGCAGTGGGTGGCCCCAGAGCCTGGGGATAAATCAGTGGTGTCCTACCTGTGTGATCTGAAGGGATGGTTAAACAGGTTGAGAGAATATTCACAAGAAAAGTTAAAACGTAGCCAAGAGTATCAGAAGGACTATTATGATAAGGGGACTCAGTGGAGAGAGTGTAAGGAGGGGGACAAGGTTTTAATATTGGTGTCAGAGTCACCCCATAAATTTGACGCTAGGTGGAGGGGTCCTTGGACTGTAAAGGGGAGGCAGGGTCTCCTCACAGTGGAGGAGTAGCCTAATGGTTAGTGCAGTGGACTTTGATTCTGGGGAGTTGAGTTCGATTCCCACTGCAGCTCCTTGTGACTCTGGGCAAGTCACTTAACCCTCCATTGCCCCTGGTACAAAATAAGTACCTTAATATATGTAAACCGCTTTGAATGCAGTTGCAAAAACCTCAGAAAGGCGGTATATCAAGTCCCATTTTCTCCTTCCCCCTCACATATACCGTGGCTAGCGATAGGGGAAGGGTGCAGACCTTCCACGTTAATCTCATGAAACCCTGGATTGAAAGAGAAGGTTAGTCTTAGGGAAGAGCCGGAGGAAGAATTGGGGCCGCAAATAACGGATATTTTTAAACCAGAGGCTCCAGGGATTAGTCCCCACTGGGATCGGGCCCAACAACAGGAAATGAGGAAGTTAATGGGGGAGTTTGAAGATGTATTAACCCCATGTCCCAGGCAGACCGGCCTCTTGGAACATGACATTATAACGGTGGAGGGGAAAGTCGTGAGGCAGAGGCCCTATAGGCTTTCCCCACAGAAAAAGCAGGAGGTAACTAGGCAAGTGCAAGAGATGTTAGAATTTGGGGTCATAGAGGAGTCCAACAGTCCCTGGTCCAGTCCAGTAGTGCTAGTGCCCAAGGCTGATGGGTCATGGAGGGTCTGTATTGACTTCCGTCAGCTTAACACTATCTCACGGGCCGATGCTTATCCCATGCCCCGTATTGACGAACTGTTAGATAGGCTGGGGGCGGCTGGGTTTCTCACCACCTTAGATCTGACCAAGGGTTATTGGCAGATACCCCTCACGAGGGAAGCCCGGCCCAAGACAGCATTCAGTACCCCGCTAGGAGTATATCAGTTTACTCGGTTACCTTTTGGATTGAACTCAGCAGCGGCTAGTTGCCAACGCCTGTTGGACCGGGTACTAAGGCCCCACCGGGATTATGTGGCCGCTTACATGGATGACATTGTAATCCATAGCCGAGACTGGGGCACCCATATAGCGCGTGTTCGGGCTGTCCTAAAATCCTTCAGGGAGGAAGGGTTAGCCCTAAATAAAAAAAAAAATGTCACTTCGTCCAACATAGGGTAAAATACTTGGGATATGAGGTGGGGCAGGGAGAGGTAAGGCCCCTCTTGGACAAAATTAAAAGTATTCAGGAATTTCCCCTTCCCTGTACAAAAAAAAACAGTTGCGGGGTTTCCTAGGATTGATAGGGTATTACAGAAGATTCATTTCCCATTTTTCTTCTCTGTCTATCCCTTTAACCGACAGGCTAAAAGATAGGCATCCTCATCAATTGAAGTGGGGAGAGGAGGAGAAGCGGGCAATAGGTATAATACAACAGGCCCTGTGTCAGGAGCCTGTTCTTAGGGCAGTAGATTTTTCAAAGGCTTTTATCCTCCAGACGGATGTCACAGGGGTAGGACTAAGAGCAGTGTTATCCCAGGAACATCAAGGGGAGAAGCATCCGGTGCTATACCTGAGTAGGAAACTGCTTCCTCACGAGATCAATTACTCCACCATTGAGGAGTGCCTGGCCATCCGGTGGGCGGTCCAGGCGTGTAAAACTCAAGACCTAAGACATCTGGCCCAGGCGCCTTCGCCAGCTTTATACATCGGATAGTGTGACATATCTCCGATCCCGTGACGGGGACGTTCAGAGCATCCCGCTGGTCCTGCGTCAGCTGAGGCAGTTTAAGATCCTGGAAAAACGACTCCCTCTGCCCCCTATCAGTCTCACCTTTATCATATAATGCCTTGTAGAATTTCACAAAAGCATTCTGCACCTCCTCTTCTGCTGCTGTTACCACTCTACCCTCCTGTGATCTTACCTTAACTATAGCCTGCTTTGCCCCCCTGTGCCTGACCAATGTGGCCAGCAACTTCCCAGTCTTATTTCCCCATCTAATAAGATTGTACTTATACATATGTATATCCTGAAATGCCCTGGCATTCAAAAGGTCATTAATTTGCCTGCGTATGGACGACTTCCCTATGAGGAAAGGCCAAAGCGGCTAGGGCTCTTCAGCTTGGAGAAAAGGCAGCTGAGAGGAAAAATGATAGAGGTCTATAAAATAATGAGTGGAGTGGAACGGGTAGATGTGAAGCATCTGTTTACGCTTTCCAAAAATACTAGGACTAGGGGGCATGCAATGAAGCTACAATGTAGTAAATTTAAAATGAATCGGAGAAAATGTTTCTTCACTCAACATGTAATTAAACTCTGAAATTCATTCCCAGAGAATGTGGTAAAGGCGGTTAGCTTAGCGGAGTTTTAAAAAGGTTTGGACGGCTTCCTAAAGAAAAAGTCCATAGACCATTATTAAATGGACTTGGGGAAAATCCACTATTTCTGGGATAAGCAGTATAGAATGTTTTGTACTTTTTTGGGATCTTGCCGGGTATTTGTGACCTGGATTTGCCACTGTTGGAAACAGGATGATAGACTTGATGGACCTTTGGTCTTTCCCAGTATGGCAATACTAATGTACTTATGTAATATTCCCGCCTCACTGTCTCATCCCTTGTAAGAATATGTTTGCCTCTCAACTGCTGTAGCTGGTCAGACAGGGCCACCAGTTGGCAATTTCGGTCTTTAAGGGTTTTTGCTGTATAGGCCAGGATGTTGTGAAATGGGTCTACTGCTTCCCAGCTAGGTGAAGCCGCCCACCAACCGAACTTCTAGAGCTCACCACAATTGCAGACAGTGGCTAGGTTAAAAGCTTTTATTATCAGGCCAATAACAGCTGTCTCAAAGTTCAGTACACAAGTTATCTCCAAACAAGTTCTCGCTCTTGTGAGAAGGTATGAGGCTGTCCTATATGGTGTAGGCCACTAGAGGGCACTAGAAGAAGTTGGAGGTCACTAGGACCGGGGGAGAGCCCTGGGAGGTCCACAGGTGCAGGTGGTTATGGGCTGGGTCCTGGGTAGCTAATTAACCACTTTATACCCCACCTGAGTTGTGAAAGGAGGGGAAGTGAGCTAGCGGCAGAGGAAGAGAGAGCCCCTGAAAGATACTGGCTAACCTGATGGACTTGGGGTGGACTGAGTGTCCAAAGGAGATCAGCAGGCTGAAAGTCCTGGGGTAAGAAGTCCCTAAAGCATTAGTGTTTGACTGTGTGTCCTCAGTACTTATAGGAACTGTGTGTTCAGTGGAGGGACTGTGTGTCCGAATAAGAAAAGACTGTGTGTCTAGAACTGTGTGTTCAAAGAGGGACTGTGTGTCCGAAGAAGAAAAGACTGTGTGTCTAGAACTGTGTGTTCAAAGAGGGGACTGTGTGTCCAAAGTACTGAGAGAAGCAGGCTGCAAAGCCTGGGGTTAAGAGTCCCCAAAGTATTGTTATAGTACTGAGCCCATGTATCTGTGTGGGGAGGCTCAAGGTGAAGATCTATGAGAGCATAAAGTGTTAAGCTAGAAGAAGTGTGCCCAGGGGCTGGAATAAAGAGTTGCCTGAGAAATATGCAGTTGGTGAGACCTGCTTAATTTGCCGAGTGGAAACCAGGTCACCCTGAGTGATAAGGGGTAGCACACTAATCTGCATATGATTTGCATATTGAGAACCAGGTCACCCTGAGTGAGAAGGGGGATATCACACTCTGTTTCTCTGCAAGCAGAGCACACAGGGCTCTGCATGCACTTCTTCTCTCTCTGTCTTTCCCTCTGCACCTACCCATCTCCAGCCACCAGAGCTCCGGCTCTGGCCCCCATTTCTTCCCCAAAGCCTTCTCTGCCAGAGCACAGAGCTGTGTTTTCTTAGGCCCTTCTCTCTCTTCCTTTCTCTCTGCACACACATATATATACCTCTTGCAGCACAACCCCAAGGCTTCTCTCTTCCTCTGAACAAACACCCTATCCTTTCTTTCTCTCTCTAAACACACACCCAGAGACAGCCTGTACCAGTTACCTGTACTAAGTGCTGTAAGCCTATATATATCTGCAAAATATAATATACTTTATATATCTAAACCCGTGTGGAGTGTGTATTCTTTGGGAACCCACTGCCTCTGTGAACTGGACCCGGGACCAACCCTAGACAACGATTGCTGACAACTGTCTTGCCCGCTTCCTAGTAAGTAGTGGAGTCAACTGACTCAGGGTCGTTATCAAGAAGATAATTATCCCATGCCTGAATCAAGAAGGATCGAAAGTCCAGGACTAAATATAAGGTAGGACTCATGCGCCATAACTTCGATCCCACTCCCTGATGCCAGTGCACCTCCACCCAAACTAAGCAGTGATCCGAGACCACCCCATCCACAATGTCAGCAGCCACTGCCTGAGAGAGAAAAGAAGGATCTAAAAGCAAATAGTCTGGTTGTGCATGCACGCTGTGCACCTGAGAGAAAAAGGTGTAGTCATGAGACTCTGGATGTAGCAATCTCCAAATATCTAAAAGCCCCAGTTCACGCAAAAGAAAGTTCACCCCCCTATCCTTCCAAGCATAAGGTCTAGTTCTAGCTGGGCTACAATCAATAAGGGGGTGTACTGTGATGTTAAAGTCCCCTCCCACTATTAACCATAGGCGGTCGGTGGCCCAACTGTTTGGGGAGGCTAAAAGGGGGCGGGGTTAGGGTGGGGCCAGGGGTGGAGCTTAAATCCATAATTGTCTGATAACACAGAAAAAAAATAAAAATAAGTCACAATTAATACCTTTTGTTAAATTTAGATATTAGCTAAGTATCATATGTCACAGAATAAAGTGGTTGCTCAAAGCATATACTGTACTAACCACAATCCCTCAACTGCAAAACACTATGCACAATTCAAACCTTCATTATACTCACTTCAGAAACAATCTAAGTAATAATCTGTCACGGAAACAGGACATCTAGAACCCTAAGTTCACAAATTGAAGGCACGTAAAATAAAATATGTGAATCAACCTAAGCATTTTTTCAACAGAGAAAACTTAAACTAAATGGCTAATGTAGTATCCCTTGAGCTACTACTGAAAAAGATGTGAGCAAATCCAAATAAATAAACACAGATTCATGCCAGTGCAATATCCCAAGCAGGCTAGATTTCTGCTTAGTGACTATGCTGGGAGCTCCTCACAAGTTAAAAAACCTCCGATTGAGTAATGAACTTTGAATTCAACTAAGCTGTATTTTTGCACAGACTTTTTGATTTAAATAGGGCACTTATCTGGGCTGTAGCTGAGTTGATAGGGTATGCACGACAGAGAGCTCCATGATCATAGTAACATAGTAGATGACGGCAGAAAAAGACCTGCACGGTCCATCTAGTCTGCCCACGATAAACTCATATGTGTATACCTTACCTTGATTTGTACCTGTCTTTTTCAGGGCACAGACCGTATAAGTCTGTGCAGCAGTATTTCCCGCCTCCCAACCACCAGTCCCGCCTCCCATCACCGGCTCCGGCACAGACCCCGTATAAGTCTGCCCTCCCCCATCCTAGCCTCTCAACCACCAACCCCTCTTCCCCCCGCCACCCAATTTCAGCTAAGCTTCTGTGGATCCATTCCTTCTGCACAGGATTCCTTTATGCCTGTCCCACGCATGCTTGAATTCCGTTACTGTTTTCATCTCCACCACCTCCCGCGGGAGGGCATTCCAAGCGTTCACCACCCTCTCCGTGAAGAAATACTTCCTGACATCTTTCCTGAGTCTGCCCCCCTTCAATCTCATTTCATGTCCTCTCGTTCTACCGCCTTCCCATCTCCGGAAAAGATTCGTTTGCGGATTAATACCTTTCAAATATTTGAACGTCTGTATCATATCACCCCTGTTCCTCCTTTCCTCCAGAGTATACATGTTCAGGTCAGCAAGTCTCTCTTCATACGTCTTGGAACGCAACTCCCATACCATCCTCGTAGCTTTTCTTTGTACCGCTTCCATTTTTTTAACATCCTTCGCAAGGTACGGCCTCCAAAACTGAACACAATACTCCAGGTGGGGCCTCACCAACGTCTTATACAGGGGCATTAAAACCTTTTTTCTGCTGGTCACACCTCTCTCTATACAGCCTAGCAACCTTCTCGCTACGGCCACCGCCTTGTCGCACTGTTTCATCGCCTTTAGGTCCTCAGATACTATCACCCCAAGATTCCTCTCCCCGTCCGTGTCTATCAGGCTCTCCCCACCTAACACATACGCCTCCCTTGGATTTCTACTCCCTAAGTGCATCACTTTGCATTTCTTCGCATTGAATTTTAATTGCCAAACCTTAGACCATTTTTCCAGCTTCTTCAGATCTTTTTTCATGTTTTCCACTCCCTCCGGGGTGTCCACTCTGTTGCAAATCTTGGTGTCATCCGCAAAAAGGCAAACTTTACCTTGTAACCCTTCGGCAATGTCACTCACAAATATATTGAACAGAATGGGCCCCAGCACCGATCCCTGAGGCACTCCACTACTCACCTTTCCCTCCTCCGAGCAAACTCCATTCACTACCACCCTCTGGCGTCTGCCCGTCAACCAGTTCCTAATCCAGTTCACCACTTCGGGTCCTATCTTCAGCCCTTCTAGTTTATTCAAGAGCCTCCTGTGGGGAACCGTGTCAAAAGCCTTGCTGAAATCTAAGTAGATGACGTCCATAGCATGTCCTTGATTTAATTCTCCCGTCACCCAGTCAAAGAATTCAATGAGATTCGTTTGGCACGACTTCCCTTTGGTGAAACCATGTTGTCTCTGATCTTGCAACTTATTTGCTTCCAGGAAATTCACTATCCTTTCCTTCAGCATGGCTTCCATTACTTTTCCAATAACCGAAGTGAGGCTTACCGGCCTGTAGTTTCCAGCTTCTTCCCTATCCCCACTTTTGTGAAGAGGGACCACCTCCGCCATTCTCCAATCCCTCGGAACCTCTCCCGTCTGCAAGGATTTATTAAACAAATCTTTAAGAGGACCCGCCAGAACCTCTCTGAGTTCCCTCAGTATTCTGGGGTGGATCCTGTCCGGCCCCATGGCTTTGTCCACCTTTAGCTTTCCAAGTTGTTCATATACACTCTCTTCCGTGAACGGTGCTCTATCCACTTCGTTTTCAGGTGTACTTTTGCCAGTCCCTCTCGGTCCTTCCCCAGGATTTTCTTCAGTAAAAACAGAACAAAAGTATCTATTTAGCAAATTGGCTTTTTCTTCATCATTTTCTACATAGTGTTTTGCTGTATCTTTTAGTCTCACAATCCCCTTTTTAGTCTTTCTCCTTTCACTAATATACCTGAAGAAGTTTTTGTCTCCCCTCCGTACATTTCTAGCCATTTGTTCTTCCGCTTGCGCCTTCGCCAGACGTACCTCTCTCTTGGCTTCTTTCAGTTTCATCCGGTATTCCTCCCCGTGTTCCTCTACTTGAGATTTTTTGTATTTCTGGAACGCTAACTCTTTAGCCTTTATTTTCTCAGCCACTTGCTTTGAAAACCATATCGGTTTCCTTTTTCTCTTGCTTTTATTTACCCTCCTTACATAAAGGTCTGTGGCCCTGTTTATTACTTCTTTTAGCCTGGACCACTGTCCTTCCACTTCTCGTATGTCCTCCCAGCCCATCAGCTCCTTCCTCAGGTATTCTTCCATTTTGTTAGTCAGCTCGCTTGAAATCCAGGACTTTGAGTTTAGAGTGGCCGCCATCCACATGAGCCGTTACATCAAAACAAACCGTTTGATGGTCACTGTTTCCCAGGTGTGCAGCCACTCGGACATTTGACACACTATCCCCATTCGTGAGCACCAGATCCAACGTGGCTCCCTCCCTCGTGGGTTCGTTCACCATTTGTCTGAGCAGAGCACTTTGGAAAGCATCCACAATCTCTCTACTTCTTTCCGATTTTACAGACGGAACCTTCCAATCTACATCCGGCAGATTAAAATCACCCAACAACAGCACCTCTCTTTTCTTCCCCAACTTTTGAATATCAGCGATCAGATCTTTATCTAGTTCTTCCAATTGTGTCGGGGGTCTATAGACAACACCCACGTGGACCAAGGTTCTATCCTCTCTTTTTAAGGTGATCCATATTGCTTCTTCCTTTCCCCACTTCCCTGTCATTTCAGTTGCTGCGATATCATCTCTCACATAGAGAGCTACTCCTCCACCTTTACGTCCCTCTCTATCCTTCCTAAAAAGATTATAGCCTGGTATGTTTACATCCCATTCATGGGAACCATGGAGCCATGTCTCTGTGACTGCAACTATGTCCAAGTCAGTCTCCAACATCAGGGCTTGAAGGTCATGAATTTTATTGCTTAGACTGTGAGCATTTGTGGTCATTGCTTTCCAACTACATTTCCTAGTATGTGTTTTGGGTTTAGTGATTTGTGAGTGACTTTTGTCTTTGGGTACCTTCTCCTCTTTTTGTTCCCTCTTCCTTGCTTTTTCTTTTTTTTCTGCTTCAATTTTAGTTTCAGGAACATCACAGTGCTGTAGTGGAGCAACAGAATTTTGTAGTGGCAACACTTGTGCGGGTGGATGCTGCTGTGTCACATGACGAATTCTGCCTGAGCCTACTGTGAGCCATCTGTTCCTTTGTTGTTTTATTCTCTGAGGCAGTGGTGAGAAGTTATGATTCTGCACAGTCCTATAAATTGGTTTAATTGTATCTAATTCTTGCATTACTTTATAGAGCTCTTGTTTTAAAGTAGATAGCTGAAGACAGATAGGACAAGCTTTAAGTTTCCAGATGATTTGCCTTGAAACTAAAGCAGCACAATTATTGCAGAGAATAAAAGTCATCCTGATTGGTTGAAATGGGTATGAACAGGTGTACTATGTTGGAGTATCAGCCTGCAAGACTGCCTGTGTATGACTGAGGAGTAAAGTTAATGAGGTTTGGTTTGTCTATAAATGTGTGGAAAACCCTGGGGTGGGTGGGATTATAAGTCCCAAAGTGTCAGCTAAGTGCTGCTATCAAGGGAATTCTCTAGCTTAATGGACCCAAATGGTAGTGTCTGATCAAGGACCTTACAGTTTATTTAACTTTTAAAACTACCCTAGATATTAATAACTTTCCTTTTGAATAAATCTAGATATTGCCAATAATTCTAGCAGTTTCAGCTATGTAAAAATGCCCCTCCCCTTTATCAGAGCTTGGCAGGAACAAAAAGAAAGCAAGAAAGAGAGGTTTCCCAGTGCTAATTAAATTGATTAAGCAACAAGCCTTAAAAATTTAGGACAAAATATCAGGTAGTTTCTCACCTAAGCCAGTCAATTTGAGAAGTAAGGGATTTAGGGGTCAGAATAAACCTGTCCTTTTTGCAGGAGCTTGGTTCAGTAGTCCCAGCACCTAAGCCAGTCAATTTGAGAAGTAAGGGATTTAGGGGTCAGAATAAACCTGTCCTTTTTGCAGGAGCTTGGTTCAGTAGTCCCAGCACCTCCATCCCAGTTGTGTGCTGCCACTTCCACAATCAACACCGGCCACCGCGGACTTGGCACTAAGCACCCATCATAGGCGCCCCTTAAAGAAGCTACTAGTTATCATTTCTATAGCGCTACTAGACGTACGCAGCGCTGTACACTTGAACATGAAGAGATAGTCCCTGCTCGACAGAGTTTACAATCTAATTAGGACAAACAGGACAAACAAGAGATAAGGGAATATTGAAGTGAGGATGATAAAATAAAATAAGAAAAGGATTGATGTAAAGCCCTCTGAATTACCTGAGCCATTAGAAACCTCTTCAGTGCATTCCCTGGTTTTATTCATCCCTCTCACCACAGTACACACAATATAGGGACGCACTTTTATGTCTGGAGTCACTTTAACAGTCAAGGGTGCAGGATTTTCAGAAACATGCAAAATTCTTAGCAACATTTTACTGACCTCTTCTACTTCATCCTCTTCTCCATCTCCACTGTCCTTCTGTTTTCTCTCTCTTTTTCCTTAATGTGCTGTTTTTCTGAATTTTCCAGTTTACCCTTTCCTTTGCCACCTCCTCGGCCACCAACCCTCAGGTATTCCAGTACTGATTTGGTCTGGCAGCCATTCACCATTTTTTCTAGACTTTTGTCTTTCAGTTTGTTGCCTTTAAAGTTGATTTCTTTTAATTTGGGGCAGTCAGCCAGTTCTGTAGGAATCTCACTCTGTTATTAGACATATCCAAGCTCTTGAGAGCTGGTAGGAGGCTGACGTCGGGGTCGAGCTCAAACTCCTTGATGGAGCTCGGGCCCGAAAAAGCCGCGGGGGAAAGCTCGTTACTGGAGACAGCAGCAAAGCCTGTAGCCTGTTTCTGCTGAGGTTCAGCGTGGCCAGCTCCTTCAGCTCCCCCAGTTCGGCCGGCAACTCCCGCAGCTGGTTGCCCGAGAGATCGAGAAGGCGCAGGGAACATAGGCTGCCGAGCCCCGGGTGAAGCTGCTGCAGGCCATTCCGGTGCAACACTAGATTGTGCAGCTGTTGCAGAAGTGCCAACTCGGCCGACAACACACGCAGGCTTGGGCAGCGCAACACCCCGTCAGCCTGTTCCACCGCAGGCCCTTGCAGCACCAGTTCCTGCCGTTTCTCGTGGCTTGCTCGTTCAATCTCGGAGTGAACCACTCGGCCTCCATCTTGCTTACGCCTTTTCCGCCACCGCCCTCTCAGCTCCCCGACCTTCCTGCAGTGGCCACCCAGCGTTTAAACCTTTTTAAGTTGCAGCGACGGCGGAAAAGGCGAGGTAAGATCACAGCTTGGCTAGGGAGGCTTAGCCTCCCCAAGCCTCTTATACGGGGTGCCTATGCTATTAACTGATAGTCGCTGACCGACACCAGCTGCGCGAGTAGACGAGAGAAAAAAAGAGTGAGAATACACATTAGGGGCATATACTGAACATAGAACAACTTTCTTACCCGCCACTTCCCCCATCCATAAGACAAAACGGCCTTCCGGATCTTGAACCAAATTATGCATGGTAACTTTATGCTTCTTATGGAACAAAATAGCTACACCCCCCTGCCTATTGTTGAAGGAAGAATAAGCTAATTCCCCCACCCAATTTCGCTTAAACTTTAAATGCTCCACCAGCAAAAGATGCGTCTCCTGTAGAAACAATACATCCACCTTCATTTTAGAGCAATTAGACAAAATCTTTGTGCGCTTTCTAGGGGAATGAATACCATCCACATTCAGTGAGCCTATTCTTAGATTACTCATATATCAGAAAATATATGGTTATGCATTCTGGCCTATCAGAAAAAATGGTGACCCCCGAAGCAGCGTCCCAGTTTTGCCGCCCCCTTTCACTCATATCCCAAGAAACACTTTTTGTGTAATGCAGAAAGGAGTCCCCAATCTCCAGGAAAACCACCCCAACCCCCTTCTTAACCCCACCCCATCGCCCCCTCCCACACACTCATAATATACCAAACACCCCCACACTCAAACAACCGAACTTCCTCCCTTCCCTATCGTCCCCGCCAATCCCTCTCAACAGAAAAAATCCAACCATAGCCCAACAACAGCACCCCCCCAAGAACACACAGTGTTACAATAGTCCCTCAAAGTAGCCACTCCCTCCACCCACACCTTCCCCCTCCCACTCAGAACCCAGCACAAATGCAAAAGAGAATCACTTTGCTTCAGCGTTCAGGTATAACATAAGAACTATATATATATGTATACAAAGCCATAGAAAAACAACCATATCTTCTCACAGCCTCTGTAAAAAGAAAAAAGTAAAACTATTCAACGTTCCATCATCTGGGGCTTCCTTTAATCCTGCAACGACAGTCATGGGATTCCCCCGCGGGTCTTCCTTCACTCGGTGGATGGATTACTACCCAAAATACCCTTGCAAAGACAGATGTTCCGCCCCATTTATGTAGGCCCATCTTTGCCGTTTGTACATTCACTGGCAAGATGCCAAAGTACAGTAAGACATAAAGTAGTAATAATAAAATAATAATACTAACACCACACAGTTCCTTTCCCCAAATTGCAGGAACTTGTGTTTTTGAAACCAGACCTCAGGCAGGCGGGCTACACGAGCTCTTCTCAACCCCGTGTATTCTGGAGTGGAGGAGTAGTCTAGTGGCAAGTGCAGTGGAAGTGGACTTTGATCCTGGGGAACTGGGTTTGATTCCCACTGCAGCTCCTTGTGACTGTGGGCAAGTCACTTAACCCTCCATTGCCCCAGGTACAAAATAAGTACCTGTATATATGTAAACCGCTTTGAATGTAGTTGCAAAATACCACAGAAAGGTGGTATATCAAGTCCCATTCCCCTTTAAGCCAGCCGCTCCATAAAAGTTTGGATCTCCTCTGGTTTTTCCATGAAAAGGACACTGCCATCATGGACCACATTTGACCCCCCCCCCCCCCCCCCCCGCCGCCACATCAGGTACCTTGTTTGCTGGCGGGGGTCCCCAACCGCCGCCAGCCGAAGAGTCTTCTTCAGCGCCGGTCACCTCCGGCGCCTTCATTGTGTGATAATGTTTCTGACGCCTTACGTCCTACACATGGCTACATACAGGATGTGCATGGTGCAGGACATCAGGAGTTCGAAACAGATCATCACACAGCGAAGACGCCAGAGTTGACCAGAGCTGAAGAAGATTCTTCAGCTGGTGGGGGCAAACAAGGTACCTGGTGGCGGTGGCAATGGGGGGAGGGTTTTTGCGGTGATGGCGGCGGCGGGGGGGGGGGGGTCCAAAGTGGCAGGGGGGTCGGCAGCGGGGGGAGGCAGCTAAACAGTGCCCCCCACCTTGGGCTCTGGCCCCCCTCCCGCCGAGGTCTGGCTACGCCCCTAGTCTGAGGATCTCAAGGCAGCACCACAATGTGTTAAGGTGGTGGCTATTGCCTGAGGAAAGGGAAAGGGAAATGAGACTTGATATACCACTTTTCTGTGGTTTTTGCAACTACATTCAAAGTGTTTTACCTAGTATATACAGGTACTTATTTGTACCTGGGGCAATGGAGGATTAAGTGACTTGCCTGGAGTCACAAGGAGTTGCAGTGGGACTCAAACCCAGTTCCTCAGGATCAAAGTCCACTGCACTAACCACTAGGCTAGTCCTCCACTCTGTACTTGGCTACATAGAAAGAGGCATAACCAGCAGAAGAAAGGAGATGCTGATGCCCCTGTACAAGTCATTGGTGAGGCCCCACTTGAAGTATTGTGTCCAGTTTTGGAAGCCATATCTCTTCAAGGATGTAAAAAGACTTGAGGTGCTTCAGAGGAAGATAGCAAAAATGGTACAGGGTTTGTTCCATAAGATATATGAGAAGAGACTGAAGGACATTAATATGTATATGCTAGAGAAAAGGAGAGAAAGAGAGGTAATATGATGCAGACATTTAAGTACTTGAAAGGTATTATTAATATACCAAAAAAAAAAAACTCTCTTCCAGATATGTATGGGCAAGAGAACTAGAGGACATGAATTGAGGTTGTAGGGAGTTAGACCTAGGAGTAATGTCAGAAAATACTTTTTACAGAGAGGGTAATGAACACCTGGAATGCCCTTCTAGGAGAGGTGGTAGAGTCAAAAACAGTGAGCAAATTCAAAAGTATGTGGGACAGACACAGGGGATGCCTGTGGCAGTTGAGGTATTATGTTGGGCAAGAGTAGTGGAAACTAAGGACGCAGCCAGACAGACTTCTACAGTCTGTGTCCTGCAAATGGCACAAGATTGAAGAAGATTTGCCAAATCCAGTATGGGGGAATGAAGGCTGATGCTGGACAGACTTCTAGTACATAAGTAGTGCCATACTGGGAAAGACCAAAGGTCCATCTAGCCCAGCATCCTGTCACCGACAGTGGCCAATCCAGGTCAAGGGCACCTGGCACGCTCCCCAAACGTAAAAACATTCCAGACAAGTTATACCTAAAAATGCGGAATTTTTCCAAGTCCATTTAATAGCGGTCTATGGACTTGTCCTTTAGGAATCTATCTAACCCCTTTTTAAACTCCGTCAAGCTAACCGCCCGTACCACGTTCTCCGGCAACGAATTCCAGAGTCTAATTACACGTTGGGTGAAGAAAAATTTTCTCCGATTCGTTTTAAATTTACCACACTGTAGCTTCAACTCATGCCCTCTAGTCCTAGTATTTTTGGATAGCGTGAACAGTCGCTTCACATCCACCCGATCCATTCCACTCATTATTTTATACACTTCTATCATATCTCCCCTCAGCCATCTCTTCTCCAAGCTGAAAAGCCCTAGCCTTCTCAGCCTCTCTTCATAGGAAATTCGTCCCATCCCCACTATCATTTTCGTCGCCCTTCGCTGTACCTTTTCCAATTCTACTATATCTTTTTTGAGATACGGAGACCAGTACTGAACACAATACTCCAGGTGCGGTCGCACCATGGAGCGATACAACGGCATTATAACATCCGCACACCTGGACTCCATACCCTTCCTAATAACACCCAACATTCTATTCACTTTCCTAGCCGCAGCAGCACACTGAGCAGAAGGTTTCAGCGTATCATCGACGACGACACCCAGATCCCTTTCTTGATCCGTAACTCCTAACGTGGAACCTTGCAAGACGTAGCTATAATTCGGGTTCCTCTTACTCACATGCATCACTTTGCACTTGTCAACATTGAACTTCATCTGCCACTTGCACGCCCATTCTCCCAGTCTCGCAAGGTCCTCCTGTAATCGTTCACATTCCTCCTGCGACTTGACGACCCTGAATAATTTTGTGTCATCGGCGAATTTAATTACCTCACTAGTTATTCCCATCTCTAGGTCATTTATAAATACATTAAAAGCAACGGACCCAGCACAGACCCCTGCGGGACCCCACTAACTACCCTCCTCCACTGAGAATACTGGCCACGCAATCCTACTCTCTGCTTCCTATCTTTCAACCAGTTCTTAATCCATAATAATACCCTACCTCCGATTCCATGACTCTGCAATTTCTTCAGGAGTCTTTCGTGCGGCACTTTGTCAAACGCCTTCTGAAAATCCAGATATACAATATCAACCGGCTCCTCATTGTCCACATGTTTGCTTACCCCCTCAAAAAAATGCATTAGATTGGTGAGGCAAGACTTCCCTTCACTAAATCCGTGCTGACTTTGTCTCATCAGTCCATGTTTTTGTATATGCTCTGCAATTTTATTCTTAATAATAGCCTCCACCATCTTGCCCGGCACCGACGTCAGACTCACCGGTCTATAATTTCCCGGATCTCCTCTGGAACCCTTCTTAAAAATCGGAGTAACATTGGCTACCCTCCAGTCTTCCGGTACTACACTCAATTTTAGGGACAGATTGCATATTTCTAACAGTAGCTCCGCAAGTTCATTTTTTAGTTCTATTAATACTCTGGGATGAATACCATCAGGTCCCAGTGATTTACTACTCTTCAGCTTGCTGAACTGACCCATTACATCCTCCAAGGTTACAGAGAATTTGTTTAGTTTCTCCGACTCCCCCGCTTCAAATATTCTTTCCGGCACCGGTGTCCCCCCCCCAAATCCTCCTCGGTGAAGACCGAAGCAAAGAATTCATTTAATTTCTCCGCTACGGCTTTGTCCTCCTTGATCGCCCCTTTAACACCATTTTCGTCCAGCGGCCCAACCGACTCTTTGGCCGGTTTCCTGCTTTTAATGTATCTAAAAAAATTTTTACTATGTATTTTTGCTTCCAACGCTAATTTCTTCTCAAAGTCCTTTTTTGCCCTCCTTATCTCCGCTTTGCATTTGGCTTGGCATTCCTTATGATCTATCCTGTTACTTTCAGTTGGTTCTCTTCTCCACTTTCTGAAGGATTGTTTTTTGGCTCTAATGATTTCCTTTATCTTACTGTTTAGCCACGCCGGCTGACGTTTAGTCTTTTTTCCCTTTTTTCTAATACGTGGAATATATTTGTCCTGAACCTCCAGGATGGTGTTTTTAAACAGCATCCACGCCTGATGCAAGTTTTTTACTCTGCGAGCTGCTCCTTTCAGTCTTTTTTTCACCATTTTTCTCATTTTGTCATAATCACCTTTTCTATAGTTAAACGCTAGCGTACTTGATTTCCTAGTTTCACTTCCTTCAATGCCAATATCAAAACCGATCATATTATGATCACTGTTATCAAGCGGCCCTCGTATCGTTACCCCCTGCACTAGATCATGAGCACCACTAAGGACTAAGTCTAGTATTTTTCCTTCTCTTGTCGGCTCCTGAACTAGCTGTTCCATGAAGCTATCCTTGATTTCATCAAGAAATCTTATGTCCCTTGCGTGTACAGATGTTACATTAACCCAGTCTATATGCGGGTAATTGAAATCCCCCATTATTATTGTGTTGCCCAGTTTGTTTGCGTCCCTGATTTCCTTTAACATTTCCGCATCCGTCTGTTCGTCCTGGCCAGGCGGACGGTAGTACACTCCTATCACTATCCTTTCCCCTTTGCACATGGAATTTCAATCCACAGTGATTCCAAGGAGTGTTTTGTTTCCTGCAGAATTTTCAATCTATTTGCTTCAAGGCTCTCGTTAATATACAATGCTACCCCTCCACCGATCCGATTCACCCTATCACTACGATATAATTTGTACCCTACAGTCTGTGTCTCACAAATGGCAAAAGACTGGTGAAAATTTGGCAGCTCCAGCATTGGAGTACCAAGGCCAATGCCAGACACATTTCTATGGTCTGTGTCTCGCAAATGGCAAAAGACAGGTGAAGATTCAGCAACTTCAGTATTGTAGATCACTTTCAGGCTTATTTTTGAAAGAGGGGCACCCATCTTTCGACACAAATCGGGAGATGGGCGTCCTTCTCCCAGGGTTGCCCAAATCGGCATAATCGAAAGCCAATTTTGGGCGTCCTCAACTGCTTTCCGTCGCGGGGATGACCAAAGTTCATGAGGGCATATTGGAAGCATAGCGAAGGCAGGACTGGGGCGTGCCTAACACATGGACGCACTCGACCGATAATGGAAAAAAGAAGGGCGTCCCTGACGAGCACTTGGCTGACTTTACTTGGTCCATTTTTTCTTACGACCAAGCCTCAAAAAGTTGCCCGAACTGACCAGATGACCACCGGAGGGAATCGGGGATCACCCTCCCCTTACTCCCCCAGTGGTCGCTAACTCCCTCCCACCCTAAAAAAAACTTTTCAAATATTTCTTGCCAGCCTCTATGCCAGCCTCAAAAGTCATACCCAGCTCCCTGACAGCAGTATGCAAGTCCCTAGAGCAGTTTTAGTGGGTGCAGTGCACTTCAGGCAGGCAGACCCAGGCACATCCCCCCCCCCCCACCTGTTACACATGTGGTGGTAAAAGTGAGCCCTTCGAAACCCACTGTACCCACATGTAGGTGCCCCTCTTCACCCCTTAGGGCTATGATAGTGTTGTGGGGAGTGGGTTTTGGGGGAGGGTTGTGGGGCTCAGCATCCAAGGTAAGGGACCTATGCACCTGGGAGCAATTTATGAAGTCCACTGCAGTGCCCCCTAGGGTGCCTGGTTGGTGTCCTGGCATATCAGGGGGACCAGTGCACCACGAATGCTGGCTCCTCCCATGACCAAATGTCTTGGATTTGGTCGTTTCTGAGATGGGCGTCCTCGGTTTCCATTATTGCTGAAAATTGGGGACGACCATCTCTAAGGTCGACCTAAATTTTGTGGATGCCCATCTTGTTTCGATAATACGAGTTTCCCCGCCCCTTCGCCAGGACGTCCTGCAAGGTTGTCCTCAGGAAAACTTGGGCGCCCCTTTCGAATATGTCCCTCTTTGTCACGAATGCAAAGGCACAGTACAGTTTCAAAGCTAAAAATGTTGCTGGAAGAATGATTTTCATTATAACAAAATTCCCATTTATTGGGATCTCCAAAAATGTGTAAATATGCATAAAAGAAGAGCTAGGAAATTAATGAAACAAATAGTTCATAAGAACAAAGTGAAAAAAAACTACAAAAAGTACCAAAAAGTGTTAGTCGATAACTTTTGGTCTCCTCTCTCTACTTCAAGCTCATACATCTTTCATACCTCTTTGCAGACTGGAGAATGGTTAAAATCCTTACTTCTCTGTATTGTGCCTTTAGCTTCCTAGCTCTCTTTTATCAGTTCTTGATACTTGTACATTTGGGCAAGGTTTAAGCCTTGCACTTCACTCCTCTCACTCTCTCCTGGTAAGCAAACCAATTTCCTGCCCTCCAGGCACACTTCTATACTCTTTCTCTCACTCCTCAGTCCTCTTTGTTCCCCGGTGCTCTTTGTCTCTTAGAACAGGCAGGTTTATCTGCACCCAAGACTTGGGCCCTACCTCCTATCTCTTTAAGGTGTATTGGCACTCACCAGTTCCACCACTCCCAGCTTCCAAATCTATTCCTTATAAGGACTGTATTCTGGCAGCGGCTTCACTCAATCTTTCTCCTCTGATGATCAGGTCTTCCTGATGATCTATCCCACTTCTTTTATGGCACTCTGTGCATCAGGGATCAGCTGTGAAAGACTGCTGACCACTATGTTTGTCTCTCTGTCTCCCTTTAGCTGCTTGAGCAGCAAGCCAAGGCTCACATGGGGCCCCAGAGTGGAGTAACCCACCTGCTGTAGTTCTATGTGTTCTTGTGGAGTCCCCTGGGGGAGGAAGACAAGGCTCCTCCCTGAACTTAGAGCTTTATCCATATCTCCAAAACTTAAAGCTTCTATACTCATTCTCAGAATAGACCCTATTCAAATATGATTGGCAGCTTTCTGGAGCTGAGACCCAGAGTGTTCTTCCTGCAACTGCATGGAAAAGCACACTTTAGCACCTGCTATGCTCCTTTACACTTGGGTCCATGATGCTATCTTTCTTTCCATTTGTTGACTGAATATGGCACAACCTAGGAGTCTAAGAGCTGGAGGCCTGACAATTAATTGAATGGAGGAGGCATATTACTGAATGTTTACATACAGTGCCCAATACCCTTGTGCCAGTCTTCATAGGGAGATGCATGCAATATACCCAAATAGTGAACTAATTAAATCCCCGGGCTATGGCTACCACGAAGTAGGGGTTCTCAACCCAGACCTCAGGATACACCCAGCCAATCAGGTTTTCAGGATATCTGCAATGAATATGCATGAGAGAGATTTGCATACTAAGGAGGGAAGTGCATGCAAATCTCTCTCATGCATATTCATTATGGATATCCAGAACATCTGACTGGCTGGGTGTGTCTTGAGGACTGGGTTGAGAACCCCTGGTATAGGATTTTGTATGGTCATCTAGAAAGGATGGCAGAGAACCAAAGAAGGAAGATACAAAACTGATTAGATAAGAAGCAGTATCCTACCAGTGATTAAGCTTGTACGTATCCTTAGCTAACACATATCCTTAGCAGTGTGGGTAGAACACTGGGTAATTCTCTTTATCTATCATAATCTACTACACAGCTTCTCAACCCGTTCCTGGAGACACATATAGCCAGTCAGGTATTCAGGATTATGACAATAAATATGCATGAAATAGATTTGTGTACCATGGGGGTCTCAAATATATACAGATTTATTTGATGGGTGGGGAAATATGTTTACCATATTAATGTTTCATTGCTACAAACACAAAGCACATTACCAGGAGTGGTCTAAACTGTCCTAGTGACTTGGAGTTTGATACACATGGCTGGATACATGTGTGCAAGCTCTGAAATGTACAGGAAGGAACTGAATGTGAGCAGAATATTAACTAGCCACAGTCAGTACTAGAGAACAGAAAGCCACTTCTGCTTTTTCTCTATATTGGATGATAAAGTTTTTTGATTTTTTCAGAAGGCAGAACCTACAGCACGAGGACAGGAGCCAGTCTGGGCACAGGAAAACATCCTCAGCGCAGTGAGTATGAGTAACAGCACAGCACCCCCACCCCCCACCCCTGTGTTCATTTCAGCTGCAGAAAAAGATATATTCCAAGACAGCAAGCATACACAACAGGCAGTAAGAGAGAGAATCCTTCCAGAGGCATCTGACATATACTCAGCTGATGTACAAAGGGGAAAAAATAGAAACATTTCAAACATTGTAAAAAAGCTGATGCTTACTACATAACAAAATAATTAGAATAACCCACTATTCTATTCTACAGCACATACCCCAAGGGAATCAGTGGTTCACCTCCCAGGAGTTAAATCCTTGTACATATCACAACATGTTGGTGTCTTCAGTCAGTAGGATGAAATAGTGTGGGTGCTGTGTTAGTCTACTTTAAAGGTAATAAATAGAAATATAAAAATAAACCAAAAAAGATAAGATGATTCCTTTTTTATTGGCCTAACGCAGTACATTTTAAAATTATCTTTCAAAGGTAATGCTTTCTTCAAGTCAGAAAGAGAATATTTACCTTATTCTCACGAAGCTGTTTCCTGAAGTGCCTGGAAAGCTTTCCAGCATGTCTCAATTCCTTTTAGCATTACACTTTCAGTTCTGTCAATGAAGTTGTAGTTTGTATCCCTAGGTTTAGTGGTGACTGTGTTTTCATTGCTCATGCTGGGGTATACAACCCTTTGGTGATGCTTCCAAAGCATCTGATTTACAGTACAAGTTTTTAAAACATTTTAAGAGTGGCTACAATAGGTAAAGCACCATATTAATGTGGATACTCTGTTAGGGCCTGTCCTATGGTTAAGGTCTTAAGGAAGAAAATATAATTGTGTTAAAAAATAGATTTTTTTATTTTCATAGTAACAGGTCAATATTTAGCTGGAGCAGTGAGTGTTTCTGTAAACAGTGACCACTATCAGTTAAGTTAGACTCATACTGAATGCCAGTCCATGTCTGGGCACCAACATTGATTATCCAGCTCAGCAGTCTTATCTGGATGTTATACTGGCATGACCGATATTCAGTACCATACCGGCATAGCTAACTAGGCAAAATTAAGGTTGCTATTTGAATGATCCTACTTGTTCAGTCAGTTATGTGAGCACTGACACTGATTACTGCTAGTACCCACATAACTTCAGGGACAGCCTCAGACTGCCCTGGCTGTGCCCTACCAGTGCCACAGTGGTCAAAGGAGTTATTCAGCAGCAGTACCCAGTTGAGTAACACTGAATATCCCCTCCTAAGGCACATAGGAGTCCTTTTACCAAGCTGCAGTAAAAAAAGACCCCTGCAGTAGCAATGGCACGTGGGTTTGCCACACAAGAAGACCAAGTTAAGCACTTGGTGTGTGACCATTTCCTGGGGGAGCCCTTACTGCCTCCTCCTATTGGAATTCATTTCCTACTGAGGACTAACCCAGCAGTAACCAGGCAGCACAAGGCGTTGCCCCATTATGACTGGGTAAGCTCCTGACGGTAGGGCTGATTTGCTGTGCACCATTGCCGCGGTATACCTACCATGGCTTAGTAAAAGAGGTCCATAATGTGATTTAACTGGCCAGGAGCTTCTTCTACCTGGCTAAATCCTTTGGAATATCAGGCCGTAAGTGGCACATACAAAAACAGGGAAAACCGCAGATCAGTCAGACAGATTTTTACCATGGTTCCTGTAAAGGCTGCAACTATGCAAGTGTAGTAAGTGTAAACCCCCTAGTCGCGGAGCAAGGTAATTTACATTAATTAAAGAAATAAATATATAGGAATGTCACAGTTTCAAATAGGGTTCCCAAATAAACTCCACGCAGCCAAGGGATTTGACAAGAAAAAAAATATTATGGTTTATTAAATGATAAAATAAATAGAAACACTTGTTGGTTATGTTCCTTAATGTTGGTACCAATTATTAAAGTTTGCTAGTATTGCACAAAAGTAGTGCAAGGTGTTAAATACTTTGTGATAAGGTTACAAAGGCAATATAGGCAATAACATGTTCAAAACTACAATCACAGTTACCAAAACCCCAACCCCACTTCTGCAATAACACAAAACATCCCAAACATGTACACAGCTCTAATTAGTGTACTCAGATCTGATATATCTATCTTTCGGTTTGTGTGCACACAATAATGTTACCGGTATATCAAATCTTCGCTAGCATCGCTGCTCTCTTGCGTTGGGTACCTTGGTCTTCTCCACATCCACATCTCCTCGATTAGCGAGGTCAGCTCACCGGCTCAGGAACTCCAGGATACCTACTGCTCTGACTCAAAAAAACTCAAAAAAGGAAAACCCTGACTCTATGTGCTCGGTGTGTGTACTAACCCCAATCAGTATCTTTTTTTTTTTTTGGCAAAGGACCTTGTGGGCTAACTAGATTCAAATAAAAAGATAAGCAGGGGAAATTCCTATCTAGCCCTTCTTCTTGTACTTTGTTATACACCTACCCTCTACTCACACTGATGGACTGCTAAGCTAAATCTCCTAAAGGCAGCAGGCTCTTAACTGCAGGCACTCATGCTGGCAGACACTCTAAAAAAAGTTCCTTTGGAGTCTGGGCACTCAGTGCAGGGGGGTGGGGTGTCTCTCTCTCTCTCTCTCTCTCTCGGTGTCCTGTGTCGGTTATAGGTGAGCCCTTAGGTTCCCTGAGGCCCCGCAAGACCTCAGAGGACAGCCGCGCACCCCGAATCTTCACCCGCGGCGACTGCCGTTCACCAAGGGTTGAGCCCCCAGCTGCAGGCGGCCAGCAGGACTGCTGGAACCGCGGGGTGACGGCCGGCCTGGCTGGTAGTCAACAACTCAGTCTCTGAAGGACAGCTAGCAAGGACGGCTAGCACTGAAGAGGAACACAGTCTCTGAAGACAGCTAGCAAGGACGGCTAGCACTAAAAGGACACAGTCTCTGCGGGTGGCTAGCAAGGGCGGCTAGCACTGAAAAGGAACACAATCTCCGAGGTTGGCTAGCAAGGACGGCTAGCAATGAAAATGGACCCAGTCTCTGAGGGTGGCTAGCAAGGACGGCTAGCAATGAAGATGGACCCAGTCTCTGAGGGTGGCTAGCAAGGACGGCTAGCAATGAAGATGGACTCAGTCTCTGAGGGTGGCTAGCAAGGGTGGCTAGCAATGCAGATGGACTCAGTCTCTGAGGGTGGCTAGCAAGGACAGCTAGCAATGAAGATGGACCCAGTCTCTGAGGGTGGCTAGCAAGGACGGCTAGCAATGAAGATGGACCCAGTCTCTGAGGGTGGCTAGCAAGGACGGCTAGCAATGAAGATGGACTCAGTCTCTGAGGGTGGCTAGCAAGGATGGCTAGCAATGAAGATGAACTCAGTCTCTGAGAGTGGCTAGCAAGGACGGCTAGCAATGAAGATGGACTCAGTCTCTGAGGGTGGCTAGCAAGGACGGCTAGCAATGAAGAAGAACACAGTCTCTGAAGGGCAACACTCCGCAATCCATTGTGTCGGCTCCTGACATTAGAAACGGAAGCCCTGGACCCTTCCTGTTCCGAGGTTTAAATTCCCCGCCAGTCCATCCCCTCCCTGGAAGAAGGGCCAATCCCTCCGGCCCTGACAGGCAAGGAGCGCCTGGATTGGCAGGCCTGCCTAGCAGGCGGAGTCTCTCCTTCCATGCGCCAATCCGGCGCGAGTGGGCGGGGCTTGCCCGCTGGTCTGTTCTGGCCGGGGAGACGCCGACGCCGCCATCTTGGCCGGCGTATTCCCTTCTCCGAGGCCGGCGTACGCTCCAGCGGGTCGCCGGCCTCGGGCTGACCTGCGGCAGCGCTGGCCCTGTCGGCGGCTCGTCTTCACCACACTGGGCCCCGCGGGCTCCGTCGACCATCGCTTCCCACCGCGGGAGCCCAGGTAAGGGCCCGGGACGGGACAGTATCCTCCCCGGATGCCCCCTTTTCCCCGGGCCCGGGTTTGGAAGGAGACCGGGCGTGGAAGGCTTTGATCAACTCTGGCGCATGTACATTCGCTGCGGGCTCCCAGGAGTTGTCTTCGGGACCAAAATTCTTCCAGGACAATAAGTAATATAGCCTTCCTCGCTGCTTCTTTGAATCCAGAACATCGTCCACCTCATACTCCGGATCGGGATCTGCTTCTAGATCTTCGGCTTCCTGCCGTTGGGGGTGCCATCGAGATCCTCGAAAACTTTTCAATAGAGAAATATGGAAGGCGTTATGCACCCGCAGGGTACTAGGTAATCTCAACCGATAGGTCACAGCTCCAATTCGTGATTGGATTGCAAACGGTCCAATATACCGCGGTCCCAATCTCTGAGAGGGCACCCGGAGTCGGAGGTATTTCGTGCTTAACCATACCTTCTGCCCTGGTTGCAAGACTGGAGCGGTTCGCCGGTGACGATCTGCGAAGTCCTTGTATTTGGTAGCTGCCCTCTGCAATTGTTCTCGGGCCATCTCCCAGACCTTTTGCAGATCTGCCAGAGTTACATTAACCATGGGGGTCGGAGATCCAGACGGGAAAGGTGCTGGAAGCCGAGGATGTCGTCCATATACCAAGAAGAATGGAGAGTCTCCCGAGGCCGAGTGGACGCTGTGGTTATATGCAAACTCGGCCCAAGGAAGCAGGGAGACCCAGTTATCTTGACGCTTGTTGACAAATGCTCGCAAGAACCCTTTTAATGTTTGGTTCGTCCTCTCGACCATGCCATTGGTTTGAGGATGGTACGCTGATGAAAAATGGGTCTTTACCCCCAATGCTGTACACAAGGCCCTCCAGAAACGCGAGGTGAATTGGGGTCCTCGGTCACTAATAATCCGAAGAGGCAGCCCATGAAGTCGAAAAATGTGTTGAATGAAGAGTTGGGCTAAGGAGACCGCCGAAGGAAGTCCCGGCAAGGTAACAAAATGGGCCATCCTGGAAAAACGGTCAATTACCACCCAAATCACCGTGTGTCCCCGGGAACTGGGGAGGTCGGTGATAAAATCCATGGAAAGCTCTGTCCAGGGGACTTCCGGTACGGACAGCGGTTGTAACTTCCCCATGGGGGCCCCGATTACTGGTTTAGTTCGGGCGCACACAGGACAGGTGGTGACGAATTGAAGAATGTCTCGCCTCATCTGAGGCCATCGATACTGTCTGGCAATGAGACGAAGAGTCTTTTGATATCCAAAATGCCCCGCCCATCTGGACGAATGCCCCCATTGCATTACCCTCGCTCGATCAGCGGCCGGCACTAATTCTTTCGTAGGAGCGACCTCCCCCACGGCCGCGCTGAGGCATGCCGGATCCAACATGGAATGGATCTCCCCTGTCTCCTCTGGAACCTCAAATGCTCTGGAGAGAGAGTCCGCAGGGGTATTTTGAGCAGCAGCCCGAAAGACCAGTTGAAAATGAAATCTGGCAAAAAACAATGACCAACGGGCTTGTCGGGGATTGAGCCGTTGAGCCTCTTGAAGATACAGTAGATTCTTGTGGTCAGTGATCACCGTGAACCGGTGTTCAGCTCCCTCCAGCAGATGCCTCCATTCCTGCAGGGCTAATTTTAATGCTAAGAGTTCTCTATCCCCTACTGTATAATTACATTCCGCCGGGGAGAATCTACAAGAGAAGAAAGAGCAAGGTTGGCGCCGGCCCTTGGGATTCACCTGAGAGAGGACCGGCCCGGCTCCCAATGCGGACGCGTCCACTTCCACAATAAAGGGTCTCTCTGGATCCGGGGCTGACAAGATGGACGCTGAGTTGAACGCCTCTTTTACCTGGCGAAAAGCCACTTGCGCCTCGGGCGGCCAGTCCCGGACATTCGCGTTTTTCCTAGTGAGCGCCGTCAACGGCGCCATCAATTGTGAATACTGAGGAATAAACTGGCGATAATAGTTCGCGAATCCCAAAAAACGTTGTAGTGCTTTCAATCCCAGCGGTTGTGGCCATTCCCGAATCGCCCGGAGTTTGTCCGGCTCCATCTGTAGCCCCCCGGGTAACAGAATGTGTCCCAAAAATGGTAGCGACCTCTGATGAAAAGCGCACTTACTGAGCTTAGCGAATAGGCGGGATTGCCGTAACCGTTGCAGCACTGCGCGAACATGACTCACATGTTCCGCGGGGTCTTTGGAAAAAACCAAAATGTCGTCCAGGTATACAATCACCGTGGAGTTCAACAAATCCTCAAGCACAAAGTTGATAAGTCGCTGAAACACCGCAGGGGCATTACATAGGCCAAACGGCATCACCCGATACTCGAAATGTCCCTCGTGGGTGTTAAAAGCCGTCTTCCATTTGTCCCCTCGCCGGATTCGAACTAAATTGTAGGCCCCCCGCAAGTCCAACTTAGTAAACATCTGGGCTCCTTGCAGCCTGTCAAAGAGTTCGGGAATGAGCGGTAGAGGAAAGCGATCCTTTACCGTGATGGCATTTAACCTCCGATAATCAATACAGGGCCTCAAGGAGCCATCCTTCTTGGTAACAAAAAAGAATCCGGCCCCGGCAGGGGACGTAGAGGGCCGGATGAACCCTTTCCGCAGATTCTCCCGGATGTATTCCTGCATTACCTTGGACTCTCCTCAGGACAGGGTATACAGTCGGCCCCGAGGTGGCATGGTATCTGCCATCAAATTAATGGCACAGTCGAAAGACCGATGAGGCGGTAGAACCTCTGCCTCCACTGGACAAAACACATCTGCAAAGTCTCTATAGTCCATAGGCAGGGAGCCCAGCTCTATCCGTGCCCCCCTGGGCACAATAGCTAATGCAGGGCAGCTGCCGGTCCGGCCCTTACAACAGTTCTCCCGACAGGAACTACCCCAAGCCCGGATACTTCCCCCGGTCCAGTCAATAACAGGGCTATGACACCGTAGCCATGGCAATCCTAGGACCACTGGATGAATGGTCCGGGATAGTACCAGGAATTGGACTTCTTCCCGGTGATCCTCCCCCACCTGCAATCCCAAAAAGGGGGTGATCTCCGTGACCGGCTGCAGTAGTGTAGTTCCCTGGATGGAGGTTATTTGCAGCGCCGGCCGCCGCGGGAGCGTAGGCCAGCCCATTTGTTGCAGCAGTTCGTGCCCGATGAAATTGCCCCCCGACCCAGAGTCCACCAGGGCTCGGGTCTGGATCGTGGTCTCGTGCCATCATAGTATTACCGGCAGTGTTATCAGGGAATCCGGTAGGGGAGCGGAGTGCCCCAAGACCCCTCCCCTCAAGGTGCCTTGGGGGAGACGTTTCCCGCCCGGGAGGGACAGGCCCGGATAAAATGTCCAGCCTCACCACAATAGAGGCACAGTCCGTCCCACAAGCGTTTCTTCCTGTCGGAGGGAGCCAGCCGTTGATGGCCCATCACCATCGGCTCCTCCCCATTCTCCTTGGAGTCCCGGTTCCCACGGCGAGGGGACGGCCCCTTACCAGTCCGGGACGTTCCCCGCGCCCACTTTTGCCGTTCCGCCCGGGCTCTAGCTTGCTCCTGGAACCGGGTATCTACTCGGATACAGAGCGAAATCAGGGCATCCAATTGGCCTGGGACCTCTCGTCCTGCCAATTCGTCCTTGATCCGTTCTTCTAACCCTTCCATAAAAATTGCCATCAAGGACTCCGGGTTCCAACGCAGCTCTGTGGCTAAGGTCCGGAAACGAATGGCATAATCGGCCACCGTCCCTTCACCCTGATGAATTCGCAGCAGTTCCGACGCCACGGAAGATGGTCTCCCAGGAAGGTCGAACACCATACGGAAACGGCGCTGAAATTCACTATAGTCATCCAAGATGGGGTCTTGCTGTTCGTTCAGTGGGGCCACCCAGGCCAGGGCTTTCCCTTCGCATAGGCCCATGATATATCCCACTTTACTTTGGTCCGAAGCAAACGCCTCCGGTTGCATCCGGAAGGCCAGGTTGCACTGATTGAGGAACCCCCGGCAACCTCCGGGGGCCCCATCATATCGTGCCGGTTCAGGGAACCGAGGTCCCGTGCGGAACCCTCCCGAACGGGGAGCTGCTGCGGCCCCCTGGACCGCAGCGGCCTGGTTCTGTACCTGAAGCGTTGAAAGTTGAGAACATACGTTCTGGAGCGCCCTTGACAGGGCGTTCAGCTGCTCCTGCTGCTGCTGAAGTACCTTGGCCAGGTCCCGTAGATCAGGCTGCGTAGGCGAGCTCATGGCTTCCGTTTCCTGTCCTGTGTCGGTTATAGGTGAGCCCTTAGGTTCCCTGAGGCCCCGCAAGACCTCAGAGGACAGCCGCGCACCCCGAATCTTCACCCGCGGCGACCGCCGTTCACCAAGGGTTGAGCCCCCAGCTGCAGGCGGCCAGCAGGACTGCTGGAACCGCGGGGGTGACGGCCGGCCTGGCTGGTAGTCAGCAACTCAGTCTCTGAAGGACAGCTAGCAAGGACGGCTAGCACTGAAGAGGAACACAGTCTCTGAAGACAGCTAGAAAGGACGGCTAGCACTGAAAGGACACAGTCTCCGCGGATGGCTAGCAAGGGCGGCTAGCACTGAAAAGGAACACAATCTCCGAGGGTGGCTAGCAAGGACGGCTAGCAATGAAAATGGACCCAGTCTCTGAGGGTGGCTAGCAAGGACGGCTAGCAATGAAGACGGACCCAGTCTCTGAGGGTGGCTAGCAAGGGCGGCTAGCAATGCAGATGGACTCAGTCTCTGAGGGTGGCTAGCAAGGACGGCTAGCAATGAAGATGGACCCAGTCTCTGAGGGTGGCTAGCAAGGACGGCTAGCAATGAAGATGGACTCAGTCTCTGAGGGTGGCTAGCAAGGACGGCTAGCAATGAAGATGGACTCAGTCTCTGAGAGTGGCTAGCAAGGACGGCTAGCAATGAAGATGGACTCAGTCTCTGAGGGTGGCTAGCAAGGACGGCTAGCAATGAAGAAGAACACAGTCTCTGAAGGGCAACACTCCGCAATCCACTGTGTCGGCTCCTGACATTAGAAACGGAAGCCCTGGACCCTTCCTGTTCCGAGGTTTAAATTCCCCGCCAGTCCATCCCCTCCCTGGAAGAAGGGCCAATCCCTCCGGCCCTGACAGGCAAGGAGCGCCTGGATTGGCAGGCCTGCCTAGCAGGCGGAGTCTCTCCTTCCATGCGCCAATCCGGCGCGAGTGGGCGGGGCTTGCCCGCTGGTCTGTTCTGGCCGGGGAGACGCCGACGCCGCCATCTTGGCCGGCGTATTCCCTTCTCCGAGGCCGGCGTACGCTCCAGCGGGTCGCCGGCCTCGGGCCGACCCGCGGCAGCGCCGGCCCCGTCGGCGGCTCATCTTCGCCACACTGGGCCCCGCGGGCTCCGTCGACCATCGCTTCCCGCCGCGGGAGCCCAGGTAAGGGCCCGGGATGGGATACGGTGCGGGAACTCAAACCAGCAGGCTTCTGTCTGGATCCTCCTGAGGCAGACACTCACGCTGGCAGACACTCTAAAAAAAGTTCCTTTGGAGTCTGGGCACTCAGTGCAGGGGGGGGGGTGTCTCTCTCTCTTTGTGGGGCTTCTTCCCTTTCCGGATAGGTCTCTTCTTTACAGGACAGGCAGTCACACGGCCGGCTTTCTCTTCTCTCTCTGGGCAGGCAAACACACATATGGAGGGATGCACTGGGTAGACTTCCCGGGGATTCAGGGACCTGGCCACATTGCCCTCTATTCAGCTCTGCACTGCTCCAAACATGTCTCGGCTTCCCAGTGTGTTCCCTTCTTCCTCCTCTGCTTCTCTGTCTGAAGAATGGCCTCTGTGGCTACTGCTACAGCTTCTCTTTTGCCCCAGCTCACTCCAGATCCCTTCTCTTCCTCTTCCCCTGATCCTGCCTGCTTTAGTGTCCGGCCCGGGTCTGAGGACTCACCAGCTTTCTCTCTTCATCTGGGGCTCGTCTTTCTTTTCTTCTACTGCAACTCACTCCTGCTTGTATTTGATCTCCTTCTCATCCACCCAGCAGCTGCCTCTTCTTGCCTGAGCTTGCCCGAGCGTGCCCTTCTCTGCCCCAGCTTGTACAATCCTGCCTGGATCTGATCTTCTTCTCTCAGAGCATGCTTTCAGCCTCCTTTGTCTGTCTGGGCTTGCCTTTCTTCTTCCCAGGCTGCCTCTGGACTCCAAATCTTTTTCTTTGTTCCACCCCTCCTGTCCCCTGGATTGGCTTGAAATTCACGCCAATCTATGGGTCAGACTGCCTCCTGCCACCTCATTGGTCCAAATTTGTGCCCCTTTGCAGATCCTGGCTCCCATTGGCTGCCTTCCACACTGCCCATCCTCTAGTTCCCAGCTTGCTCTGGGGCCTCAGACAGCAAATCAGGAGCCTTGTAACAGATTTCACTGCCCATCCTCCCACAGTTACAAACTCGTAAAGTTTTAAACAAACCTCTAGCATCTATGGGCACCTGAGTTCTTCATTTTACAACAATGCTGGAGCATTTTAATCACTTTAAACATTTTAACTAAAAGGTGTCAGTGCTGTTGCTGGGCTGCTCTGAGACCTCTGCACCTCCCTGTCCTCTGCAAGATGCCCCCTCCCAGGGAAAAGGGAGGGGACAAGGTAAAGGTTTCTTTTTTTCTATATTTACATAAGACTCCACTGTTACATGCTCAGCACTGGTCTGAGAATCACCTCCTTGTGTCCCAGGAGAAGAGGGCAGTAAGCACACTCTGCATGACCTGAGATTACAAAGGAGCCAGGGTCAGGGCCATGCCAATGCGGTAAGCAAGCAGGGTAAGCATGGCAGGGGGGCGCCTGCCCTGCCTTCCCTGCCTTCCGCTCACTTGCAAAATAATTTACTTGAAGTTGTGATTCTCCTATCTCCCCTGCCCTCCTTTTCATGGCAAACCAGAAGTGAAAGCAACGCAGCAGTATTCATTGAGGCAGGCAGGCTCTTCAAGTTATTTAAGAGAATGCAACCAGATTGGTATATATGTCTTTGGTTTGGGGATAACTCCACACTCAGGGTGAGCTTCAGAGCTTGACCAGCATTCAAGAACCTGAAATTTTAAAAGTGCTAAAAATAAGTTTTAAAAGTATTTGCATTAAATCTAATTGCAGAATTCAGGCGCTGGGAGTCTGTACTTGGTTGTCATATGCTCAGATTTGTTTAAATCATATGCAAATTAGTCCATTTTTGGGAGGTTCTCATTTGCATATTTAAGGATAAAAAATGATGGAAATATTTACACCCTTAATGTTAGGTCATGGCTCTGATCAAAGTATGAAGTTTGATCCAAAAACGAAGGGTTTATCTAGTGTTTTTGACTAAAAATTCCCATTACAGTGTCTGTATGTTAATCTGCATTCAAATAGAGCTCTCTGATTGGATGATCAGCTTCTGTTAGAAATCTGTAGGGAAGGGAACAGAGTGAGACAGCAACTGACCCTGTCCATTTGGCCAAGAGAGACATGCAGCTGTGAGTTCCTGTGTGTGTTGACTGAAATTATAAAAGAGTGCCTGATTATGTGGTAAATGAGAAAATATGAGTGAAAAGAGGTTGGTGGAGATTGAAGTTTGAGGTTTCTCTAGTGAGAAAAGGATCTGAATATTTCAGGATTACTTGAAGTTTATGAAGAATAGAAAAGGGTGAATTTCAGTTTAAGAGTGTTTAAATCCTATAAGCTATATAAAGGGTAGGTAGATTTAAGTGACTGTAAGCAAGGAAACCTTAATATTTGATCTGAAATAAATATTTGATCTGAGATAGTTGATCAGAAATAAATGTTTGATCTGAATTATATCCTTTGATGCAAAGGAGATTAGAAAAAGAATCTTTGGAAACTAAGAGGACTTTGCTCACATTTTGAATTAGCATTCCTATTTTGAGTTGGAAATCTTTGAAGTGTTATGAAAATGAATTTTGCTTTAATGAAATTGCTAAACTTTAGAGTCAGAGACTTATCAATGAGGGATACATACAGTGCTATTTTTTTCCTGAGGTCCAGCTTACTTGCCTGCTCCTTTCTGTTCCTGCTCTGCTAGGCGGGGGGGGGGGGGGGGGGGGGGGCGCCAACTGATAGTCTGCAGGGGGGCACCAGAGACCCTAGACACGGCCCTGGCCAGGGTGGTACACTAGAGTATCCTCTAACACACTGGCCCAGGAGAATTCCTCCCCAAAACCTGAGAGGAGACAGAAACAAAATTTTTCTGACTGCCCATCCCTAGGAATTGGTGCTGGACAGGAACCACCATAACCTGAGAAGAGACAGAACATAGAAACATAGAAATATTTCGGCAGATAAAGGCCAAATGGCCCATCCAGTCTGCCCATCCTCCGTAACCCTTAACTCCTCCTTTTCCTAAGGGATCCCACATGGTTGTCCCATGCTTTCTTAAACTGACAGTCCTGTATGAGTAAGAGAATCCTCTCTCTGGACCAAAAAAGGAGTCAGCGAGCAGGAGGCTGGGGTTCCCTTCCTGTTTCCCAGAGGCAAAGACTGAGCAGATGTGGGGGGGATTTCCTTTGACCTCTCCAGGAACTTCTCCTTTGGGCTTTATCTCTCGTCAAGCAACCTACCCTTTAGTTTCAGTCTCTTTGTCTCACTCTTGAAGATGCAATTGGGGTCTCAAAAAGATCTCCCACCCCCTCACCAGTTTTGCTTAATTTCTTAAGTTCATGTTACCATGGTTTGTGGGAACTGAGTATTACATTTTTCTCATATGCAGCTGACGTTCTTTTGCTAATCCCCCTTTCAGTATATTTTAGTGCCCACATATGCTCCATTCAACACAAGTTTCTTGATAGTGGAGAATTTGTGCTTTTTTGGTCTAGATACACTGGTTACCTATCCAAGCACAAATTGTAAGTTAATGTTGTTCTTCAACTTTTAAATCATCTATTGCATTTAAAATTAGCTATGGGGAAGTAGAAAGGGGGTGGGATCTGAGATACTTACTTTCTGTAGTTGCAATCAAAGCAATTTACATATTATATAGTTACTTGTTTTGTACCTGGGGCAATGGAGGGTTAAGTGATTTGCTTCTTTTAGATCTCTTTGGTCCTCTGGGGTTTACAGACAGTTTCCTTACCCCTAAGGGTTTTTGTTTAAAAAGTACATATGAGAAGATAGTCAGTTATAGGGCACCTTGTTTATATTGCACTTAGATGCTTAGTAAAGACATGGCTGCTTTAAAAATATGTGTGTTGAAGAAAGTGGGTGGTGTGGGCTGATGAGTACTGTTTATCTGTGGAACTTTTTCTGTCCCTAGTGGGCTCACAATCTAACATTTTGTACCTGGAGCAGTGGAGAGTTAAGTGATTTGCACAAGGTCACATAGAACTGAAGTGAGAATCAAACCCCGCTCCTCTTATTCTCAGGCCACTGCACTAAACATTTGCCTACTTCTCCACTCTTTATCTTCCTGTAATAGATGACTTCTTCTAAAATACTGGCCGGTGCAAAAGTGTGCACTTTGAAATGATAGTGTTTACATTACCAATGGGCATGTACAGAGGTAGAGTCTTGGTGGAGGGTGGCCACTGCAGGCATATACATATGTGGATTATAAAATATTATCATTTATGCATGTACTTGACAAGTTTTGGCTCGGACAATTACACTTGCAGTAGGACTGCCACTTACGCTAGTGTTTTATAAAGACAAGTAGATACCTGCATGTCTTTATAAAATAGACTGAACATTGAGCCCCTTATTTATTTTACCCCGCTTACCTCTAAGTGGTTTACAAAAGAATATGATATAATTCAAAAGAAAATCATACAAACACAAAAAAACCAAATGAAAAACACTAATTAAAATTGTCTATTCCCCATCAACATTAGTGCTTGACACCCCTGCTACTTTAAGAAATCATCTCCTAATAAGCAAAAGCCTACAAAAATAAATGAGTTTTAAGAAGCTTCTTAAAATTGCTGCAAATTCAAACAAAACCTGAGATACCCTGGAAGCACTGGCCCTGCCACAGAAAAAGCAAATCCTGATGTCTCAGCATAAGGAATAGTAGAAAAAGCCGGTACCACAAGGCTTCTTTCTTATAAAATAACTCTCAATGTGTCAGACGTTGTTTTTAAAATAAAAAAGGCTGCTTGTATCCCTTCCCAGATTAGCATAAACCAGCCATTCTCAACTGGGAGGAGTAAAAGAAACCAATGCTAAGTAAATAGGATATGAGAAAGTACCGTTTATTCTCTTACCAATACAAATACAATAGTTTCTCATATGAGAGATCAATACAGGAACATAAGATATTTCTCTGTCTGCATCTCTGAAATATTCTTATGAAACGCTAGCTTTCTCACAGCTTATCTGATTTCCAAACATCTGGTTCTTTTAAGCTGTTAAACAACTTTTTTTTGCTGTCCTTCCCAGGCCCGCTTGCCTTCCCCCTAAGGGTATCATAAATTCCAGAGATCATACAGGCTCATTAATCTTTAACAGACTTCAGAGCAGGGGCGTATCTGAGGTTCGGCGGTAGGGGGGGCAGGGGTACCACCGTCAACCCTCACCCACCTACCGCCAGTGCCGTCACCTACCCCCCCCCCCCCCCCCCCCGAGGTCCGCTTCCTCCTGCCAGTGCCTTTAAAAATATTACTTCAGCTAGTGGGGGACCCCTACCCCCGCCAGCCCAGCCGAGGTCTTGTTTTAAGTTCTTCTTCCTCATGCTGTTGAAAGCTGCAGCCTGCATCCCTTCCAGTTTCGGAAGGAGTCTGACATCGCAGCACGTTGACGTCCTGCACGTACAACGTGCTGCGACGTCAGACTTAAACAAGACCTCGGCTGGGCTGGCAGGGGTTGGGGTCCCCCGCCAGCTGAAGTAATATTTTTAAAGGCACCGGCAGGAGGAAGCGAACCTCGGCGGGGGTAGGTGACGGCAACGGCGGGGGAGGGTTGACGGTGGTAGGGGGTCCAGGGCGAAATCTGCGGGGGCCCAGGCCCCTGTGGCCCCACGCAGATATGCCCCTGCTTCAGTCATATATCTCTGACAGACCCCAGAGTTATACAGTCTTTATCAATCTCTAACCTTTTAACCCATTTCATAATGCATAACTTGTGCTCATAATTTCTCCACTGTATTTCAGGTTTCATCAGGTTTCCAAGTTTATTAGGGGTTTACTACCCCAACAATTGTGAGTTACATCTAGGTGGCTTACAGACTAAAATAAACTGAAAGAGAAGGAGGAGACAAGACTTGAATAGAAGGATAAGGGGTGTGTGACAGGGTATATAGAACACTGCCCCTCACCCTTAAGGAAAATCCCTCTCTAATTAGCCTGTGCCACCTTAAGAGCACTGATCCTGCCCCGGGAGGAAATGAGCTGGGGCAGGGCAGAGTCAATACCTGGGAGTTTAAAAGACAGAGCCAGGCTGCGGTTAAGGAAGAACAGAAGCCTCAGCATATGCCCTTACTGAACACTTCTAACTGCTGTGATCTGGAGGAGGTAAGCCAATCTTTTATTTGAATAACTGTAAACCTTGTTCAAAGATTTCACCGACCCTTTTCAACCTAATGATGACACCTCTAGCCAAATCACTATCCAACCAAGGCCTTAATCCCTACATCTACGCAGATGACATCACAATCTACATGCCGTTCAAACATGATCCAACAGAAATCACAAATGAAATCAAACACAGCCTCCAAATCATGAATTCATGGGCAGATGCATTTCAATTAAAACTCAACGCAGAAAAAACACAATGTCTCATCCTCTCATCACAATATAACATGAACAAACCCGCCACTATAAATACCCCAAACTATACCCTTCCTGTTTCAGATAGCCTGAAAATTCTCGGAGTCACAATTGACCAAAATCTCACACTAGAAAGCCATGCAAAAAATACAACAAAGAAAATGTTCCATTCAATGTGGAAAAAGAGTAAAACCTTTCTTCCCAAGGGAAATATTCCGCAGCCTGATACAATCAATGGTGCTAAGCCACCTAGATTACTGCAATGCAATCTATGCTGGATGCAAATAACAAATTATTATTATTATTTATTGCATTTGTATCCCACATTTTCCCACCTTTTTGCAGGCTCAAAGTGGCTTACAATACATCATGGATAGTGGAAATGAGAGGGGAGTAAACATTTGGTGTTACAGAAGGATTTTGGGTTGCATGGTAATGGAATACATGATAGTAATATAACAGAAGGCATTATTAGCATTTCTGGATATATGCGAGAGTTTCACATGTTTTGGTCATTAAGAAACTCCAAACTGCCCAAAACACAGCGGCCAGACTCATATTTGGAAAAAAGAAATATGAAAGCGCCAAACCCCTAAGAGAAAAACTACACTGGCTCCCACTTAAAGAACGTATTACGTTCAAAATTTGCACTCTGGTTCATAAAATCATTCACGGCGAGGCACCAGTCTACATGTCAGACCTCATAGACTTACCAACCAGGAACACAAAAAGATCAGCACGCACATTCCTGAATCTCCACTACCCCAGCTGCAAAGGACTAAAATGTAATTTAACATATGCATCCAGCTTCTCCTACATAAGCACGCAACTATGGAATGCACTACCAAACGCCATAAAAACAATGCACGACCTAACTAACTTCTGAAAATCACTAAAATCCAACCTGTTCAATAAGGCATACCACAATGATCCATCCTAAATACCAGACAATGAAACTCATACCAGAACTGGACAAAACCAAACTCTCTATACTTGACTGCCTCAGTTACTCTGTCACGAAGGTACTTTAACGCAATACCACTTTATTTCTCATTCCGAATATGAATTCTCTATACTTGGCTGCTTAATCTACTCTGTTACTTATGTACTTTAATGCAATACCACTTTGTATTTCTCATTCCAGAAATGGCGATCGCCATTACGGAATAATGTAAGCCACATTGAGCCTGCAAATAGGTGGGAAAATGTGGGATACAAATGCAATAAATAAATAAAGATCTGGCTGGAGCCAGACCAAGAAAGAAAATTACAAACTGTGTTTTGGGGTGCGGCTGACACAGGCCATAGACTGTGTTTTGGGCCCTGTTGGCCACAGGCCCATGCAAAATCTTTTTTCCCTCTGAAGATAACAGACTTTACCTTTGTTCTAGGCCTGTGAAGGAACAGGCCTCCAATTTAAGTTAATAAAAGTACTTATTTCATATTTACAAGCTTGTCCAGCTGTGTTATTGACCTGGCCACCCCATAACCCTTGCCTGGGATTTCACAGGGTGGAACTACAATATTGATAGGATAGAGGGGGAAATCACAAAAGGAAAGGGGACATTGTTCAGAACCACCTCTGAGAAGAGAGAGCCTTAAGTGTAGACATCTTGAAAGAGAAAAGATTTAAGGTCCGTTTTAGATTTCTGAAGTGATTTTTGTTCACGGAAAGATTGTGGCAATTTATTCCAGTTTTCAGGATCTTGTACTGATAAAATGGCAACCCGTGTATGCTCATGCAAAATTTCCGTAAATGAAGGCATCACAAGATGGTGCTGAGTGGACGATCTTAACATTCTTTGAGGGGTGTATGGGGTCAGTAGACAGGAGAGATATTGGAGTTTCCCCAGACATAAGGACTTTATGTACAAGGAGCATAGGTTTGTACATAAAGTGATGAGCTAGGGGTATAGCCAGTGCGTAGCTTTCAGAAATGGGGAGATGTGATAGAATTTCTTAGATCTGGTGATTAACGTGATAGCGGTATTCTGTATAAGTTGTAAGCAGCGTGTATCTCTTTGCGTAAGACCATTATAGAGTACACTGCAATAGTCTAGCTGACTAATAACAAAAGAGTGATTCAGGATATTCAAAGCCAGAGGATCTATCAATGATCTGATTGATCTAATTTGCCTAAGCCAATGGAAACATCTTTGAACTACAGAAGCAATCTGAGGTTGAAATGAAAGTGTTTCACTCATAACCACTCCCAAGACCTTTGCTATGGAGCTTTGAGGGACCAATACCAAACAAAGTCTCTTAGGGGATTGTAGCAAAATGATGTTGAGAGAGTTTGAGAATAGTATGCATCTGGATTTGTCTAGGTTGAGGACAAGACTGTTACTTTGTAACCACATAGTCAACTGTGTCAAGCTACTCTTAATATCTGACATCATCTGTGTTTCAGTTTCTTAGACAGACATGAGAAAGCCACTGCTTGCCCTGGGATTGGTAGCATGGAATGTTAGTATTTGGGTTTTTGACAGGTACTTGTGACCTGGATTGATGACTGTTGGAAGCAGGATACTGGGCTAGATGGACCATTGGTCTGACCCAGTATGGCTATTACAGTGGTGTGCTGGAGCCGGCTCGCATTGGCTCGCAAGAGCCAGTTATTAATTTTTTTGACATTTTGCGAGCCGTTTGTTGAGGTAGGGCGAGTCGGTTTGCCTCTCCTCCTCCCAAGCCGTAGGGTCCCAGCACATACCAGAAGGCATGGGCATAGTTTGGGGGGTAATGCCCCCCCCCCCCAAACAGCTTGCATGGCAGCATCTCTCTTTTTCCAACTCCTTCCTGCAGGCTCCGGTGTCACTTCTTCACCTCTCCGCTCTGCTCCCGCTGCAGCCTATCCATCTTCTGGGCTGCAGGCAGCATTAGCAATGTAAGCACGTTGCCTTTGTGAGGCCCGGAAGCCTTCTCTATTGCAACTTCTTGTTTCTGCGTAGGCAGGTCACTCGCTGCAGATAGAAGGCTTCCGGTCACGTGAAGGCAGCGTGCTTACATTGCTAACGCTGGCAGTAGCCCAGAAGATGGAAAGGCTGCAGCGGGCGAAAAGCAGAGAGGTGAAGGAGTGACACCGGAGCTTGCAGGGGGGAAGGAGAGTACGACACAGGAACCAGAAGTGGGGTGGGGGGGAGAAGGGAGAGCAAGCAACACCGGACTTGTATGGAAGGAGGGAGGCAGGAAGGGCGGGTGACACCGAACCTTGTGGGAATGGAGGGAGAGTGACACCGACCCTGTGGGGGGAGGCAGGAAGATTAGGAGAGCAACACTGAACATAGGAGGGGGAGGGAGGGAAAGCGACACAGGACCTTGTGGGGCGTGGGAATGGAGGGAAAGCGACACTGGACTTTTTTTGGGGGGGCGGGGTGGTATGGAGGGAAAGCAACACCAGACTTTGTGGAGGGGGAGAGAGAGGGAAAGTGACACTGGACCTTGGAGGGAAGAAAGAAGGGAGGGAGGGAAAGCGACGTGACCTTGAAAAGGGGGGGGGAGAGGAAGGAAGGGCATGGGGTATAGGGTAAGAGATATAAGATTGGCCTTGGAAGCAAGGGAATGAAAGAGAGACAAGGATGGAGCTGGAGGAGGAGTGTTGATCCAAGATGGCGTCTTGAGCTGATGTGCGTGAAGCAGTCTCCTTCGCCCGGAGAAACGCTGCACATTCGAGTTCCACAGACCCATAATGGGGAAGAGGAAAGGGAAACCCAATTTGTCTATCTCCACAGGCAGGGTGAATCCCACTCCCATGCGTCAGACGACACTCGAGGAATCGGGACTGCGAGCGCGGGGAACTGGAGCGGCCACTTCGGGAGGTCCGGAAGACCTGTCTGACCAAACCGCCGAAGGAGTTTCGCTGAGCCCTCCTTCATTAACAGCGCCCCCAAGACCAGGAATGGATAGACCGGTAGCGAGTGAGCAGCGCGCAGAACCTGGAAGTCGGACCCCTGCGGCTGAATGTGGAGACCCCGCAGCCTCGTCGACGCCAGAGGGAACATCAGGCCAGGCAGGATGTCGGTCGGAGAGAAGCTCAGGTGTGCCTTCCTTAAGTTTTGAGGCTTTGAGAAAACCAATGTCTGTTACACTGGAAACAATATGGGAAGCAATTCAAGCTGTGAACAACACCTTGCAGCAAATCTCAGGTACTTTAAGGGGAGAAGTGGCTGAACTAAAACAGGCTCAAGTAGGGGTGACAAACAAACTTGCAGAGCAAACAAATAAGATGGAAATTTTTGATAAGGACTTGAAATCAGTGAATTCCTCAATCTTAATGTTAATTAAAGACAGTAACCTCCAACAGCGCAAGATAGAATATTTAGAGAACCAGATTAGAGGCAATAATCTGCGTTTTCTAAACTTTCCTAAATCTCCTCTCATTCCAGCCCTAGAGATGTTAAAAAAATATGTCAGAGAAATATTGGGAGTCCCCGCTGAGGGTTTCCCACCTATTACTAGGTTACAATATATCTCTGGTACTGGGGGGAGAGAATTACTAAATGAGCCACAAGCTGCTTTAAATCTAATTGATTTCTTAGAGAACTCTATGGAGGTTATAGCAGAGAGAACAACACTGTTGGTCACATTCGCTCTGCAACTTGACCGCAACAACATATTTAAGCTTTATTTCCGCCACATGAACTCTCCTTTCCTTGGATCAAAAGTGCAGATTTTTCCAGATCTTTCTAGACACTCACAGAAGAAGAAAACATTTTCTTTTGCTAAAAGAGAGAGTTCTTCGAGTTGGAGGGACTTTCTTGTTAAGATTTCCTTGTAAATGTTATGTCTATTTCAATTCCACGAATTATATTTTCATTGATCCAGGAAAATTAATTGAATTTATTTCCTCTAAAGAATAATGCTGTAATAGCTTAGGATTGCTAGGCGCTTATTACCCGGCTGTGACTTCACCAGCTCCTTCAGCTCATGTTTGTTTTTTTTGTTTTTTTTTTCCCATTTTATTGAGTACAGTATTACCTAGATCTTGGATCCATTATTGTGGACTAAATAATTGGAAATTTTCCTGTTTATTTATTTTGATATATTTCTTTGATATCTGAATTTATGTTATATTACATAAATGTAAATGCATATAATCTATAAATAAAAAATTAAAAAAAAAAAAGGATGGAGCTGGAGACTGAAAGGGTGATGAGATCCAATGGAGAGTAGATGAGAGCTAATAGGATGGGAATGGGGGCTAAGGAAGTGGGTGAAAGATGGGGAAAGATTGGGGTTTAGGAGACTGGATATTAAGTGAGAGAGAAGGAGCAATGGTAAAAGCTAGTGGGTAGATGAGAAGTGAAACAGAGACTAAGGTGAGAGAAAAGGGGATAAATAACACTAACACTAAGGGGGGGGGGCATGAAATGAAAGGTCACTGCCAGACAGATGTGGAGAAGGAAAGGAAGAAGCCAAGAGGAGAGAGAAGAAATGGAAATGCCAACGTGGAAAAGAATTTACAGAAAATTGACACGTGGAAAATAGCTGGGACCATCCCAATTAGAAAAATAAAGTGCTCGGACAACAAAGGTAGAAAAGAAATGTTTTTATTTAAAACTTTTTTTAAAGATTGAGATGTGCCTGCTTTGTGAAATGTACATCTTTTCTATTTTTGTATTTTGTAGAGTGCAGGAGAAAATACATTTCTGTTTCTCTTTTACCACTGTTTACACTGCTTACAGAGTCTGGCTTTCTTGAGGGAGATCTCTTTTTCAGTGGTTCCTTGTTTTATATAATGATGAAAACCATTGAGGTGGGGGCAGTGGCGTACCAAGGGGGGGGGGCGGTGGGGGGCGGTCCGCCCCGGGTGCACGCCGCTGGGGGGGGGGGTGCCGCGCGCCTGTCGGCTCTTCGTTTTCATGCTCCCTTTGCCCCGGAACAGGTTACTTCCTGTTCCAGGGCAGAGGGAGCATGAAAATGAAGAGCCGGCAGGCGCGTGGCACCCCCCCCCCCCAGCGGCGTACACCTGCGGGGTTCTTTCGCTGGGGGATCGGGGGTTCTTTCGCCGGGGGGGGGGGGGGCGCTGCACCTGGGGGGCGGGGCGCATCGGCGATCTGCCCCGGGTGTCAGCCCCCCTAGGAACGCCACTGGGTGGGGGAACAGATGACCACCATAAATAGTCTAGAAGGGAAAAGAGGGAGAGTAGTGGAAGGGTCTTCCAACATAGGACACTAAGACGCAGGTAATTGTTCAAGAGGCTTTATTGGCAATTACCTGCATGATAAAGTCCTATGCTGGAAGATCCTTCCACTACCCTGCCTCTTTTCTCTATTTTGTACCATGTGAGGGGACTGTCCATGTTCTGCATGTGCAACTTAGGTGAAGGATTCTGCTAGCATGTAGTGGCTGTATAGGAATGTGTAACAGTCCAGATTGTTCCAGTTTCCCAGTAGCAGGTGTATTAGAAAATATACCCCCCCCCCCCAACACTATGTGGCATGGTATGGAGAGTTGTTGATAAGGAAGGAGAAAGCTGGAATTTGGAGAAAGCGAACTGAGATGGTGCTGTGTCAGGCCTAGGGAAAGGGCACTCTTCCCTTGCTAATTTGTATGAATGTGAGGGGCATAATGAAAGAAATTCCCCTTGGTACTGTCTCATTTCAGTAAAAAAAACAAACAAACTTCATTGCTTTGATATACTGGCTTCATATTCAGTGTTTTAGTCTGGGGTGTGTTTTTGTTTTGTGTTGTTTGAAGAACCATAATGAATATGTATGCATGCAAATGAATATGCTAATAAGCCAAGCCACACCCTTTGCCCCCCCCCCCCCCCCCAGGTGAAATGACCAGACTACACCCATGCCTGAAGGCAGCCACCCTGGTGGTCTAGTGGGTTCTTTGGGGCAGGAAAGATCCCGTCTTTCCTGCTGGTGCTGACACTACTGCTGTCGCATCGCTCTTTAAAAGTGGCGGCCTCGCGAGACTTCCGCTGGAGTCTTGCGAGGCCGCCCTTGGTAAGCCTCGAGAGCCATTTTAAACATGATTAGTGCAGCAAGCTTTGATCTTGGCGACCTGGGTTTGATTCCCACTGCAGTAGCCACCTCGCGTTCGCATCTCAACCTGCGGATCACCAACTGTTCAAGAAGCTGCTGAAGACTCACCTATTTGGATTAACCTACCCCTCCTATAGTCTTACCGATTAATAATTCCACTTGCTTTCCCCGATTCTGATATGCCCCTTTACTTGCTTAATGTCTCTTAACATATCTCTTATTATATTGTACTAGTAAAAAAGGCCCGTTTCTGACACAAATGAAACGGGTGCTAGCAAGGTTTTCCTTGGAGTGTGTATGTTTGGGAGAGTGTATGTGAGAGTGACTGTTTGAGAGTCAGAGTGAAAGTGTGAGTGTGTGAGAGAGAGTGAGTCTGGGTGTGAGTGTGTTTGTGAGAATGAGCGTGTGCAAGTGTGTATGTGAGACACAGTGTGAGAGAGAGTGTGTGTGTGTGGGCGAGAGAGAGAGTGTGTGTGAGACACAGATTCTCTGTGAGAGTGAGTGTATGAGACCAAGCGAGTGTGTGAGTGACTGTGTGGCACATAGAGCGTGAATGTGATACAGTGTGAGACAGAGTGTGTGAGAGTGAGAGTCAGAAAGACATTGTATATGAGAGAGAGAGTGTGAGCCCTGCCCTCCCAATCCATGCCCATCTGTCCCCTGCCCCCTCCATTCATCCTTTTCCAGCAATTCCCCTCTCTCCCTGAGCCCTGCCCTCCCAATCCATGCCCATCCATGCTCCTCTGTCACCTGTCCCCTCCATTCATCCCTATCCAGCAATTCCCCTCTCTCCCTGAGGCCTGCCCTGCAATCCATATCCATCCATGCCCATCTGTCCCCTCCACTCATCCCTATCCAGCAATTCCCCTCTCTCCCTGAGCCCTGCCCTCCCAATCCATGCCCATCCATGCTCCTCTGTCACCTGTCCCCTCCATTCATCCCTATCCAGCAATTCCCCTCTCTCCCTGAGGCCTGCCCTGCAATCCATATCCATCCATGCCCATCTGTCCCCTCCATTCATCCCTATCCAGCAATTCCCCTCTCTCCCTGAGCCCTGCCCTCCCAATCCATGCCCATCCATGCTCCTCTGTCACCTGTCCCCTCCATTCATCCCTATCCAGCAATTCCCCTCTCTCCCTGAGGCCTGCCCTGCAATCCATGCCCATCCATGCTCCTCTGTCCCCTGCCGCCTCCATTCATCCTTTTCCAGCAAGTCCCCTCTCTCCCTTCCATGACCCCCCCTCGCATCCATGCTCCTCTCTCTCCCATGTCCCAGCCTGGCCCGCCCTCTTCTCCCCCCCCCTTCACATCCATGCCCCCCCCCTTCGCATCCATGCTGTCGTTTCTCCCCTTCCCTCCCGCTCCCATTGTTCTACTTTACTGGCCACCCTCTTCTCTCCCCCCAACATCCCTTTTTGTTTTTTTTCTTCTTTTTAAATTTACCTCCGTGGCGGTTCCGGCAGCGAAGCGTCAGGGAAGGAGGCGGTGCTCCCGACGTCTAGCTTTCCCTTCGCTGTGTTCCGCCTTCTTTTGACGTCATCCTTGACGTCAGAAGAAGGCGGAACACAGCGAAGGGAAGGCTAGACGTCGGGAGCGCCGCCTCCTTCCCTGACGCTTCGCTGCCGGATTTGTTTGGGTTTTTTTTTCCGCCCTCGACGTCATGACATTTGACGCGAGGGCGGGGCAGAGACGGCTGGCTGGCTTGAAGGCTTCACACCACGAATCCACGAACCCTTCAGCCTGGGAGTGACGTCAGATGGCTTCAGAACGTTGTCCTCAGAATGTTGAGGGTGCGTTTTATTATATTAGATTGTTATTTTTCTCAATCCTATGTAAGCCACATTGTGCTTCATGTGTGGGAAAATGTGGGGTAGAAATGTACTATAAATAAAAAATAAATAAAAATGTGACAGCAGGAGGGTCAGTGCTGACAGCGGGCAGGAAAGTCTGGGGATCTTTCCTGCCCCGAAGAATCCACTAGACCACCAGGGTGGTTGCCTTCAGGTACTACTACTACTACTACTACTACTATTTAGCATTTCTATAGCGCTACAAGGCATACGCAGCGCTGCACAAACATAGAAGAAAGACAGTCCCTGCTCAAAGAGCTTACAATCTAATAGACAAAAAATAAATAAAGTAAGCAAATCAAATCAATTAATGTGAACGGGAAGGAAGAGAGGAGGGTAGGTGGAGGCGAGTGGTTACAAGTGGTTACGAGTCAAAATCAATGTTAAAGAGGTGGGCTTTCAGTCTAGATTTAAAGGTGGCCAAGGATGGGGTAAGACGTAGGGGCTCAGGCGTAGGGTGCAGCGAGACAGAAGGCGCGAAGTCTGGAGTTGGCAGTAGTGGAGAAGGGAACAGATAAGAAGGATTTATCCATGGAGCGGAGTGCACGGGAAGGGGTGTAGGGAAGGACGAGTGTGGAGAGATACTGGGGAGCAGCAGAGTGAATACATTTATAGGTTAGTAGAAGAAGTTTGAACAGGATGCGAAAACGGATAGGGAGCCAGTGAAGGGTCTTGAGGAGAGGGGTAGTATGAGTAAAGCGACCCTGGCGGAAGATGAGACGGGCAGCAGAGTTTTGAACCGACTGGAGAGGGGAGAGGTGACTAAGTGGGAGGCCAGCAAGAAGCAGATTGCAGTAGTCTAAACGAGAGGTGACAAGGGTGTGGATGAGGGTTTTGGTAGAGTGCTCGGAAAGAAAGGGGCGGATTTTACGGATGTTGTAAAGAAAGAAACGACAGGTCTTGGCGGTCTGCTGGATATGAGCAGAGAAGGAGAGAGAAGAGTCAAAGATGACCCCAAGGTTTCGAGCTGAGGAGACAGGGAGAATGAGAGAGCCATCAACAGAAATAGAAAACGGGGGAGCGAGGAGGTGGGTTTGGGGGGGAAAATGAGAAGCTCGGTTTTGGTCATATTTAATTTCAGGTGGCGTTGAGACATCCAGGCAGCAATGTCAGACAAGCACGCTGAAACTTTGGTTTGGATGCAAGGTGAGATATCAGGGGTAGAATGGTAGATTTGGGAGTCATCAGCATAGAGATGGTAGGAAAAGCCATGGGATGAGATTAATGAACCAAGGGAAGAAGTGTAGATAGAAAAGAGGAGGGGACCAAGAACAGAACCCTGAGGTACGCCGATAGGCAGAGGGATAGAAGTAGAAGAGGATCCACCAGAGTGAACACTAAAGGTGCTAAGGGAGAGGTAGGAAGAGAACCAGGAAAGGACAGAGCCCTGGAATCCAAGTGAGGACAGGGTATCGAGAAGTATGCTGTGATCGACGGTGTCAAAAGCAGCAGAAAGATCAAGAAGAATGAGGATGGAATATTGACCTCTGGATTTAGCCAGTAATAGGTCATTGGAGACTTTAGTAAGCGCAGTTTCGGTTGAGTGGAGAGGGCGAAAACCAGATTGTAATGGGTCAAGAATAGCACGTGAGGAGAGGAAATCAAGGCAGCGGCGGTGAACAGCACGCTCAAGTAATTTGGAGAGAAAAGGAAGGAGGGAGATGGGTCGGTAATTAGAGGGACAAGTAGGGTCAAGTGAAGGCTTCTTAAGGAGAGGTGTGACCACAGCATGTTTAAAGGCAGCAGGGACAGTCGCAGTGGAAAGTGAGAGGTTGAGAATGTGACAGATAAAAGGAATAAGAGCAGGAGAGATGGCATTAAGAAGGTGGGATCAGAGGAACAGGTGGTACATTTTGAGGAAGAAAGGAGAAGTGTAGTTTCCTCAATAGTAACTTCAGGAAAGGAGGAAAGGGAATCAGGGGAAGGAGAGAGAGGGGAACGGACTAGTGGAGGGAGAGGTGGTGAGGTAGAGAAAGCAAGGTTTATCTTTGAACCTTGTTGTGAAAGAATTCAGCAAGGGTCTGAGGAGATAATGAAGGGGGAGTTGGGGGAGGGGGAACCTTGAGGAGAGAGTTCAATGTGGTGAAGAGAAGTCGAGGATTAGAGCCAAGAGAGTTGGTCAGTTGGATATAATAATCCTGTTTGGCACGTAAAAGAGCAGATTGGAAGGAGGTCAGCATGAACTTAAAGTGTAAGAAATCAGCAAGGGCCCAAGATTTCCGTCAGAGGCGTTCGGTGGAGCGGGTACAGGAACGTAGGTAGCGGATATTAGAAGTCAGCCAAGGTTGGGGTTTTGTACGCCTTACAGGGCGGGTCATCAAAGGTGCAAGAGTGTCTAAGGCAGAGGATAGAGTATTGTTGTAAGAAGAAACAGCCTCGTTGACAGATGTGGATGGAGCCACAGTAGAGAGGAGGTTTGAAACATGGGAGGATAGAGATGAAGGGTCAATATCGAGAAGATTCCTAGATAAATTAGATAGGATAGGACGGGACTGGGAGGGAGGAGATTTAAGTGTGAAAGTTATAAGATGGTGATCAGAGGAGGGATGATCAGAGGCAAGGAAACTAGAAGGTGAACAGTTGGAGGAGAAGATGAGATCAAGACAGTGACCATTTTGATGAGTAGGGGAGGTGGAGCAGAGTTGGAGATTAAAGGACGACGTTAAAGCGAGTAACTTGGAAATATAAGAGTTGGAAGGATCATTAGCAGGAATATTAAAGTATGTGCTGGGACCCTGCAGCTCGAGGGAGCGGGGAGGACACCTGGAGTAGGTGGGGTGGGGACCATAGGGAGGATACTGTAAAAAAAAAAAAAAAAAAGTATTTTCAAACCAGTAGCGTAGCCAGAGTTTAATTTTTAGATGGGCCTGGCGGTGGACTGGGTGGGCACAGGCCTTGCATTTCCTCTCCACCCGCTACCGCCCCCCCCCCCCCCCCCCCCCCGCCCACTGCCGCCGCAAGATTTCCTCTCCATCCGCTACCCCCCCCCCCCCCCCCCCCCGACAGCCCCCTGCACATGGTCAGTTCTGGTCATTTTTCCTGACCTGAAGCCGTTCTCCCTCTAGCACCAGCGATTCCCATAGCCAGCCTTCTGCCAGCACGCGTCGTCGGAGCCTCTTTTCAGGCGCGCCCCGCCTATTCTGCAACTTCCTGTTTTCCGCAAAGATGGGACGCAGGAAGTTGCAGAGTAGGCGCTGGAGGGAGAACGGCGCTTCAGGGCAGTAAAAGTGAGCAGACCACGTGGACAGAGAGAGCGGGCAGAAGAGGCTGGGTGGGCCTGGAGCAAAAGTGGCTGGGCCTGGGCCTGGGCCCGTCCAGGCCCACCTGTGGCTACGCCCCCGTTTCAAACATGCTGGCTTGTGCATATGGATGGACACAGAGGAAGTATAATAAGGAAATAACTTTTCAAAGGTAGAGTAGTAATTTGTTATAAATTGTAGTCTATGTGTCATTTGGAGGGGCTGGTTATAGGGACACCCTAACCCTGTTATATTGGTGCAGAGATTTTTTTTCTCCTTGTAAAGGGCTTCTAAACAGACATCATGTTATGAGAATCAGGTGCTCAACGTTCAGAGGTTCTATTTATTTACTTATTTATGGCATTTTATCGCACATTAAACATGAATTAGATTGGAACCTGGGAGCATTTAATTTTTTTTTCCTGTAGAGAGTAATGCATTGCCTCCCCCCCCCCCCCCCAGGCTCTTCAGGTATAGCCAGCTCTGCAATTTGGGGGGGGGGGGGGGGGGCGCAGAGGTGGACCGGGGAGAGAGCCTGTTAAAAATTTACCAGCACACCACTGGGCTATTCTTGTTTTAATATACTATAAATTGTGGGTATGAAATAAATAACATATCAAGTTTTGTGTACTGTATCAACCATAAAGCTCAGAACAGTTCACAATCAAAGATAAAAACAATATCAATTATATATGTGATATGGAAAGAGAATAATCTATAGCTAACACCCAGTGGTGTGCTGGTAAATTTTTAACAGGCTCTCTCCCCGGTCCACCTCTGCGCCCCCCGTCCACCTCTGCGCCCCCCCAAAATTGCAGAGCTGGCTATAGCCGGTGGGTGGGGGGGGGGGGGGGGGGGCAATGCATTACTCTCTCCAGGAAAAAAAAATTAAATGATCCCAGGTTCCAATCTAATTCATGTTTAATGTGGGATAAAATGCCATAAATAAGTAAATAAATATAAACTTTTCATGTTGAGCACCTGATTCTCAAAGGGAACATATTCCAAACACTATAATGAAAATAAAATGATTTTTTCTACTTTTGTTGTCTGGTGACTGTTTTTCTGATCATGCTGGCCCAGTATCTGATTCTGCTGCTATCTGTCCTCTTAACTCCATTTCCAGGGCTTCCTTTCCATTTATTTCTTTCCTTTCCTCCTTTCTTCTTCATTTCTGGTCCTCAGCTTCTGCCTATTTTCTTCATCCATGTGCAGTTTTTCTCCTCTCTTCCTTTTCCCTTATCTTATCTCCTTCCTCACTCTTCCCTCCCCTCCATCCATGTCCAGCATTTATTCTCTCTCCCCTCCTCTCCCCCTGCCCTCCATCCACCCATGGCCGGCAGCGACCCTTCTCTCCCCTGCCCTCCATCCACCCATGGCCAGCGACCCTTCTCTCCTACCCTCCATCCACCCATGCCCAGCAGTGACCCTCCTCTCCCCTGCCCTCCATCCACCCATGCCCAGCAGTGACCCTCCTCTCCCCTGCCACCCCCTCCTGACTTGTTTCATAAATTCTTCTGCTTCCTCCCTCCCTCCCTCCTGATCCGGTCCCTCACCGACCCTACCTTGGCTATCAAATTCTTCGGGGCAGGCAGTGTTGCCTGCCCGCTGCCATCGCTGACTTTCCTCCGCCGCCCGATCGCGCTTCAAAACGGCCACCGAGACTTACAGAAGTCTCGGCGGCCATTTTTAAAGTGCAAACAGGCTGCAGAGGAAAGTCAGCGATAGCAGCGGGCAGGCAACACTGCCTGCCCCGAAGAATTCGATAGTCAAGGTAGGATCTGTGAGGGACCGGATCCGGAGGGCGGAGGGAGGGAGAGCCGGCTCGCCCTTTCCAACAACCGGCTCGCAAGTCCGGCCAAAATTTAACAACCGGATCTTGCGAGCCGGAGCGAGCCGGCTCCAGCACACCACTGCTAACACCTATTGCTAGCTAACATTTAGGTGTTTATTTAAGAGCCACATTTTTAGTTGTTTACAAAATTTCTTGTTCTAAGGGAACCTCAGTAGGAAATGAATTCCAATACTTTACAGCCACAAAGCTAAATACCTTCTTGATGGTAGAAATGAGTTGAAAGGAATGAGTAGCATGATGAGAAATCTTGTGTGCTGATCTACTTGAATGACAATCAGTAGGAAGAGAAACTAAGTGGGATAAATAGACTGGACACCATCCTGCTTACCTCTATTCCCTTGTACTAGTCTCTTATGCATAATTTACCCACATCTGAGACTATCCCATCTGTTCATGCATTCTTCCCTCATTTATTCTTAGTGACAGATCAGAGGTGAAGCACTGTGGTGTGATGCAGTGAAGTATTTCCCCTTCCTCTATTGATATAGACTGAGGCTTGTCTGTGTGAGGGACTTGGTAGGTAGGCCAGCAAACAACTGTGTCTCACTGGGGGCAGGGCATATGTGTGGTAAGGCTTGATATATATGAGGTGTTGTCAGCTGGTCCTTCTTCCACTCTCCAGCCAGGGTTGACCCTCCTTAGCAAGTAGACTTCAATGTCTGCCCAGACCTTCAGACTACGGGCTTGTCCTTGTTCCACACCCTCTGTTTCTGCAGCTCCTTCTGGTAACTGCTTCCCAAGCAGTCCTTAAGGTAGCAGTTCAATAAATGTGCAGCAACTCCAACACTTTTATAGGTAAAGGGTTTTTATTTACACCAGTTCAGTCATACTGACTTATTTCAACTTCATCATTAAAGGACATTTCTTCACTTCAAGCATTTTTACATTTCAAGTTCCTGTCTCAAGGTGTTCTAACCAAAGTCCATTTTCTCTTGGCACTACCTTCTGTTCTCAGGTAGTTTACTGGCTACTTTTACGTTTCACAAACCGTATCTTTCCACAACATATCTTCAACCTCCTCCCCTCCTGAGGGTTTTAGTCACAGTCTCCTCTCTCAAGGCACTCCCTTCGGTGCACAGTAAATCTGCTAGAGTTACTCTCCTCCACAGGTTCCTCCCCAACTGCACCAGTCTTCTTTCCCCAATTTTAAACAGCTGAGGTAAAAACTGCAGCTAGGAAACCTCTCACCTTATCATCTGGGGTCTGTGCGAATGCTGACACCTCCATACACTTCTCTCTCATCTCCTCCCCTCCCCCCTTCCTCCCTTTTATACAATTCCATATCCTCCTCCTCCCCACAGGGTTCCTCTAGCTGCTCTCCATTCCCCTGATTAGAAACCATCTCCCAATCCTGCCCCTCCCCCTCTATTTCCTGTTAGTTCTGCATAGGGTCTGGTGAATTGTGGGAATGGTAGTCCCTATCTTTAGCCATTATTCTGGTCTGCCTTTTGGCCACTAGAGGGCAAATTCCATGTCTTCCAGGAGCCTGGGCATGACATTTGCTCTTCATCTGGAGAACACTTCCCTCCTCTCTCTGCCCTCGTCCTCCTTGAGGCAGTCTTCTCTCCAACCCCTTACAGTATGTATAGTGTGTGGAGGGGGATATTGGGATGTGTGTGGTAATACTTGGGATGGCTGTCTGTGCATGCAGGGTGTGTGGGAAGTGGGGTGGCAATGTGTTTGAGGTTGTGGTTACATGGGGTATGATGAATATGGAGTGGTGTGATGACGGGTTGGTATGTGGTGGAGTATCTATGCAAGGGACTATGAGTGGGGGAATGTGAGATATGTTTGGATGTGGGGATGTCAGCGTACGTATAGTTTTAAATATAGAAGATATAGGTGCATAGGTATGCAAGAGGATACGAGTGAAAGGTGTTTGGCACCCCCCCCCCCCTTGTCTTCCTAAACATTGTGACTCAAGGTAACATTCCATGCTTCTAACGTTTCACAATCTCTCTTAACCAAGTCAGTTCTTACTGTTGCAGGCAGAGCCTCTAGAAATTGCTCTAATACCAGCTCTTGTAAGATCTGCCTTACTGACCTCTTATCCGGGTCTAACCACTTTGTGGCAAGGTCCATTAGTTTCTGCGCCAGAGCTCTCGGGGTCTAGCCCTCCGTCCACCTCCAACTCCGGAAGCGGCGACGGTACGCCTGCTCACTGATGCCATACCGGTCCAAGATGGCTCTTTTAAGGCAGCCATAGTCAGTTACCTCAGCTGGAGTCAAACCCCGAAACGCTGCCAAGGCTTCTCCAGCCAATGCTGGGGCCAATTGAATGGCCCACTGCTCCTGAGGCCACTCTGCTGCCACAGCGACCCGCTCAAAGGTTCCCAGATAGTCCTCGATGTCATCCCCTGGAGCCAATTTTCCCCAGGGCAGCCAATTCACCTGGCGAGGCTCTCCATACACTCGTGCTCCTCCATCCTGCATCCTGTCCTGTAACAGGTCTAGCAGAGGTTGCTGCTGGGCTCGTGACGCCGCCAGGGATTCCTCCAGAAACTTATGGGCCATCTCTTGTTGTTTCTGGAACTGGTGTGCCTTAAACACCATCAGCTCCTTCGGATCCATGCCCCCGGTCGTATGCCTCCACCTGCAAAAACACAACACACAGGACCCAAGTGCCACTCCTCAGAGTAGATATCCTGTCTAGAGCCTGTGACTTCTCTACCTTTCTCACAATCCTACCCCAACTCTGTGCCTGCTTACCGGACACAGGTGAGGTATTTGCATCTACCGGCAGGACTTCAACGGATCCCACCACTTTGTGAGCTGGTCACCCTTCCAGGCTCCAGCCAGCACACACACACAGTCACTGCTGGGCACTAGCCTCCTCGGTAACTCACAGGATTCTGTCTCAAACACTGGGGAGCTTTCTACCTCCTCTTCCCCCTTCACAAAATGCTCATCTACACCAGGCTTCTTATAATTAAGGGTTTTATTAATGGCCATTTAACATGCTCCTCATGGCTTATTTCTTCTTTAACATCAACATTTCTTCTTCTTTAACATAAACATTTCTTCAAGTCAAACATAACAGAAAGGTACTTTACTCAGAACCTTCTACTTAAACCCTTCTCAAACTTAAGACAGTTCCTCAAACTCAGTCAAACACAAGCATCTACTTTCCTCCTCCAGGTGTCACCTTTTCCAGAGAGAGCTTCCCCAGTGTTTCCATCTATCTCCTACAGCTTTCCACCACTCTCTTAATAAAGCTGCCTGCAACCCTCTCAACCTGGTTCAATTTCCCAATCAACTGCTGACTTCGCACTCTCCTGCCTAGAGTCCTCCCCCTGACTCTGATTCCCTTGCTGCTGCAGTGCATTCTGGACCTTGTAGTTCCCTGCCTCCTCACAACAGGTATGAGTGCATATGGGGTGGTAAGTATATGGATACTGGGGCTGTCTGAATAAGAAGGTGTGTGAGAAGATGAGTGCATGTAGGGTGGTAGGCATGGGGATGTCTCCCCAAAGGATGTACGATAAATATGTAGGTAACAGCACTAAGTCTAAGGAAAGAAGCACCTAACTTCAAGTCCAAAAATCCAAACCCTTCCATATCTTCTAATAAGAACCACATATTGCCAAAAGTATATAGAAAGCAAATGTATTCATCAGTGCAACAAAGATAAAGTGCAAACAAAAATAAAGGTTTATACCGGTAAGGCAGATCTATAAGTCCCTGACTCTATCACCTAATACTAATACTTAATATGAACAGAAATCAGGTGACATCAACACACACTCCCTATTGGCAAAGGCCACTGTAATAACACCTGTAATTGTGATCACAAACTTCAACAATACAACCTCAGCATGTTGGTAGAGTCATCTCCTCAAGGTGATATATGGAGGCCTGATAATGCGGGAGGTGGTGCTCTCACTCTCAGTCTTCTTGTTGAGTTGTTGATGCTAAATGCTGATGAAGTCGTCGGTGTTGTTCTGGTGTGTTGATGTTGTTCCTCTGCCTCTGCAGGTTCATCTTTATATCATTTGTTATCAGTAATGTCCCCCCCCCCCCCCTCAAATCATAATGAGAGGTGATTAGCTGGTGCCCTTTTGTTGTGGCTAAGCATAAACACAGGAAAGTCTTGTAGGTCATGTTTGGATATCCCTCAATACTTGGGGCTCCAAGTTGTCTGGAGCTGCATAAACAATAATTTTTTACTTCTATCCAAGGTTGCCTATATATATTCCTCCAGATTGAGTCAGAAGAGTCATCGGATAGACAGCTTGATCAGGATCACAGCCATTACTTTCTCTGATGCAAGGCAGTGTGTCTTTTAGCACAGAATAAAGAGCATCCATGTGACATCATAAGCCATAACCACAGATTAAGGTCTATAATATACCGGTTATATTTTGGCAGGGGGCTTTATCCCCTACAAGTGGATGGGAGATATGGGTTGATGTGGGGAGATTGTGGAGTGGGTTTGGGAGTTTTTTGTGGGGAATGTGTGTGGTTGTGCTTGTGTTTGTGATATGTGGGCATGGGGGGATGTATGTAGGGACTGTGTGTATGTGGGGTGTATATGAGGGGATGTGGGTGGGTGTGGGGTGGTAGATGATAGGCTTGGTATAAAAGGAGTTTGAATGGAGGATGTGTGAAGGATATTTATGTATATGGGGTGTGTTGGTGAGGTGTATGTTGGAGATGTGGGGGTATTGGTTTGAGGGAGTAGACAAGGGCATGGGGATATCACAGGGGTGGGTCATCGGAGATTTTGACACTATTTCTGATGCCCACCCACCAATGACAAAAGATTATCCTGTGTGTAGAGTGGCACTGCATGCACAGACACAAAACTGCAGCAGCAAAGAAGCATACTCCTTTGTGTGTGGGCTGGTGGTTGGGGGGCGGGGATAGTGCTGGGCAGACTTATACGGTCTGTGCCCTGAAAAAGACAGGTACAAATCAAGGTAAGGTATACACAAAAAGTGGCACATATGAGTTTATCTTGTTGGGCAGACTGGATGGACCATGCAGGTCTTTTTCTGCCATCATCTACTATGTTACTATCCAGCTCATTTTCGAAAGTGATCGCCGGCCATCTTCTGACACAAATTGGGAGATGGCCGGCGATCTCGCAAAAGCGGCCAAATCGTTATAATCGAAAGCCGCTATTTTGACACCATCGCCGCTTTCCCGTCGCAGAGCCGGCAAAAGTTCAAGGGGGCATGTTGGCAGCGATGCGAAGGCGGGACATGGGCGGGCATGGGCGGGATTACGAAATGGCCGGCTTTAGCCCATAATGGAAAAAAAACCCAGCGATGAAGAGCATTTGGCCGCCTTTACTTGGTCCCTTTTTTTCAGGTCCAAGTTTCAAAAAGGTGGCCGAACTGACCACATGACCACCAGAAGGAGTCGGGGATGACCTCCCCGTACTCCCCCAGTAGTCACCAACCCCCTCCCAGCATAAAAAACAAGTTATAAATACTTTTGCCAGCCTCTATGCCAGCCTCAAATGCCGTACCCACCTCCATGGCAGCAGAATGTGTTCTGTCGTCCGACAGCCTTTGCCTGCTTGTGATGTGGCTCTGGGGTGAGTGTGGCACCTTTTCTGTTATTTGCACTGCAGAGTCACATCAGCAATGCATTGTGGTGGGTATAGGTATTGGTAGTTGGTAGGCTCTGCTTTTCCCCCTGCTTACTGGGTCAGAGTGTGCCCTGTTTTGTTTCCTGTTGTAGTCCATGCGGTAGTGGCCATTTTTGTAAGACAGTTTTAGTTCCCTTTCCTGTGTTACCCACGTCAGAGAACGTAGTTCTTACCTTGAATGGTGCTGAAAGAGGGCATTGTACACCATTGTGCCAGCTCTAACCTACTGCTAATCTTAGTACCAGGGGACTCTGCCGGTGGGGCACAACCTCTGATCTGCAATTAACTGTGAGTAAACGTGGTTATTTCAAGAAAGGACTTTTTCAGAGAGATTAGTCTTCAGGTGTGAACTGGTGTGCCAAAGGTATACAGCAGCAATAAGTCCTAGAGGCTGTATGCAGGTCCCTGGAGCAGTTTTAGTGGGTGCAGTACATTTGCGGGTAGTGGGTTTTTGGGGGGGGGGGGGGGGGGTTGGGGGGCTCAGCTCCCAAAGTAAGGGAGCTATGCACATGGGAGCTTTTCTGAAGTCCACCGCAGTGACCCCTAGGGAGCCTGGTTGGTGTCCTGGCATGTCAGGGGGGCCAGTGCACTAAAAATGCTGGCTCCTCCCATGGCCAAATGCCTTGAATTTGGCCGGGGTTTGAGATGGCTGACATAACTTTCCATTATCGCTAAAAAACGAAGCCAGCCATCTCAAACCCCGGCCAAATCCAATGCATTTGGCTGGCCGGAACCGTATTATCGAAACAAAAGACGGCCGGCCATCTTTTTCGAAAATACGGGTCTGGCCAGCTGTTTGTGGCGCCGCCAAAATACATCGCCGGCCATGTATTTCGCCGGCGCTGTTCGATTATTCCCCTCCACGTGTGCTCCTTCATGTACAATACTGTGTGTATAGTATATTGTGCCCTCCTTTCCTCCCTGCAGCCTCATCTTCCTTTGTGCTGTAATTGGCCTACATATACTGCACACCTTACTTTTTCATATGTTTCCTTATGTTTTATAGGTAAATATGCTGTGTAATCTTCTAGGCTGTATAAGATTAGATTTTGTTTTTTTCAGTTATTGTTTTACATTTGTTTTGTATTTTGTAATACTTTTTTTTTTTTATTTCTAATACTCCCCCACGAGTTCATTCTTAGAAGTCTTTTAACACGCAACAGATTACATAGGATCCCCTGAGAAAGTGCAAAACCGAAAGCACTTGCTATTACATAAAGGAACCAGAATGAATGTAATGAAATTACTCATAGGAATCTACTCCTTAACATTGCTCCAAATACTGTTAGCCATACCTCTCGATATTTATAACACCATACCAATACTACATAGCTGATTCAGGATTATCAGACACACCAACCTCAACCAAATCGGCAACAGAACTTACAATAGCAATAAATCCAAATCGACATACAAACAACAACTAATAAAGGTTCCCACTTTCACCATTATGGAAGATCCATACCTTACAATTCAAATAGGTTGCATCAACACAAGATCAACAGTAAACAAAACAGAAATTATAAAAGATTGGATCACATTGGAAACCTTAGATTTACTCTTCATCAGCGAAACCTGGATCCATGACCAAAAAGATCCCATAATACTGGACCTTTGCACTCCAGGATAGAACATTACACACTGGACCAGAATAGGTAAAAGAGGCGGAGGCATTGCCATAATCTACAGATCCCATCTCACTTTAGAAACCACTGCTGAATCAATCACACCTCAACTAGAATTTGCCTCAATCAGATTGCAACATAAAAGTGTAGCCGGCAATCTAAATTGCGTCTTATTCTACAGACTGCCAGGCACTTGGAGCGAAGCATATATAACCCTAATGGATTTCATATCGGCCACTTGTACATCTAACTCAAACATACTAGTCATTGGGGACATAAACCTTCATTTAGAAGACCCAAACTCAACTGGTGTCCAAGACTGTATGGAATTCTTCCAACTATGGGATTTCGAATGGCTACATCCGAATGCCACCCATAGAAAAGGCCACACTTGAACTGCTAACCCATAAATTCGCATTAGACCAAATCATTAAAGTCATTTATCACAAATGGACGGAAATTCCATGGTCAGATCACTTCAAATTAAATCTGACCCTACATTACCTGAAAAATGGGCATCTCAAAGCTGATGAAAAAAGATCTTACCAAACCAGAGGGAAAGTGGACACAACTGCATTTTGGCAATCAATTTACGACAACAACTGGTCTATTCCATCTGATTCCATCAACTATCTTGCAGATTGGGAATCGAGATGTATCACCGTTCTAAATGAATTAGCTCCTTTATGAACAAAAAACACTCATAAACCAAACAGGACCCCATGGTTCAATGACAATGTGAAACAATTAAAATCTAGAACCAGACAACTCGAGCGAGCCTGGAGAAAAAACAAAAATGATCAAAATCTAAATACTTGGAAAGAATCACATAGAAAATACAAATATGAAATCAAAAAATCCAAATGAAACTACTATAATGAACAACTAGGTTCTGACTACAAAGACATGAAAAAGTTATACAAGCTACTGGATAAACTACTAGACACAAAACCAGTGTCCTCAACAAAATCAGGAATTCCAACAGCAGATGAACTTGCTAACTACTTCAAAGGTAAAGTTGTCGATCTATGCAAAAATATGTCACAGAACTACACCAACCTTGATACCATCCTTAATGAGCTAGACCCACGCTCAGAAGAATATCCAGCCGACCGAACTTGGACAAATTTCGCCCAGATCACACAAGAAACAATAGAACTAGCAACCAATAAGCTCTCTACAGCCTACTGTCAATTGGACATCTACCCCATTTATCTAATGACCCCCCCTGCTTGATTCATCACTGAACTTACCTCCCACCTCAACTTCTTGTTCCAGCATGGCATATTCCCTAAAGACAAAGGTAATGTACTACTCACACCATTACCAAAAGACACCAAAAAGAAAACTAACGATATCACCAACTACCGACCTGTGGCATCCATCCTACTTACAACCAAACTGATGGAAAGCATTGAGGCTAAACAACTTACTGAATACATCGACAATTTCTCAATCCTTCATGAATCACAGTTGGGCTTCAGATCCCTCCACAGTATGGAAACAGTCCTGGTAACTCTCCTAGCCAAGTTAAAAAAGGAAATCAAATTAGGTAAAAACATACTCCTCTTGCAATTCGACTTGTCAAGCACATTTGATATGGTTGACCACTATATACTATTAAGAATACTCGACAAGATAGGCATAGGAGGGAATATGCTCAAATGGATCAAGGGTTTCCTAACCACGAGATCTTATCAAGTAAAAGCAAACTCAAACATATCACCATCATGGAGTACCGACTGTGGCGTACCCCAGGGTTCACCTCTCACCCATATTATTATAATCTGATGATGATCACCCTTTCTCATGCCCTATGTAAGCAAAATCTTAATCCTTTTCTGTATGCGGATGATGTCACCATTTACATACCGTTGAACTCTAATCCAACAGAAATCACTGTTGCAATAAAGACTAGTTTAAGCTTAATGGATGCCTGGGCATCGACATTCAAACTCAAACTTAACAAGGAAAAAACTCACTGCCTTATTCTCTCTTCTCACCACAAAACAAACCTCCCTTCATCCATAAAAACCTCGGAACATACTCTCCCAATATTGGACAAACTGAAGATCCTTGGAATTACTATTGACACCAACCTAACCCTGGAGAGCCAAGCCTCTGCCACCACAAAGAAAATGCTCCATGCAATGTGGAAACTCAAGCGGATCAAACAATTCTTCCCAAGGGAAACTTTCTGTAACATAATTCAAACAATGGTACTATCACATGTTGACTACTGTAACACTGTATATGCGGGATGCAAAGAACAAATCTTAAGGAAACTCCAGACCGCGCAGAACACGGCAGCTAGACTCATTTTCGGAAAGACAAGATTCGAAAGTGCTAAACCCCTACACGAAATACTGCACTGGCTACCAATCAAGGAATGAATATCCTTCAAAATTTGCACTCTGTCCACAAAATAATCCATGGCCTGGCCCCATCCTGCATGACCGAACTTATTGACTTACCAAATAGAAACATCATCGAATCATCAAGAACATTTCTAAACCTGCAAACTGTAAAGGACTAAAATACAAATCAACATATGCATCCAGCTTTTCCTACATTTGCACCCAGCTCTGGAACGCATTACCTAGAAACATTAGAACTTTGAACACCATCCGAAAAGACCTCAAGACTCACCTCTTCCGGAAAGCCTACCCAGCAGACCCGAACTAATTCATGAACAATGCATCACATCTATCGAACTAAACAATACCCCTTCCAGCATAATCCAAACTGTATGAATTTTACTCCAGTTATAATTAAATGTACTTCTACCCTTATCCTACTCTGTATTGCTCACTAGAAGCTGTAGTCCCATCCCCAGAGACTTATCAGCCTCATTAGGATTACTTTTCTCTATATGCTACTATATATTCGTCCCAGAGTTGTATTCTCTTTTCCGGAACCTTATCAGCTTCCTTGCACCTACTGTTACTCTATTTTCCACTCTGTATATATTCCCAGAGTTGGTACTCTCCTCTCCGGAACCTGTAAGTCACATTGAGCCTACTGCTATGTGGGAAAATGTGGGATACAAATGTAATAAATAAATATATTGGTCAAAACAGCTGCTATAGAGGTGTGTTATTGCAAACCAAGTTTAGATGGTACTACTGATCCAATGGAGATTGTGAGACATCTGACCACAGTGAAAGTTCATGTTGACTCCTTGACAGTTTTGGGGCAACTTTAACCTACATATACAGCCATCTGCCTCAACAGTGAATGCGTTTTTAGTGGCCCCAACCAGAGCATCTGCCCCCCCCCCCACTCCCTCCTCTTCATCAATCACTGTCTTTGCCTCTTCTCACCTGGCTCCCTCCCCTCATGCCTCGTTTACTCAGAGGAGCCCCTCTATGTCAAAACAGTAAGCAAACACTTTCTATTTCTGATCTGTAAATCACAATCTCAGCAGCAGGAAGTGCTGCCCCGAGTTTTGACCTGAGTTGTTGTGTTAGAGTGCCAGTAACATAGTAGATGATGGCAGAAAAAGACCTGCACGGTCCATCCAGTCTGCCCAACAAGACAACTCATGTGTGCTACTTTTGTGTATACCCTACTTTGATTTGTACCTGTGCTCTTCAGGGCACAGACCGTATAAGTCTGCCCAGCACAAGCCCTGCCTCCCAACCAGTAGAGATGTTCCAGCTGTCTCTACTTTTCTTAACAGACACAAGAGGACTCAGCCTTCTAAGATTCCCACCTTGAGCAGGAACTTTTTGCTCTTGCAGAGGACAGTGGGAGGTAAAATCCTAAAGCAGGAGTCTCCCAACTAGTGAGATTTGGCAGGGGTGACCTGGTGACAGAAGAAGCAGCATTGTGAAAGAGAAGCAGAACTGGTACTGTATTTAAATGCATTGAGAGCACAAAACACTGGCTAGACAGAGCAGGGTGAGAGAGAAAAGGTTAGAGATAGGATAGAGACTCCTACAATTTGACATGTCAAGTGCCTTCGATATGGTTGACCACGGAATCCTATTACACATACTCGAATACTTTGGCATTGGAGGAAATGTCCTGAATTGGTTCGAAGGGTTCCTAACCCAACGTTCGTATCAAGTCACATCAAATTCGACCACGTCTAAGGCATGGACACCTGAATGTGGAGTACCACAAGGATCACCTCTCTCACCAACCATCTTCAACCTAATGATGATCCCTCTGGCAAAACTCCTATCAAACCATAACCTCAACCCATATATATACGCTGATGATGTGACAATATACATCCCCTTCAAACAAGACATTAACGAAATCTTCAACGAAATCAATCAAAGTCTACACATCATGAACACATGGGCAGATGCATTCCGTCTGAAATTAAATGCAGAAAAAACTCAATGCCTAATACTCACCTCCCAATACAACACAAAAGAATTCACAGCTATAAACACACCAAACCTGAACCTTCAAATCTCAGAAACGCTAAAAATCCTTGGAATCACTATCGACCGCCACCTAACGCTCAAAACTCATGCTAACAACACAACTAAAAAGATGTTCTACAGCATGTGGAAACTGAAAAGGATAAGACCATACTTCCCAAGATCCGTCTTTCGCAGCCTAGTGCAATCCCTCATGCTCAGCCATCTGGATTACTGCAACTCACTATACGCAGGTTGCAAAGAACAAACACTGAGGAAACTTCAAACAGCCCAGAATACAGCAGCCAGACTCATCTTTGGAAAGCCAAAATATGAGAGTGCAAAACCATTACGAGAGAAACTGCACTGGCTTCCACTCAAGGAACGCGTCACTTTTAAAGTATGCACATTAGTCCACAAAATCATTCACGGCGAAGCCCCAGCCTACATGTTTGAGTTAATAGACTTACCACACAGAAATGCCAAAAGATCATCCCGAACCTTCCTTAACCTCCACTTCCCCAATTGCAAAGGCGTGAAATACAAAGCGCTACATGCGTCAACCTTTTCTCACATGAGCACACAGTATTGGAACACACTGCCGCGCAACTTAAGAACAATCAACGAGCACGCTTCCTTCCGCAGATCACTGAAGACCCATCTTTTCGAAAAGATTTACGGAAAGAACCAAAACACATAAAGTCCACACTTACTGTTCACGAATGCATCATACATTCACCTCTGAACTCTCATTCCTGTATTATCACATCATTCATACCTTTAATCACAGAAAGATATATACCATATGTCTTCATGCCTTTTTATCGCCCTCTAAGCTCCCATTGTTTCCTTCCAAAGTTTCAATGTTTGTGCTCCATTGTTACATTCCTTAACGACACCTCAATTGTTTCGCATAACTCTGCAAAATGTAATCCATAACCAAGCTGTAACAAATTGTATTTCCAACATTTAACTCAGATTGTAAGCCACAATGAACCCGCAAAAAGGTGGGAAAATGTGGGATACAAATGCAATAAATAAATAAATAAAGACTGCTAAGGAAAAGCAGAGTGATGAGCCGAGGAGGAGCAGAAGGGAGCAGTAAAGGTCAGCTGGCAATGGACTGAGTGAAAGGCTGAGGGAGAAGTGGGGTGGGCTGAAAGAACAACAAATATGCGTGCGTCTCCTCTACTTTAACACAGACCTATTTTTATAATATCTGTTGTTCTAAACTTCTACTATGTTACTCAAAATCTCTATGTAACAATATGTAATTATTTTATAATATCTGCTTGTTTTAAACTTCTACTATGTTACTCTAATTCTCCAAGTAACAATAATTAACTATGTTCTAATCCAATACCAACAAGAACGATACATTGTAAGCCACTTTGAACCTGCAAAGAGGTGGGAAAATGTGGGATACAAATGCAAGAAAGAAAGAAAGAACAGGCAGGGACAGTATGAAAGGGTAACAGAGAGGCAGGGATTGGATGAAATACTGAAAGCCAGGGGTGGGATGAAAGGGTGAGGGAATGCAGAGATAAGCTGGGTGTGGATTTAAAGAAAAGGATGAAGGCAAGGCCAGAGTGGTCTGTAAATGGGGTGGAAAAAAAGGGTATAAAACAGGCAGGGATGGAGAGTGGGGAGATTAGATTATGGGCTGGCAAGCAATATGAGTGAAAAATGGATATCTGGTAGGAAGATAGGAGGGTAAAATAGGGAAGGGGAGATATAGAGATATAAAGTCATGAGATAAAACAGAGAGGATGTGCAAGTGAAGAGATGGTGATTTAAAAAAAATCAGAAAGATGAACAGAAGTGACCAGGATCATTGCCAACAGCACAGCTACCTGGACAACAGTGTCACTGGCACCTGATCTGGCTGGCACTTAGCCACCTCCCCTTTCCACCAATCAAAATTGGCTGCATATTCCTGCCCTCACATTGGGGCAAGCATTTCTATAAATGAATGGGAAAGAGATGGATGGAGGCAGACAGCACACAACTTGCTTGACTGCTTTATGTCTGCTGCCATTTATTTTAAAAATATATAACCTGCACTATCTAAAAAAAAATTCTAGGCGCAGTACAGATAAAACATACATAATAGTAAAAAAAACATACAATAAATGAAACAACACAAAAAACATCAACATTGCCCTGAGAGGATTCCCAGCCGTTCTTGCTCACCCATAGTGACAGCCCTGGAAACTGTGGTGAATTTCTGCCAGGATGCCAATCCAGAACTTTTTGTCACCAGCATGGAATTATTTTGAACTGCTTCCATTTCCTCATTGCAGATAGTGGAAGCTGGAGCCCCCTGCTGGACCCATCCTGTACTTTTTTTTTTTTTTAATTAATGCCTGGAAGAAGCATTAGAGATGTCAGAGTTAATGCCTGGAAGAAGCATTAGAGATGTCAGAGGGAGAGAAAGAACGTTTGATCAGGTCACACCTCTGTTTATCCAGCTACGCTCATTACCTGTAGCTCAGAGAATAGAATTTAAAGTACTACTTTTGGTTTATAGGGCACTTTCTGGAGAGAGCCATACATATTTATCCTCTTTGAGAAATTCCATATGTTCTGGGTTGACAATTATCTTCCACGAATGTGTATAGACTGGATATTCCAGCCACGTCTATAGTTTGGTTAGAATCTACAAGGAAAATTATTTTTATTGTTTGGCTCTTTTATTGTGGAATCAGTTACCTGATCCCTTCATTTCAACTCTCTTTTAAGAAGTTTAAGTCTCAGCTGAAGACTGTTCTGTTTAGGAGGGCTTTTGAGACACAATTAAGTTTTTCTTTTGGTCTATAAATTGCTACCTGCTTGATTGGTTGTGTTGCTTTTATGTGTGACGGATGGGTTCCTTTCCCATTTTTATTGTCTCTTTTCCTTATTCTTTGTATATTTTATTTGTAAACCGCTGTGGCCTGTCTGGAAGAGTGGTATATCAAAAGTGAATACACAAAAACATGTAACCCTGGGACCCACCTTGTCCTCCCTGCAAGCCCCAGTACCCCTTCAGATTTTTGGAGGCTGAGCTCTCCAATACTGTACCACAGAACTAGTGAAGGCTGGATTTTACTGGCCAAGTTTATCTGTAGATGTGGAAACCTAGTAAAGACATACGAACCAGGATTATTGTCAAGCATCTAAAGTATGGATGGCCAGTAACAAAAGAGACAGTTGCTCCCTGAGCTCTGTGACAACCCCCATCACACCACGGAATTTACCAGAGAACAGGATTCAATAACAACAGCTTTACTGGCACAAAATTATTAACTGTACTGTATACACTGTAGCATACAAAGCAAAAGCTACATACCTGTAGAAGTTATTCTCCGAAGACAGCAGGCTGATTGTTCTCACATGTGGGTGACATCCAACGGCAGCCCCAGGACCGGAGAATCTCCCTAGCAACAAACGTTTGTAGCCTCGCGATTCCGTGCGCACTGCGCATGCATGACCATCTTCCCGCTCGAATGCAAGTGTGCTCGTCAGTCCAGTAAAAAGCAAGAAACAGAAGACACAACTCCGAAGGGGAGGTGGGCGGGTTCGTGAGAACAATCAGCCTGCTGTCCTCGGAGAATACCTTCTACAGGTATGTAGCTTTCGCTTTCTCCGAGGATAAGCAGGCTGCTTGTTCTCACATGTGGTGTATCCCTAGCCCCAAGGCTCACTCAAAACAATAAACATGGTCAATTGGGCCTCGCAACGGCGAGGACATAACTGAGATTGACCTAACAACTAAACTAACTAACTGAGAGTGCAGCCTGGAACAGAATAAAATGGGCCAAGTGGGGAGGAGTTGGATTCTAAACCCCAAACAGATTCTGCAGCATCGACTGCCCAAACCGACTGTCACTGACTGCCCAAATCGATTGTCGCGTCGGGTATCCTGCTGTAGGCAGTAATGAGATGTGAATGTGTGGACAGATGACCATGTCGCAGTCTTGCAAATCTCTTCAATAGTGGCTGATTTCAAGTGGGCCACTGACGCAGCCATGGCTCTAACATTATGAGCCGTGACATGACCCTCTAGGGTCAGCCCAGTCTGGGCATAAGTGAAGGAAATGCAATCTGCTAGCCAATTTGAAATGGTGCGTTTCCCTACAGCCACACCCCTCTTGTTGGGATCAAAAGAAACAAACAATTGGGCGGACTGTCTGTGGGGGCTTGTCTGCTCCAGATAGAAGGCCAATGTTCTTTTGCAGTCCAATGTGTGGAGTTGATGCTCAGCAGGGCGGGTATGAGGACGGGGAAAGAATATTGGCAAGACAATTGAACGGTTCAGATGGAACTCCGACACCACCTTCGGCAAGAACTTAGGGTGAGTGCGAAGGACTACTCTGTTATGATGAAATTTGATGTATGGAGCGTGGGCTACCAAGGCTGGAAGCTCACTGACTCTACGAGCTGAAGTAACTGCCACCAAGAAAATGACCTTCCAGGTCAAGTACTTCAGATGGCAAGAATTCAGTGGCTCAAAAGGAGGTTTCATCAGCTGGGTGAGAATGACATTGAGATCCCATGACACTGTAGGAGGTTTGATGGGGGGCTTTGACAAAAGCAAACCTCTCATGAAGCGAACAACTAAAGGCTGTCCTGAGATCAGCTTACCCTCTACACGGTAATGATAAGCACTAATTGCGCTAAGATGAACCCTTACAGAGTTGGTCTTGAGACCAGACTCAGACAAGTGCAGAAGGTATTCAAGCAGGGTTTGTGTAGGACAAGAACGAGGATCTAGGGCCTTGCTGTTACACCAAATGGCAAACCTCCTCCATAAAAAGAAGTAACTCTTTTTAGTGGAATCTTTTCTGGAAGCAAGCAAGATACGGGAGACACCCTCTGACAGACCCAAGGAGGCAAAGTCTACCGTCTCAACATCCAGGCCGTGAGGGCCAGAGACTGGAGGTTGGGATGTAGAAGCGCCCTCTCGTTTAGTGATGAGAGTTGGAAAACACTCCAATCTCCACGGTTCTTCGAAGGACAACTCCAGAAGAAGGGGGAACCAGATCTGACGGGGCCATAAAGGCGCAATCAGAATCATGGTTCCGTGATTTTGCTTGAGTTTCAGCAAAGTCTTCCCCAACAGAGGTATGGGAGGATAAGCATAAAGGAGGCCCTCTCCCCAATGAAGGAGAAAGGCATCCGACGCTAGCCTGCCGTGGGCCTGAAGTCTGGAACAGAACTGAGGGACCTTGTGGTTGACTTGAGTGGCAAAGAGGTCCACCAAGGGGGTGCCCCACGCTTGGAAGATCTGGCGCACCACTCTGGAATTGAGTGACCACTCATGAGGTTGCATTATCCTACTCAACCTGTTGGCCAGACTGTTGTTTATGCCTGCCAGATACGTGGCTTGGAGAAACATGCCGTGTTGGCGAGCCCAAAGTCACATTCTGACGGCTTCCTGACACAGGGGGCAAGATCCGGTGCCCCCCTGATTGTTGATGTAATACATGGCAACCTGATTGTCTGTCTGAATTTGAATAATTTGATGGGACAGCCAATCCCTGAAAGCCTTTAGAGCATTCCAGACCGCTCGCAACTCCAGAAGATTGATTTGAAATCGTTTTTCCTGGAGGGACCAACTTCCCTGGGTGTGAAGCTCATCGACATGAGCTCCCCACCCCAGGAGAGACGCATTCATCGTCAGCACTTTTTGTGGCTGAGGAATTTGAAAGGGACGTCCCAGGGTCAAATTGGATCGAATTGTCCACCAATGCAGGGATTTGAGAAAACTCATGGACAATCGGATTACGTCCTCTAGACTTCCCACAGCTTGGTACCACTGGAAAGCTAGGGTCCATTGAGCTGATCTCATGTGAAGACGAGCCATGGGAGTCACATGAACTGTGGAGGCAATGTGGCCGAGCAGTCTCAACATCTGCCGAGCTGTGATCTGCTGAGAGGCTCGTACCCAAGAGACGAGAGCCAGGAGACTGTCGGTCCTCTGCTCTGGAAGGTAGGCACAAGCCGTCCATGAATCCAGCAGAACTCCTATGAATTCTAGTCTTTGTACTGGAAGGTGGGACTTTGTGTCAGGTTCTGTCAGGTTCTGAGCCCGCGGACCGGGCTCTGGAGCAAACGTGAGCCCTTGGGCTGCTGACGAGGAGCGACAGCAGCAGGCAAAACCCACCAACCAACACTGGGTAAGCACAACGGCAGGGACTGCAGGCACTGCACAGCGAACCGGAACACCTGGACTGGAATCCCCCGGACTGGAGGACACAGGACTGGAACACTGGACTGGAGCACACCAGACTGGAACACACACCGGACCGGAACACACTGGACTAGAACCCGGACCGAACCTAGGCTTCACCTACACTTGACTGCCTTCCCCCTCAGGTTGAGCCCTCGGGTTCTGGCAGCCGGTAGGACTTACAGGAACCGCAGGAATGAAGGTCCAGGAGTGCCCCCTGGCCCCTAGGCGATGGCAAGGCAGACAGGCAGGGAATGTCCGGGTTCTGGCACTAGGTAGGTTCAAAGCAATGGTCACAGAAGGGCTGGAAACCCACAGAGCAAGAACACAGAAGGGCAGGGAACCTACAGAGCAATAAACACAGAAGGGCTGGAAACCCACAAGCGATAAACACAGAAGGGCTGGAAACCCACAGAGCAATAAACACAGAAGGGTAGGAAGCCCACAGAGCAATAAATACAGAAGGGCTGGAAACCCACAAAGCGATAAACTCAGAAGGGCTGAAAACCCACAGAAGGGTAGGAGACCCACAGAGCAAATAACACAGAAGGGTAGGAAGCCCACAGAACAATAAACACAGAAGGGATGAAAACCCACAGAGCAAAAGACAAGGAAAGCAAATGGTGCTAACAGCACACTAACCTCGGGACCTAAAGCACTGCGGAGGGAATGGCAATGCAAAGGCCAGGACTGTAGTTTCCAAGTCACTAATAAAGCCCCTCCACACCAGAGCTACAGGTGCAGCAATCACCTTGCAACCAAACAGAGGCTTGACACACAAAGCAGTCATCCCATAGGAAGGAACAGCGGGAGCCATCTTGGATACTGGCAAGGAGGAGGAAGCAGCAGCCATCTTGGAAGAGGCAAAGCCCACATAGGTGAGATTCAGTAGGGCAATCAGCACACAGAGCCAGAGAGAAACTAAGACAGAGACAGACACAGAGACAAGCAGAAGCCAGCACAGCCACTGACTCCCAGAAACAGGGTAAGTATGAGGGTGGTCACGGCCACAGACGTGACACTTTGGGTAATTTATCACAAACCCTAATAGCTCCAGGAGTTGAATAGTCATCTGCATTGACTGTAGAGCTCCTGGGTAATTTATCACAATCCCTAGTAGCTCCAGGAGTTGAATAGTCATCTGCATTGACTGTGGAGCTCCTGTCTCTGAGGTGTTCTTCACCAGCCAATCGTCGAGATAAGGGAACACATGCACTCCCAGTCTGCATAGAGACGCCGCCCTACCGCCAGGCATTTCGTGAACACCCTGAGTGCAGAGGCGAGACCAAAGGGTAGCACACAGTACTGAAAATGCCGTGTTCCCAGACGGAATCGAAGATACTGCCGGTGAGCTGGCAGTATCGGGATATGAGTATAAGCATCCTTTAAGTCCAGAGAGCATAGCCAATTGTTTTCCTGAATCATGGGAAGAAGGGTGCCCAGGGAAAGCATCCTGAACTTTTCTCGGACCAGATATTTGTTCAGGGCCCTTAGGTCTAGGATGGGACGCATCCCCCCTGTTTTCTTTTCCACAAGGAAGTACCTGGAATAGAATCCCAGCCCTTCCTGCCCCGGTGGCACGGGCTCAACCGCATTGGCGCTGAGAAGGGCGGAGAGTTCCTCTGCAAGTACCTGCTTGTGGTGGGAGCTGAAGGACTGAGCTCCCGGTGGGCAATTTGGTGGTTTTGATATCAAATTGAGGGAGTATCCTAACTGGACTATTTGAAGAACCCACTGACTGGAGGTTATGAGAGGCCACCTTTGGTGAAAAAATTTTAGCCTCCCTCCAACTGGCAGATCGTCCGGCACAGACACTTTGATCTCGGCTATGCTGCACTGGAGCTAGTCAAAAGCCCGTCCTTTGCTTTTGCTGGGGAGCTGCAGGGGCCTGTTCAGGCGCACACTGTTGATGAGAATGAGCGTGCTGGGGCTTAGCCTGAGCAGACTGTCGAGAAGGTGGATTGTACCTACGCTTATTAAAAGCATAGGGAGCATTCCTCTTTCCCCCGTAAAAACGTCTACCAGTTGAGGTAGATGCTGAAGGCGCCTGGTGGGAGAGTTTGTCGAAAGCAGTGTCTCTCTGGTGGAGGTGCTCCACCAACTGCTCGGCTTTCTCACCAAAAACATCCCCCTGGCAAGGGGCATCCACCACATGCTGCTGGACTCTACTGTCCAGGTCAGTGGTACGCAGCCATGAGAGTCTGCGCATTACTATACCTTGAGCAGCGGCCCTAGATGCAACATCAAAAGTATCACAAGCACCCCTGGACAGGAATTTACGACACGCCTTCAGCTGCCTGACCACCTCCTGAAACAGCTTGGCCTGCTCCGACGGGAGCTTGTCAACCAAATCCAACTGCCGCACATTGTTCCGCATGTGAATGCTCGTGTAGAGCTGGTAAGACTGAATTTTGGACACGAGCATAGCAGAATGGTAGGCCTTCCACCCAAAAGAATCCATAGTTCTAGACTCATGCCCAGGGGGCGCCAAGGTGTAATCCTTAGAACTCTTGGCCTTCTTAAGGGCCAAATCCACCAGACCAGAGTCATGAGGCAATTGGGTCCTCATCAACTCTGGATCCCCGTGGACTCGATACTGGGATTCAATCTGTTAGTGGCTTCGCCCAGTTCGTCATCAATGTCTGTTTGAGGACATTATGAAGAGGAACAGTGGACGATTCCTTAGGAGGTGATGGATAGTCCAGGACCTCGAACATCTCAGCCCTGGGCTCATTCACAGTCTCCACAGGGAAGGGAATGGCCGTAGACATTTCCCGAATAAAAGAGGAGAAGGAAAGACTCTCCGGGGAGAAAGCTTCCTCTGAGGTGAGGGAGTAGGATCAGAGGGAAGACCACAGGATTCCTGGTCAGAGAAATACCTGGTGTCTGCCTCTGCTTCCCACAAGTCCTCTCCTTCGGAATCAGACATAAGTTCACGAACTTCAGTCTGAAGCTGGGCCTGCCTTGATGTTGAGGAACGATCTCCTCCATGACGGTGTCGAGAGGAAGACTCCCATGCCGCAGGCGATGAAGCTTCCTCCAACGACGCCAGCGGGGAATCAACCTGGGTGGCAGCGGATACCGGTACAGCAGGCGGTACCGGCGTCGAAGACCACACCACGGGCGATGAGCCTACCATCGCCTCTCTCGATGGTACCGATGGCGCAAGCACCTGCGGTACCGAAGCAGACGGTACCGACGGTGCAAGCACCGAGGGTACCGGAGATGGTCGCAACAGCTCTCCCAGAATCTCTGGTAGAATGGCCCTGAGGCTCTCGTTCAGAGTGGGTGTAGAGAAAGGCAAAGGAGCCGGTACAGCCGACGATGCTAGAACCTGCCTGGGGCGTGGAGGCGGTACCGGGCTGTCCGGATAAGAGCGCACTGATCCTCCCGGCGTCGGCGCTTCTCGGGAGCCAAATCCTTCGGCATCCTGGAGCTCTCGGTACCGTGTCGGGAGGCTGACCAATGACAATGCTTCTTAGCCTTCGCTCGAAGCATGCGAACGGTACCCTCTGGTACTGAAGAGAAAGACGTGGAATCCACAAGTCTCCTCGGGGCCGGGTCCGAAGGAGGTCGATCCCGGGGGGCCTGCAGAACAGGATCCCTCGAGGCAGGTGGAGACCCACTCGATGGCTCACTGCGACCAGCGTGGGATCTCTGGACAGCCATTACCTGCGCTCCGGATGTCGATGCACTCTCCGATACCGACATCGATACCTGTGACGACCTCGGTACCGCTGGCTCCATCGATACCGAAAAACCGGACCTAGCTCTGAACAGAACGTTCCACTGAGCTAGTCTCGCCACCTGGGTCCCCTTCTTTAACTGGAGGCACAGCGTACAGGCATTGGTGCGATGATCAGCTCCCAAACACTGAAGACACGAGACGTGTCTATCAGTGAGCAAAATTGTCCGGCTGCACCGAGTGCACTTTTTGAAGCCGCTGGTAGGCTTCGCGGACATGGGCGGAAAAATCACATCGGTGAGGTTGAACGCAATGGTGCCTGAAAAAGGAACACCAAGAAAAAGGGGAAAAAGGACCCGCACGGGCGGCCAAAATGGCCACTAATGAAAAAGAAACTAAACTTAACGGTAAACAAAGAAGAAAGTAAAGGGAAAGTTATTTTTAAGTTTTTTTTTAAAAGAAAAAACCGACTAGACTCGGAAAAAAGCGCCGAAACCGGTGAAAACATGGAAAGTCCGCAGCGAGGTCTCTGGGGCAGAACAGCAAAGCAGTGTCCCGAGCCACAGAAAAAACAAGACTGACGAGCACGCTCGCGTTCGAGCAGGAAGACGGTCACACATGCGCAGTGCGCACGGAATCGCAAGGCTAGCAAACTTTTGTTGCTAGGGAGATTCTCCAGTCCTGGGGCTACCGTTGGACGTCACCCACATGTGAGAACAAGCAGCCTGCTTGTCCTCGGAGAAAGACATTTACAAGAATATAAGTAATCAGTTCAATCATTAAACAGGCATTAACATAAAACATTCAAATTTAGTTTCAGCTTAAATGAACCCTGGCCTTGCAGTATTGGTAAAGGACTGTAGTGCTGTCCTAGGCCAAATACCCAGCTGCAAGAACTTGCAGCCAAATAGGGATAAAAGAAAAAAATGAAAACAAGTAAAACACTCTGCAGGGTGTGCACACAGTTCAGATTGATCCCATTGTGATATGTTGGGAGATGTAAGCTTCCTAGTCAGTTCCTTAAGATCTCTAATAGTAGATAATTCTCTACTTGAGGTGGAAAAACTTCTCAACCATGTGGTCACTTTTGGAACCCTGCTTGAACAGTAGTTCCTTCCCAGGCTGAATAATACATTCTTTCCTACTCTTGGTTCTGAGTTTAGCTTTTGTTAATGGTGGGAATATTTCCTGTGGAAGTTCCTCTGTGTCTGCTCTGGCTTCAGGCAGGATGGAGCTCCACTCTATATCCAGAGGATCCTTTAGCTGCAAAGCAGAAAAACACCTCTCTCTTTTGGTTGAACCTCTATAGCAGTTCAAATCTGCTTTATGATTTGGAAATCTTGCTGCTTGCTGGACACCCTGGCAATCAGGAGCTAAATCCTATGGATTGCTGCAGGCCAGCTCCACCATCCCCAGTCTCTTCCTTGGCTCCCTCTCAGCTCCTTGCTTCCAACTGATAACACTCCAGTTGAATCAGAATCCTCCATAGTTTAACCCCCCCCCCCCCCCCCGTGAAATTAACTCTATCACTGCTGGTAGTAGGGGCTAAGTGAGTCCTGGAACTTCCTGAGTTTTATTGTCCTATTTTAAAGGAATCCACTCCAGGTGTTGCCTTTAGCTGTATGCTAGCTCTGCTACAGTCCCAAAACAGGCAGCATTGTCCCTAGGCTATCTCTGGATTTTACTCCAACAAAAGAGAGAAATCCAGAACCTGGTAAGGATTAATACTCACTTCTTTGTAAGCTCAAGGAGACAGAAACCTTATTTTAGTGAGTCCCTCACAAATATATAATATGTAGAAAGAAAGAACTCAGGTGCCATTTAAGAGGACCCACAGTAGGTTTTCCAAAAACAGTGGCAAATTATAATCCTTGGTCAAAACACCTCATAGTAAAAAGCTAATTCAAGCATTTAGGTTTTTTTTTCTTTTGAAATTTTAGTGCTCATTTTGAAAAATAATCTTAAAATTATGTTCATAATTATATTTAAATGCAATTTATCAATGGAGACCTTCATTTTGCCTAGATCTGCATTGGGGTGTAAAAGTCCTTTACAAAACAGAAAAAAAAAGCATCTTAATTACTATGAATTTTCACCAAATTTATTAAATACGTACATGCCAAGAAACCTAGAATAACATCCTTACTCTGCATGAATGAACCACTGCTGCCACCTAATGGTTAGTGAGGCTGGTTGCGGACCTGGGGAACTGGGTTTGATTCCCGCTGCTGCCTGATAGTGCAGTGGGTTGAGATCCTGGGGAATGTTACGTTCTTCACCTGGTTCCAGGACTGCACGGCCGATTCGCCGGCGAGGTGCGGTCCGGCTGAGATAGCCGGCTATTTTGGATGTGGTTTCTCCAGGATGGGTCTGTTTCTGTTTCCTGTTTCTGGCAGCCGTCATCTTGGTTGGATCAAGGACAGCAGCCATCTTGGCTAGCTCAGGAGGGGGCAGCCATCTTGGAGTAACGAGGTCAGGAAGGAAGCCCATATTTGGACGTAGGCACCTCTGCTGATGCGGGCAGCCATCTTGAATCAGCTGCACATGCTTGAGCCTAATTCCTCCACTACTTAAGGCCCTGTGCAGTCTCTCATAGCACCCGTTGTCCTTTGGTGTATCCCATTGAAGGATGCACTGACAATCTTTTCAAACCCGATGTTCTAGGCCTCCCGGCCGTCCAAGCCAGGAGACAAGCTGTGTCCACATTCTCTCACTCATAAGCCCGCTAACATGCAAGCATAATGTTTCTTCACTTAAGTTTCAACTTTTCCAACAACTATTTTCCACACAAGGATTTACCACATAACTTAGAACTGTCAGCTGCTACGATGCTGTGTGCCCGTCGCTGTCATTGCATAACCATCGTAGCCTGACGCCTAGCTGCGACAACTGCCACCTGGTAATCGGGTGGGTGGGTTGGGTCAGCGCTGCTCTCCTTACGCTTGCTGGTCACAAAATGACTCCCTCTCAGTGCCCTTTCTGTCTGACGCTCCTCCTTTCTTCCCCCTTTCTCCTTTAACCCCTTCCTTACCTAATCCTCCTGCAGCTGTTCTTCGTCCTGACCCTCTCCTAACCCCTCCCCCTCTAGTCCTCATTGGCCTTCAGCCTGTTTGTGTGCGTCCCCCCCCCCCCCCTTATTGGCTTTGCCTAGTTCTTACGCTTCACTGTCAATTAAAATGTTCTGTTACATATTGTGTTGACATTGTTGGCTTCAGCGTTTTTTATTTCTCCCTGCGAGGAGTTGTTTTCCACTGGTTTGTTTTCAGAGGTTTGATTGAAACTGGTGATAAGTGCCCTTTTTAGGGGTAGACCATCTTTTTAGGCACCCCGGGCTATTGAGGTTTCTTTTCTTTAATATATTATTCTGTAATCTTTGGGGTTACTGTTGGGTTCTAGAGCAAATTATGTGATATTATTAAGTAGCATACTATGCCATACTTTGTATTGTTATTTGAATATTTTTACTGCCGTAATTGCCTATTGCTCATGTTTGATCTATTTTTACTGCATACCGCCTTGAGTGAATTCCTTTAAAAAGGTGGTACGTGAATCCTAATAAATAAAATATCTAAAAATAGAATGAGTGCAGAACACTACAGTGGTTTGATGCAAAAAGATAACTGCCTGGATGTCTCAACGTCATCTGAAACTTAACATGGTCAAAACCAAGCTTCTCATCTTTCCCCCTAAACTCACCTCTCCTCTCCCCCCTTTCTCTATTTCTGTGGATGGCACTCTCATTCTCTCTGTCTCATCAGCTTGTAACCTTGGGGTCATCTTTGACTCCTCTCTCTCCTTCTCTGCTCAGCAAAATCCCTCCCTTAATCTCTGAGCACTCTAACAGAACCCTTATCCACACTCTTATCACCTCTTGTCTTGATTATTGCAACCTGTTTCTCACCAGCCTCCCACTTAGCCATCTCTCTCCTCTTCAATCAGTCCAAAATTCTGCTGTGCAACTCATTTTCTGCCAAAGTCGCTATGCTCACATTAGCCCTCTCCTTAAGTCACTTCACTGGCTCCCTATCCGTTTCCGCATTCAATTCAAACTTCTCTTATTGACCTATAAGTGCATTCACTCTACCGCTCCCCAGTACCTCTCCACTCTTGTCTCTCCCTACGCCCCCCCCTTGGGTACTCCGTTCTGTAGATAAATCTCTCTTATTTGTCCCCTTCTCCTCTACTGCTAATTCCAGACTCCGTTCCTTTTATCTCGCTGCACCTCACATCTGGAATAGATTTCCAGAGCCTGTACATCTAGCCCTGTCTTTGGCCATTTTCAAGTCCAGACTAAAAGCCCACCTCTTTGATGCTGCTTTTAACTCATAACCACTACTCACTTGCCCTGTCCTTTTATCCCCACCTCTTTATTCCCTTGCCTCTTAGTTGTTCTGTTTACTTGTCTTATTTAGATTGTAAGCTCTTTGAACAGGGACTGTCTTTTCGTGTATGGTGTACAGCGCTGCGTATGCCTTGTAGCACTATAGAAATGATAAGTAGATAGATTTGCTGATAAAGCAAAAGATACATACCTGTAGCAGGTATTCTAAGAGGCCAGCAGGCTGATTGTTCTCACTGATGGGTTGACGTCTGACGGCAGCCCCAGGTCCGGAAATCTTCCTAGCAACAAAATTTGCTACAGCCCTTGTGCAGGAGTGCATGCACCGCACATGCGCTACCGTCTTCCCGCCCGTCACATGAACGTGCCCTTCAGTCAACTTACAAAGCAAGACAAGAGACAACTCCAAAGTGGAGGTGGGTGGGTTGGTGAGAACAATCAGCCTGCTGTCCTCGGAGAATACCTTCTACAGGTATGTATCTTTTGCTTTCTCTGAGGACAAGCAGGCTGCTTGTTCTCACTGATGGGGTATCCCTAGCCCCCAGGCTCACTCAAAACAACAAACAGGGTCAATTGGGCCTCGCAACGGTGAGGACATAAAAGATTGACCTGAAACAAAGAGAAGTAACTGAGAGTGCAGCCTGGAAGAGAACAAAAATGGGCCTGGGGGGGGGGGGGGGGGTGGAGTTGGATTCTAGACCCCAAACAGATTCTGCAGCACCGACTGCCCAAACTGACTGTCGCGTCGGGTATCCTGCTGAAGCAGTAATGAGATGTGAATGTGTGGACGGATGACCACGTCGCGGCCTTGCAAATCTCTTCAATAGTGGCATGACCCTCAAGAGTCAGCCCAGCTTGGGCGTAAGTGAAGGAAATGCAATCTGCTAGCCAATTTGAAATGGTGCGTTTCCCGACAGCCACTCCCCTTCTGTTGTGATCTAAAGAAACAAACATTTGGGCGGACTGTCTGAATGGGCTTGTCCGCTCCAGATAGAAGACCAATGCTCTTTTGCAGTCCAATGTGTGCAACTGACGTTCAGCAGGGCGGGTATGAGGCCGGGGAAAAATGTTGGCAAGACAATTGACTGGTTCAGATGGAACTCCGACACCACCTTTGGCAAAAACTTAGGGTGAGTGCGGAGGACTACTCTGTTATAATGAAATTTAGTATATAGAGCATGGGCTACCAAGGCTTGGAGCTCACTGACTCTATGAGCTGAAGTAACAGCCACCAAGAAAATGACCTTCCAGGTCAAGTACTTCAGATGGCAGGAATTCAGTGGCTCAAAAGGAGGTTTCATCAGCGAACAACTAAAGGCTGCCCAGAGATAGGCTTACCCTCTACATGGCAATGATAGGCACTAATCACACTAAGTTGAACCCTTACGGAGTTGGTCTTAAGACCAGACTCAGACAAGTGCAGAAGGTATTCAAGCAGGGTCTGTGTAGGACAAGAGCAAGGGTCTAGGGCCTTGCTGTCACACCTGACGGCAAACCTCCTCCATTTAAAAGAGTAACTCTTTTTAGTGGAATCTTTCCTGGAAGCAAGCAAGACTCGGGAGACACCCTCCGAAAGACCCAAGGAAGCAAAGTCTACGCTCTCAACATCCAGGCCGTGAGAGCCAGGGACTGGAGGTTGGGATGCAGAAGCGCCTCCTCGTTGTAATGAGGGTTGGAAAACACTCCAATCTCCACGGTTCTTCGGAGGACAACTCCAGAAGAAGTGGGAACCAAATCTGACGCGGCCAGAAGGGGGCGATCAGAATCATGGTTCCACGATCCTGCTTGAGTTTCAGCAAAGTCTTCCCCACCAAAGGTATGGGAGGATATGCATACAGGAGGCCCTTGCCCCAATGTAGAAGAAATGCATCCGATGCTAGTCTGCCGTGGGCCTGAAGCCTGGAACAGAACTGAGGGACCTTGTGATTGAGTCGAGTGACGAAGAGATCCACCAAGGGGGTGCCCCACGCTTGGAAGATCTGACGTACCACTTTGGAGTTGAGAGATCACTCGTGAGGTTGCATTATCCTGCTCAACTTGTCGGCCAGACTGTTGTTTACGCCTGCCAGATAAGTGGCTTGGAGAAACACGCTGTGCCGACGAGCCCAAAGCCACATCTGAACGGCTTCCTGACACAGGGGACAAGATCCGGTGCCCCCCTGCTTGTTGATGTAGTACATGGCAACCTGATTGTCTGTCTGAATTTGAATAATTTGATTGGACAGTCGATCTCTGAAAGCCTTTAGCGCGTTCCAGACCGCTCTCAACTCCAGGAGGTTGATCTGAAGACCGGTTTCCTGGAGGGACCAAACTCCTTGCGTGTGGATCCCATTGACATGAGCTCCCCACCCCAGAAGAGACGCATCCGTCGTCAGCACCTTTTGTGGCTGAGGAATTTGAAAGGGACGTCCCAAGGTCAGATTGGATCGAATTGTCCACCAATAGAGGGAATTGAGAAACACTGTGGACAGCTGGATAACATCTTCTAGATCCCCTGCTGCTTGATACCACAGGGAAGCTAGGGTCAATTGAGCTGATCTCATGTGGAGGTGGGCCATGGGGGTCACATGAACTGTGGAGGCCACATGGCCCAGCAATCTCAACATTTGCCGAGCTGTGATCTGCTGAGACGCTCTGACCCATGAAATGAGGGACAGAAGATTGTCTGCCCTCGCTTCGGGGAGGTAGGCCTGAGCCGTCTTTGAGTCCAGCAGAGCTCCTATGAATTCTAGTTGTTGAACTGGAAGAAGATGGGACTTTGGGTAATTTATAACAAACCCGAGTAGCTCCAGGAGTTGAATAGTCATCTGCATGGACTGCTGAGCTCCTGCCTCGGAAGTGCTCTTCACCAGCCAATCGTTGAGATAAGGGAAGACATGCACTCCCAGCCTGCGTAGAGATGCTGCCACTACCGCCAGGCATTTGGTGAACACCCGGGGCATGGAGGCGAGCCCAAAGGGCAGTACACAATACTGCAAGGGCTGCGTTCGCAGACGGAATCGAAAATACTGCCTGTGAGCTGGCAGTATCGGGATGTGCATATAAGCATCCAAGTCCAGAGAGCATAGCCAATCGTTTTCCTGAATCATGGGAAGAAGGGTGCCCAGGGAAAGCATCCTGAACTTTTGTTGAATCAAATATTTGGTTGTTCAAAAATTTATTGATGATGTCAAATACCTCAGCACTGGAGGAAAGGCATGTGATGATCGTCATTAGTATATCCTTCCTGCTGTTTTTTCAAGAACTCATTATTCTGTCAAGAACCTAGCATTTCAAGGTTCATGTGAATAACATTTATTATGACGAATGATATCTCTGAGATTTTTGCCCCTGACGCAGCCCTTCTTGGGCGAAACACGGCCTGTGCCGGGCAATAAGTCTGGTATTTGACATCATCAATAAATTTTTGAGCATTCTTCCGTTTTGCATCTGCTGTTTTGTTGTCTACGTTGGAGTTTGCAGATCGTTTGCCTTGTTGTTTTTTGGAATCAGATATTTGTTCAGGGCCCTTAGGTCTAGGATGGGACGCATCCCCCCCTGTTTTCTTTTGCACAAGGAAGTACCTGGAATAGAATCCCAGCCCTTCTTGCCCCGGTGGAACGGGCTCGACCGCATTGGCACTGAGAAGGGCGGAGAGTTCCTCTGCAAGTACCTGCCTGTGCTGGAAGCTGAAGGACTGAGCTCCTGGTGGACAATTTGGAGGTTGGAGATCAAATTGAGGGAGTAACCTAGCCGGACTATTTGGAGAACCCACTGATCGGAGGTTACAAGAGGCCAGCACAGACGCTTTTATGTAGGCTATGCTTGCCTGGAGCCAGTCAAAAGCCCGTCCCTTGCTTTTGCTGGGGAGCTGCAGGGGCCTGGTGAGGCGCACGCTGTTGACGTGAACGAGTGCGCTGGGGCTTAGCTTGAGCAGGCTGGCGGGAAGGAGGATTGTACCTGTGCTTATTGTAAGTGTAGGGAGCATTCTTCCGACCCCTGTAAAAACATCTACCTGAAGAGATAGATGCTGAAGGCGTCCGGTGGGAGAGTTTGTCGAGTGCAGTTTCCCGCTGATGGAGCTGTTCTACCACCTGCTCAACCTTCTCACCAAAAATGTTATCCCCCCGGTAAGAAGCGTCTGCAATCCGCTGCTGGACTCGATTCTCCAGGTCAGAGGCACGCAGCAATGAGAGTCTGCGCATCACTATACCTTGAGCAGCAGCTCTAGACGCAACATCAAAAGTGTCATAAGCACCCCTGGACAGGAATTTACGACATGCCTTGAGCTGCCTGACCACCTCCTTAAAAGGCTTGGCCTGTTCCAAAGGAAGCTGATCGACCAAGTCTGCCAGTTGCTTCACATTATTCCGCATATAGATGCTCGTGTAGAGCTGGTAGGACTGGATCTTCGCCACGAGCATAGCGGAATGATAGGTCTTCCTCCCAAAAGAGTCGAGTTCTAGACTCCCGCCCCGTGGGGGGTGCCGAGGCATAATCCCTAGAACTCTTGGCCCTCTTGAGAGCAGAATCCACAACCGCAGAGTCATGAGGCAACTGGGTCTTCATCAACTCCGGGTCCCCGTGAATCCGATACTGGGACTCAGCTTTCTTTGGAATGGTGGGATTAGAAAATGGTTTCATCCAGTTCACCATCAATGTCTGCTTAAGGACATTATGTAGGGGAACAGTGGATGACTCCTTAGGTGGTGAAGGATAGTCCAGGACCTCGAACATCTCAGCCCTGGGCTCATCCTCAGTTACCACTGTGAAGGGAATGGCCGTAGACATTTCCCGGTGAAAAGACGAGAAAGTCAAACTCTCGGGTGGAGAAAGCTTTCTCTCTGGCGAAGGAGTAAGATCAGAAGGAAGACCACAAGACTCCTCATCCAAAAAATATCTTGGGTCCTCCTCTGCCTCCCACAAGACCTCTCCCTCGGTATCAGACACAATCTCTCTGACCACAGTCTGAAGCCGGGCCCGTCTCGATGCCGAGGAGTGATGCCCTTGATGACGGTGTCGAGAAGTGGACTCCCGTGCTGATGAAGCTCCCTCCACCAACGTTGACGGGGAATCCACTTGGGTGGCCGCCGATGCCGACACCGCAAGCGGTACCGACGTCGAGGGCCTCACCATGGACGGGGAGCCAGCCACTGCATCTATCGACGGTACCGTAGGCGCAAGCACCCCCAGTACCAGAACAGGCAGTCACAGCAGCCTTTCCAGGATCCCTGGAAGAATGGCTTCGAGGCGCTCGTCAAGAGTGGCTGACAAGAAAAGCTGGGGAGTTGGTGCAGGAGTCGAAGCGCGAATCTGCTGAGGAGGCGGAGGCGGTACCGGGCTATCCGGAGAAGTGCGCATCGACACCTGAATGGAGGTTGAGCGGTCCTCCCAGCGTCGACGCCGGCGTCTGGAGCTCTCGGTACCATGATGGGAGGGCGACCGATGACGGTGCTTCTTCGCCTTCGCACAAAGCACGGTCTCAGCATTCCCCAGTACCGACGAGGAAGACATGGAATCCAAACGTCTCCTCGGGGTCGGGTCCGAAGAGGGTCGGTCCCGATGGGCCTGCACCACAGGAGCCCTTGAGGCAGGTGGAGACCCACTCAATGGCCCACTGCTGCCAGCATGAGATGGTCTCTGGACAGCCATTGCCTGTGCTCTGGACGTCGATGCACTCTCCGGTGCCGACATCTACACCGCTGCCGCCGATCTCAGTACCGCTGCCGACGTCGACGCCAAAGAACTGGGCAAAGCGTGGAACAGGTGCTGCCACTGAGCTAATCTCGACGCTTGTGTCCGCTTTTTAAGGGCACGACCCAAAGTATAAGCGTCAGGGCGATGACTCGCCCCAAGACACTGAATACACAAAGTGTGTGGATCAGTGGCTGAGATTGCCTGGCTGCACCGAGTGCACTTCTTGAAGCCGCTGGCGATCTTCGATGACATCGACGGAAAAATCTCAAAAGACGCAATGGCGCCAAAAAGGGGGAAAAACAAAACCCCGCAAGAAACGAAAACAAAAAACTTCCGACAAACTAATAAAACAGGAAGGTGAAGTTGTCTAACTTTTTTTTTTTTTTTTTAGAAGATCAAGCGAGTGAACCCACGAAAAACCGAGGAACAAAGGAAAAAGATGGTAAACCGCAAAGGGCTCTCTCCTGAGGCGCAGAGCGACCGTAAAACAGCCACCCTGACTGCAGAAAAAAAGAGACTGAAGGGCACGTTCACGCGACAGGCGGGAAGACGGTCATGCATGCGCGGTGCGTGCACTTGTGTGCACGAGGGCTCTAGCAAACTTTGTTGCTAGGAAAATTTCTGGACCTGGGGCTGCCATCGGACGTCAACCCGATGGCAGCCTGCTTGTCCTCGGAGAATGAAAATGACAGACCAGGAGAGGACTAGGACAGAGAATGGTTTATTTACAAAGCAAGTCAGAAGAATCGTATACAGAAGAAAAAGATTCCAATGACTCTATACAGATCCTAAGACTGATAGCTATGACAACATAAGTAAGCATAATGTCCTCGATTTAAACACACCCTTTAAGTCAGGATTAAACCAATTATATACCCATGTGATCACAGTTCTTATAATACCTACCCTGCCAAAGTCATTCAAGTAGTCGACCTCATGATGGAAGGTGGACTGTGAGTATTGATTCCTCCTCTTTGGTCTCCCTGTCTTCGGGTTATCGAATTCCACCACTCTCCCCAACTGGCAGATGTATGGGGAAAGCCATTGCCACCTAGTAATGGAGGCAGTGAATCTCTAAGAGGATCTTTGCGTTCTCAAGAGACTTTTCTTATTCTTTCTGGGGTTTTTTTAACCAGTGCCTGCCCCAGTTAAGCTTGTATTGGGCTCATCTGAGTATGACTCCTCTTCCACAGTGAAGCCAATGGTGGGTAGTATTTCTGATAAAATTTCCTTAACAGACATTGGCTTTGCAGTGTTTAGAATGGAGAAAATATTACATGATAATCTTTCCCTATTGTCTAAAATTTTCTGAAGATACTTCCTCTAAAATTGCTGAACATTACAACAGAATTGGTTCAGTGGAACAACAGTTGCTTAAATTTAACTCACAGTTTAAAACTGTCTATGCTGCAATTTCGGCAACTATCAAGGATAACTTACTGATACATATGCAGATGGAAATGATTGAAAATTCAGAATGGCATGCAATTTAAGACTTTTGAATTTTCCTGTGACACATTATCTCCAACTGAGTGCTTCAAAATGTATCTGAGAGGCATATTGCAATTACCTAATCCTGAATCTCTGGCAATTATTAATACTTATTATTTACCTAGAGGTGCTAGAGAGCTCAGAGAGGAGGGAGGGATAGATGCAATTAGTTCTCCAGATAGCTTAGATGTCTCACAGTTTTTGGAATCATCTCAGGATGTCATTAGTAAGCGAGCAACCTTATTAGTTACTTTGTTTTCAGAGGAGCAAAAGCTGACAATTTTGAGGGCCTATTTTCTTAAAAAGAATTTGCCTTTTTGTGGTCAGGCTGTTGTTATTTCCAGATATCTCTAGGCCTACCCAATTGCTTAGAAAAACCTTTTCAGAACTCGTCTAAAGTTTTGGCAATAGGCGCTTATTCCTTTCTTAAAATTTTCCTTGTAAATGCCTAGTTGACTATGAGAATAATCATTATGGGCCTTTTTTTTACTAAACTGTGTTAGCAATTCTCAGTGAATGGGCTGTGGTACAATTGCCACACTGGGAATTGCTAGCGCAGCTTAGTAAAAGAGGCCCAATGGGTTTTATAGATCCCATGCAACTGAAACTTTTTTAGTAGATAAACCAGTTAAGGATAATTTAGGTAATGTGGGACCTGTTACTTCTTGATTGCTTTTTGGGATTACTACTACTACTATTTAGCATTTCTATAGCGCTACAAGGCGTACGTAGCACTGCACAAACATAGAAGAAAGACAGTCCCTGCTCAAAGAGCTTACAATAGTTCTAATTGTGTTTTTGATGCCAGTAATTTGCTGGTCATATGTTTTTTCTTGTATTATTATACTTCTTAAGATTGCATTGTATTCTCTTTAATGTGGACTTTAAGATCATGTTTTTCCTTTTGTATAATATTGTATTTTTCTTGTTTATTCTTTAATGTTGTCTATTATGATAAAATCTCAATTAAAAAAAAGTGGGAACTTCAATACTGTTCTTAACTTCTTTCAGGAAGTCCTGATCATTCGTGATAAGTGTTTAGTGCCGAGTTCCTGACATAAAGGACTAACCTATAGGGGTTGTGACACACGTCACAAGGTGCAGCTACAATTTTACATTATGAGGATAGTTAACAAAAAGTATGTGGTTTAATGTTTTTTGTGCACTATGGGATTTTTTTCTGCATTAATAGCAATGCAAGGATGTGAGTTACCATAAAGACATGTTAAATCATTAATATACATGTTAATACATGGGTGCACTCTAGTAGTTAGACTCCTGTGTACCAGTGGTGTAGCTAGGTTGGGCCACGGGGGCCTGGGCTCCCCCAAATTTGCTCTGGGTTCCTGGTTGGCTGGCAGGGGTCTTCAACCTCCACCAGCTGAAGACTTTGTGCAGCGCTGGTCTGCGGCAGTAGCGTTGTCGCATTGCCTGCCCTGCTCTCTCTTCCCCCCATGTTGGACACGGGAAGAGAGAGCAGTGCAGGCAATGTAGTGGCACCAGAGACCAGTGCTGGATGAAGTCTTCAGCTGGCAGGAGTTAAGGACCCCTCAGCCAAAGTATTGGCGGCGTCGGTGCTTGGGGACCCGTCAGCCAAGATGTTACAGCAGTGGCAGTGGGCGGCAGCGACCAAACCCCTCCCACCTCGAGGTTTGGCTACTCTCCTGCTGTATACTTTGTGCAGAAGGCAGCTGCAGTCCTGAAATAACTTCCCTTTCCTTTTTAATCTGATTCTGTAGGTATTTCCATCTTGCTCATAAATGTTGCATATAAATCCTGAACATCTGACTTCCAAGTGGATCTGTGACTGTACTTGGAACTGAGAGATTGCTGATCTCACTGCTGACGTCCCAGTGATTTGTGGGTCACTGAGTGTTCCAAGAGCTGAGAGATAGCCACGTTCACTGCTGATTCTTCTATTAAGAGCTTCACCCACAGCAATAATCAATTTCTTGGAAAACATGAAGAGAGCAGGGTTTCTTCTACTAAGTCTGATACGGACAGGTAAGTGTGAGACAGATACACTGTAGCAGTAGTAAGTGAAAGATACCCAACGGAATTCATAGTAATAAATAAGGAGGTGCAGCACTCATCAGGCATTTATTAAAGAAAGTTTTCCTATTCTATGTCCATGGGAAGAAGCCTTCCTCTCTTCTGTACCGGATCCAAAAACAGGCTCATTAGATCAGATACAGACACTTTTTGATGGGCATCCCCAAGGCATTTTAGATCTTCAGCACTGATCCGTACCCAAAGGAAAAGGGCTCAGATTAGATAATAATCTTACTCTCTGGACTTTAAGTGCAAATTATGAAAAACATTTGCAAGAGCATTAAGTGTAGCTGTTGTTTTTGGAAACTGATCTCTGTTTGGTAATGTAATGAGTTTCTTTTAGGGTTTAGCTCTGTATTAAATCTGAAATTTAAACTGAAATGTTTATTTATAACACTAGATTTGTCTCTTCCTGCAGGATTCCTTTTCCAGAAACATTTATCTTTTGATGTGATTGTCAGTGAGAGTATTACAGTGCAAAAGGGGCTGTGTGTCCTCATCCCATGTAACTTCACTTTCCCTGAAAACGCTCAATTAGGTGATAAACCTCATGGATTCTGGTTCAGGGAAAAAGCCAATATTAAAATAGACAAACCTGTAGCAACTAATCATCGCTTCTGGACAGTGTCTGAGGAGACCAGCGGTCGCTTTAAGCTGGTAGGGGACATTAAGAAACACGACTGCACCTTCAGGATTGATGATGCCAAGAAGGAAGATCGTGAAAAATATTTTCTCAGGATTCATGGAGGATTTAATTACAGTTACGTACAACAAACCCAACCTTTTGTGAATGTAATAGGTGAGTACTTTTGTTAAAATTATTAAAAGTATGTTCACAGACACATCACATCAATTTTGCAAAAACTTCACTGGCTACCAGTACAACACTGGGCTAAATTTAATACTCTGTCTGATCTTCAAGGCCCTTAAAGGAAATGGCCCCGAGTACTTGAACAACAGGATGACCCTCTACACACCTCCATTGACACTAAGGTCCTCCCAAGGGGTATCCCTGATCATATTCTCTTCAAAAGACATTACACGGAACCCGCGAGCCTTCTCCAGAGTAGCCCCCACACTCTGGAATGCACTCCCTGAAAGGCTCTGCTTAACACAAGACTATCTCTACTTCAGGAAACAGGTAAAAGCTTGACTCTTCAACCAGGCCTTTAATGGAAGAAGTAACTAACTTGTTAATCTCACTCACACATACAAGGAGTGACACGGCTGCACATACTGCAGCAAGACATGTTTATCCACTCCTACCCTAGCTGAGATATTTAATCACTTCTTGGACCTCATATACAACTTTCTTTAAATTAGTCACCTTATTTTCTAACTTCTCTTACCTGTCTATATGTTCCATCTTTGCTTATACCCTATGCTGTCTATTAAAATATTCTATTATGCATTATGTATACTATGCCACACTTTGTATTATTTAAATATTTTTACTGCTGTAATTGTATATTGTTTGTTTGATTTATTCTTACTGTACACTGCCTTGAGTGAATTCTTTCAAAAAGGCGGTAAATAAATCTTAATAAATAAAATTTTTAGATGCAGTAACTACACACGATTCATGTTGCTGAACTTGTGATGAGGTGAAGCACTTTGCAATGACTTATGCTTGCTGTGGTTGTTAACTTCTGAAAATCTAGGATATTTTATTTCTATTTTGTACCTCTATTCTACCTGTCTCCCACAAACCGAGAACACAAACACAAGAAAATACAGCATAATAAGAAAAGTACAGTAGTAAGACCCAAATTATGTAACACTCTGTGTTTCTTGTTTAGATCTGTGGGAGCAGCCTGAGCTCTCTCCCTCTGTAGAGCTGGTTGCAGGGACTCCTGTGAATATCACCTGCACAGCTCCGGGGAGGTGCTCAGGAACCCCTCCCAGAATCACCTGGACAGGAACTTTAAATACAGCTAATTCCACACTTAACACCACATCTGTGAACAGAGACGGGACAGTCACTCATGCATCCATGATGTCCTTCATCCCATCCATAGGAGACCAGAGCAAAACACTGACCTGTGAGGTGTACTACCCTGCAGTAGGAGCATCCACTAAGACAACTCTCAACTTAAATGTGCAGTGTAAGTAACTTTGCTCTTTAGCTAATGTAAGAATCCTCGTCAAGATCACAAGTGGAACTGTACACCTAAACAGAATGAACGATTCGGGGTGTGCAGAGAAAAATTCTATGCACCCTGGAATCAAGCACAGAGCGAAGAAATAAATGAGGCACAGATTTGGGGGGGGGGGGGGTAGGGGTCAGAAAATGAAAACAGTACTTTAACAGCAGTGATGTTGCTCATATCCAAAATCCAAACTTTGGTGAACAGATAGTGCAGGTACAATTAAATATGGCAAAAATTATTACTGTAAAGAAACTGGGTTTAATGATTCTTTTTAGCCTCTCTCTGTTTCCTTCTTTGTTGTTAGTTGTTCCTTTAGCTGGCGTTTCTGCTATGCTGATGTACTGTTTGATGTATCATTTGTGCTTATGGGTTTTTTTTACTCATGACCATATGCCACTTCGATGTTAGGTTTAAAAGGTGGTGAGTCAAATGAATTAAGATGAGATAGTGTTTTATCATGATCTATTTTAGGGCTTACTTAGTACTAAGCAGAATATTAAGGACTGATATGCAAAGTGATTTAACTGGACAGGAGAGGTTCTTGTTGGTTAAATCACACTGGCCAGCCTAGACCTGGATATTCAGTGGCACTTAACCAGATTGTGCTGCTGAAAATCCACTCTGACTGCCGCTGCACTCTCTGATTAGTACAGGGATAATCCAGAACTGGATTCAAGGTAGATCCAACAGTTAAGTGGACCTAGCAATAGCTAACTGAGCATGTTGGACTGAACAACTAGCAGTCCCAACTTTGCCTGGTAAGCTAAGCAGGTACAGCATTATATATCAGCTGTGCTCGGATAAGCTCCGGGTGCTGTTGCAGACCCAGATATTCAGTGCCTGCCTCCCAACAATCTCCATGAACCACTAGGGACATCAGATAGGCCCAGAGAGGGGGGCTACCTAGAATTCTGAGGGGTGCAGGCTAAGAGGGAGGGTGGGCTAGGGACAGCTTTTGAGCTGTCCTAAATTAACCCACTTAGCTAAGCGGGTCCCAGCACTGAATTGCCAGCAACTGCATAACCCATGGCTCCTCCCTAATGCTACCCCCAGTGCCACCCCTGACCTGCCCACTTTTTTGGGGAGGTCTGTGGTGATATTCAGTGGCACTGTCCAGTTAAGTTCTGCTAAATATCACCACTTAAATTGCTTTGAATATCGGCCGGCTAGGGGCCTCTACATCAATAAGAAGTATTGAGAGAACTACATTCATGAACTGCAGTGCGAGTTTGTCTGTGTTCTTAGGCTCCAGAGAGGATATAAGAATGGTTGACTCCCTGTTGTTAGTTAATTGGACTTTGAAATATTTGCAACAGGGATGTACATTTGGTTTCCATTTTTGATTTGGAAAGTTTTATGCATGTACAATAGGGGCACTAAATTGACTTCATGTGCACAAAACCTTCAAATTTAAAGTAGTTACATGTGTTAAAAAACTTGGAGACATTTTAATCAAATTTTACATGCATTAATTTCTAAAAAAAAAAACTCCAAATGTTCAAAAATTAGTCATCAATCTCAAAAATGAACTGAATGCTTTCTGTGGAGAAACAGGTCCTTCTATAGCCCCCACAATGGCTGCATATTTCTCCTCTCACTCAGGCCTCTGCTGGTCTTCTAAGAGCCTCTAGGAATGGGCCATGTGACTTTTGTATGGTCTCTTCAATCCATATTGCTCCACTCCAGCTCTTCTTAACTTCCTGTATAAGCACTCTGACATCAATATACACTGAGATACTTCAGTGCTGAGTGTGTGTATTTCAGGGGTTGGTAGGGCTCTCTTGTGAGGGAGGAGAACTCTGACCCTCCTTGACTGATGTGAAGAGGTGAAAGGAAAGGACTGGATTTTTTGGATCCATCATTTTAATTTATTGATCTGTTTTGCAGTTGGGCCCAGATCTGGAGATGGAAACAGTGCAACTTGCAACTCTGACCCTCACCAAACCAAATGTTCCTGTGTGATCCAGTCCAATCCTCCACCAGTGATGTGGTGGCTCATTAATAATGAGCTTTTCACTGGGAATTACAGCAATGGTACCCTGCAGGTGTCTTCTATTACTTATGGACACACAGGCACCAGCAACTTAACTCTCCAGGACAGCGAGGGCAACAGATCCCAGATTGTGTGCATAAGCTTAAACACATACGGTGCTCTCACTATAAAGCTATCCCGAAGTTCAAAAGGTGAAGGTATGATAGCGCAGTTGATACTGAGGTATTATTCCATTCAAAAGTACCTTGAGGTAAAAGGAACATAAAAATCCTGTTGAATAATAGTTTATCTTTGGCTGTTAATCCCCCTCTTTGCTCTTCCTGCAGCAGAGCTCTCCACTTCCCTTACTGCAGGAAAATGATTCTGTCCCACTCTCTGTTCCTCATGCTCCTACTTCCAACTCTCATGTCAAGACGTACTCTACTTCCTGCCTAAAGCACTTTGGAAACCCCAAATCCGTCTGTCTCTGCTCCTCCCTGGGGTCATAGCTCTGGTGCACCACTCATGTTTTCCAAGCTGTAAACTCTTTGGGGTAGGATTCTGTAACCCTCCCTTGTTTTTTCCTTATTTGTAAATGTCATTCTGCCTCAGAGTCCAAGGTCTGTACAAGGAAATAAGATACAACAACACCAAATGTACTGGCAAGTTAGCTAAAGCTTTAGGGAGGTCAGTGTCACAGCTGCAAAGTCTAGCAGCCTTGCTGGACTGACTTCTGAATTCCCTTCTCAGCTCCAACTTTTTATATGCAATAATTAACATGATAGCACATTCTATGCATTCCATTACATAACAAAATTGGAAATACTTTTAAAACATATAGGAGGAAACATGTTTTCACTCAAAGAAATAATTAAGCTCTGGAACTCGTTGCTGGAGGATATGGTAACAGCGGTTAACATATCTAGGTTTAAAAAAGGTTTAGACAAGTTCTTGGAGGAAAAGTTCATAGTTTGTTATTGAGATGGACATGGGGGAAGCCACTTCTTGCCCCGGGATTGGTAGCATGGAATGTTGCTACTAATTGGGTTTCAACAAGGTACTTGTGACCTGGACTGGCCACTCTTGGAAGCAGGCTACTGGGCTTGATGGACCATTGGTCTGACCCAGTATGGCTATTTTATGTTTTTAAACAATATACTCCTTTCTTTCTCACACATTGCTTGTAACATCTACATCATACCTTATCTTCCCTGGCTAGACTACACACACATTTCCTCCCTTATACCCAGTTTCATGTCTAGTCGCAAGGTCCTATATAGTACATTTAGTTTCAACAGTTTCAGATAACAATTTCCTCCAACATTACAGCTCTCATCATCAGAAGAACCTAACAATTCCTCTTTATATGACTGACACAAACTCTCCTCTTCTCCTTGGTCCCATAATGGACCCCTTCCACCATCCCCTTTTTGATTCTGTCCAGAATCACACAGTTTGCAATATAAAAGTACTATGAACAGTACCAGTTCTGAGGAACACCCCCTTGCTGAGCTGCCAGATGGAGCAGCAACACTGCAGAAAGCAGCACATGATGATAAATGTAGCAAGAAAGCCCATTACTGTAACTAAGAGGCTACAGAGTCAGGCAATATTAGGCAGCCAGCTAGCAAACCACTCTGAGATACTTGACAAAAAACGATTCCCTGCTGTAGAGTAATGAATGCCAGAAGACAAATTTCTAAGGGCTTTAGATTTCTGTTCAACAAGGGTACTATTATCAGTCAGATTAAAATGCAATCCCTCAATTTCCTTGCACCCATGATTGGCCCTAAGGAGCAAATAATGACAAGGTGGTTGTGGATAACTGTTTTCCTCAAACTATGGGATTCCTGGGTCAAGTCTATAATGAGAGAAGAAGTAAGGTTAATAGTCTTAGCTAAGGTACACGTCAGATTTGTTAATTCTATATGCACATGAAGTGCTAACCTAGGCACACCAACCAAGGAGGTGGCCAAGGCAAGAGCTTCAGCTTCAGAAAATAAATGTACTTCAGATTGACAGAGGAAAATTGGGTGGTGAGTGATCTAGAGGAGAGGTTATAAATATGACCGGATGAGGACCACTTTAAAAACGCTACAGTGGTAAGTCTTCCAATGGTGTATGAACCTCCTGAGGAATTAGAAGGAACACACAAGAAAGCAATTCTTCCACACAAAAGGAACCAGCCAGTGGGTAAGTACATAGGAGAATAAACAAAAGACACTAAGGGCTCCTTTTACTAAGTGGTGGTAAGCCCAACGTAGGCTTACCACTTGCTACGACAGAAGTACTGCCAGGCTACTGCAGCAGCCAGATGGTACTTCCCACCCCTACCGTGCCATCATTTCCGGCACTACAAAAATTAATTTTTGAGGCGCCGGACTGTACCCGGTGGTAATCGGGCAGGAGACCAGAATAGGCTACGTCAGTAATATACTTTGCTTTATTTTTGTAAATGCATCTATCAGTTGCAGTGGTAACAGTAACAAGAGATATGGAATGGCTAATAATTAGTGTAAATGGAGCGTGTGTTAACAGTCCCTACATTATAGAGTAGAGAATGTGAAATCCTCATAATTAGACAATCCATTAAAAGTGGTAACTTCCTGAATAGTGCAGACTTAAGATGATACCCCAATGAAACAAGTTGCCAGGGTTGCACTTGAAGTAAGCATTCTCCAAATACAAAAAGCAGAGGTATTGGGGGGGGGGGGGGGGGGGGGGGGGGTTCCCTTCGACATCTGATGTGGATTATGTGGATCAATTTGCAATTCAGCATTGTTCTAGTTAATAATAACAGAAGACATACAGTAATTACTTAATTCAGCAGTTTCTTGCAGTTCAAGGTTCAAGAACAGAAAAAAGTATAGTTCCTCATTTTCTTTAAGCTTGGTACACTATCCAGCTGATTTTCGAAAGAGATCACTGCCCATCTTCCGACACAAATCGGGAGATGGCCGGCGATCTCCTGAAGTCGGCAAAATCGGTATAATCGAAAGCCGATTTTGGCCAGCTCCCACTGCTTTTCGTCGTGGGGCCGGCGAAAGTTCAAGGGGGCGTGTCGGCACGGTAGCGAAGGCAGGACGGGGGCATGCGTTGAGATGGCCGGCTTCGCCTGATAATCGAAAAAAGAAAGTCGGCCTTGACGAGAATTTGGTCCACTTTATTTGGTCCCTTTTTTTTCAGGTCCAAGTCCTAAAAAAGTGCCCCAACTGACCAGATGACCACCAGAGGGAATCGGGGATCACCTCCCCTGACTCCCCCAGTGGTCACTAACCTCCTCCCACCCTCAAAAATACAACTTGAAAAACTTTTTTTGCCAGCCTCTATGCCAGCCTCAAATGTCATACTCAGGTCCATCGCAGCAGTATACAGGTCCCTGGAGCAGTTGTGGTGGGTGCAGTGGACTTCAGGCAGGCGGACCCAGGCCCATCCCCCCCTACCTGTTACACTAGTGGTGGAAAATGGGATCCCTCCAAAACCCACCCGAAATCCACTGTACCCACATGTAGGTGTCCCCCTTCACTCCTTAGGGCTATGGTAGTGGTGTATAGTTGTGGGGAGAGGGGTTTGGGGGGCTCAGCACCCAAGGTAAGGGAGCTATGCATCTGGGAGCTATTTTTCTTTTTTACTTTTTAGAAGTTCCCCCTAGGGTACCCGGTTGGTGTCCTGGCATGTGAGGGAGAACAGTGCACTACAAATCTTGGCCCTTCCCATGACCAAATGCCTTGGATTTGGCCAGATTTGAGATCGCCAGCTTCGGTTTCCATTATGGGCAAAAACTGAGGCCGGCCATCTCAAACCCGGCCATCTCTAACATTTGGGCGGCCTCAACCGTATTATCGAAAAAAAAGATGGCCGGCCATCTTTTTCGAAAATACAGTTGGATCCGCCCCTTCGTGGTGCCATCCTCGGAGATGGCCAGTGCCGTTCGATTATGCCCCTCCACGTATAGGTTATATTCCTTGCTAAACCCAGTTAAGTACTCTATAACACTTAGATAAGCATTTTAAAATACATTTTCTCTAGATAACCTTTGATATGCGTGCTGGACATCTAGTACCAGGCTTTCATATAGTCGTTCTCCTTCATCAGTTCCCCCCTTTGATCCCAGAAGGGATTACTAATTTGTCCCAAACATGCCAATTCCACCTGAGAGGGAGTGAGGAAGACAACCCTACAATGGGGGACTGCATGAACAAAGGTGAAACAATTTCTTATTCAAACATCTTATCTTCATAAAATACTGCTCTTTCTGAAGTGTACATCAAAATATACGCATGGTTTCATCCTGTGAAGAGCTTACTGCACCTAATGGAACAAGTCAATAAAATCATCACTCACAAGAAAGAACTAGTATCCACATGCTCCCCTACAAAGGCTTTGACCACTGCAGACTGGGTTACCCTGGACATTTGCAGGCTGTGCCCACAAGGTGTTAAAGTCTGGGTGACCGTGCTGGAATCTTTTATGTGCTCACATTCAGCATTCCACTCCCTAACCCAGAAACTTCCACCTCTGCATAAGGAAAGTGGATAAGAATCAGTCATGACAGCATCTGTTGCAGTAGCCATGGCCCCCATCTCTTGTAAGCAGGTGGTATCTTGTCTTCCTTCTCTGTACTCGTTCAAGATCTACCTTCAGCTGGACAGCAAGGAGAACAGGGAGAGAGTCTCTTGAAATGAGTAAAAATAAGGAACAAACATAAGATTCAAGACAGGAGGTATATATTGAACCTGATATTTAGCTGGCAGCGAGCAGCGCTTTTGCTGTCCACTGTTGGCCTTAAACCCAGATATTCAATGCTGGGCCATTTCCAGCAACTGGCATTGAATGTCGGGGGAGGGGGGGGGGGGGGTTATCCGCTAAAACGTTAACCGGTTGAACCGATATTCAGCGCTAATCAGTTAACTTTTTAGCAGTTAAAAATAAGCCTGCTATTTATACAGCCTATTGTAACCACTTAACATAGCCTTTTAAGTGCTGAATATCCACACCTAACCAGCTATGTTGTGTGATATACCCAGTTAGTGGCTAGCCACTAACCCGGGATATTTAGTGGAAGATAACCAGTTATCTCTTGCTGAATATCCATGTTTAGGCACCAATATACTGGTCAGCGGCCATGTCTGGCTGGTTAAAGAGCTTTGAATATTGGGGGGGTACAGTTTTTTTTTCTAAAATTTACTATCACTTTCTTCAAGATTTTTTTTGTTACAAACTTAGTAATAATTCCAATAATACACACAGGACAATACCTAATACGTGCTAAGGGAAAATAAAACTCCTAAAGTAACAATGAAAATAAGTCCTTAGTTGCAAGAAAAACAAAAACAGGCTATGAAGCTTTACTGTGCAGTCTTAAAATTTTGTTGCAATTGTAGATGGTGAGCCTGGTGGCAAATGAGCCCACAACAGCCATTCGGATTCCTGTGGTAGCTGATGAGGAGATTATGTGGATCCATGTTGGGCCATGATATTTGGCTATGGACCTTCTATGTGAAGTTTCAGTGGAAACTTACATTGAGGCACCTTTCATACAGCCTGGTCTTTTGGGGGTAATTTCTCCATGACATGAATGGTCATCTAGGTGGGGGAGGTAATCCTTTCTCTGGAAAGACTGTGAATATAAGGCTTCAACATATGTTAAATAGGGTTTGTGTAAAAGGGTGTGCCAAAGTGCAAAAATAGTTCAAATGAGATAGAGTCAAAATCAGTTAAAACACAACAACCATCTTCATTATTATTTACAGTGTGGACCTCATACTTGTTCAGGCCAGAGATCAGTCAGCCTCTGTATAACATCTGGCAAGCTTTTTATTACTAGTATTATTAGTATCCCTCTCATCTTTCCCAATCTGGGTAGTGTTCATCCTGTCCTTGTCAGGTGACTGTTCACAGTGTTATCATTTTAACACAATAATAAATGTGTTTCTCATTTACTCAAACATTTCTTTAATCCTTAACCTTTAATATGCATGGATTATACTTCCAAATCCTTCAGCTCCTTCAAAGCTTTACTGCATACAATTCAAAAACATAAATTTAACCCTCTGACATTGTGGCTTCCTGAATTAAGCAACTATACACAGGAAGTATCACAAGCAAGCAACACATATGATAATTATTATATAGATATAACTTCAAATTATGAAAGCCAAATTAACTTGCATGAAAGATTTTTAAAAACACGTAAGCATCCTAACTTCACAATACAAAACATTTCAAATGTGTTGTTATTTATTGACCATTTTACATAATTTCAAAACTATACAGACACCTTATGGAATTCTCCAATTGTCCTAAGAAATCTGGTTTCCCTGCTACAATTCTCTGTTATTCCTTCCTGTCATAAAACAGGAAACTATAACCTTAAATCTAAACTGACATATAAGGAATAAACAAAAGGTTTAATTTAGGACACCATCTCATTTGTATAACAGCAACATTAAACAAAACAATTTATTGTTGCAGCTGTACCATTCGTCACTTACCCATTTCAAACAAAGGACATTTAAAAACAATTCAGTGCACACCCCTCCCCCCTTCTTCCCCATTCCCTTGCTGCAGTCAAGGGAAGAAGAAACAAGGACTTCATCAAATCTACTCCAAGTTAGATTTTAGTCAAGCCAGTACAAATTGCAGTTTATATACTCCATTTACTCATAGCACAGGAAAGCAGATTTAAAACTAGGGGGAAGGGTCACAAATTAGGCAATATTATAACAAATAAAACTGCATCAAAATAGTACTTTCACTCAGTAAATAAATGTAAAAAAATACAATTACAATTATAATCCCAATTATTGAAGCTTAAATGACAAGAGAGAAGACCTTTTTCTTTTCAAGCAATTCCCTGTTAAAGCAATCTTTGCAATTTTACAAATCTCTCTGGATCTTATCAGCCCTAGAACAAAACAAAGCCCCTATCTGTCAAAGACAAACAGATTCAATGAACAACACACAATATTTGCAACTCAAGTTACCCATACACACACACTCACATGCAAACACAACATTCTAAATTATGAGGTTCTAGGATGCAATCCTATGTTACTACAGTAGAAAAGCAAAGTTACTCACTTATAGCAGGTGTGCTCTGAGGACAGCAGGCCAGGTATTCTCACAGCTAGGTAACATCATCCAACGGAGCCCAGTGCAGAAGCTGACTAACAAGATGAAGAACTTTTTAGTAATACCCCACTGCACATGCACTGGTGCCTTCCTGCCCGACGCGTGAGCGCAGGATCCTCAGTCGTAGTAAAAAAGTTACAGATTTCAACCCCAAGAGGAGGTGGGAGGATGTAAGACTGCTGTCCTCGGAGAATACCTGTTACAGGTGAGTAACTTTGTTTTCTCTGAGGACAAGCAGGCCATCATATTCTCATAGCTGGGAATCCCTAGTAACCATGCTCACTGAAAATAACAATGCTAGGACAACAGGTACTCGAATCATCAAGGCCTGTTATTTAATCAACCTGAAACAATTTGTTTACTAGATGTGGAGGTGCAGCCTGGAACAGAAGAAAACTGGGTGTAGGGGGATTAAGTTGGATTCTAGACAGAGAACAAATTCTGCAGGACTGCTTGCCGAACCAGTTGTCTTGTCAGGTATCCTGCTCAAGGCAGTAATGAGATGTGAATGTGTAGACAGATGACCACGTCACAGCTTTGCAAATCTCCTCTATGGAGGCTGACCTCATAAAGCTCTAACATTATAAGCCTTGACATGTCCCTCTAGAGTCAATCGAGCCTGGGCATAAGGAGATGCAATCTGCTAGCCAATTGCAAATTGTGCGTTTGACGATGGCTACCCCCATCCTGTTTGGGTCAAAAGAAACAAAACTCTGGGTGGACTGTCTATGGGCTTTAGTCTGCTCTAGATAGAAGGATAAGGTTCGCTTGCAAACCAAGGTATGCAGTTTTGGGGAAAATGTTGGTAGAACGATTGACTAAGATGGAACTCCGACACTACCTTAGAAACTACATTATTGTGAACTACTTTATTGTGGTGAAATTTAGTGTAAGGTGGATCAGCTACTAGGGCCTGGAACTCACTGAACCTGCGAGCTGAAGTGACCGCCACCAGATACACAACTCTCCAGGTCAAATACTTCAGATGACAGGAATCAAGCGGCTCAAAAGGAGCTTTCATCAGCTGGGTGAGTACAACATTGAGATACCATGACACAACTGGAGATTTGATAGAGGGTTTTGTCAATAACAAACCTCACATGAAGCAAACAACTAGATGCTGTACAGAGATGGGCTTACCCCCCCACACAGTGATAAGCACTAATTGCACTGAGATGAAACCTTACAGAGTTGGTTTTAAAACCAGACTCAGAGAGGTGCATGAGGTATTCCAGCAGTTTTTGTGTAGAACAAGTGAGGTGATCTAAGGCCTTGCCCTCACACCAGACAGCAAACTTCTTCCACTTAAATAGCTAACACTTCCTAGTGGAGTTGTTTCTGGAAGATAGCAAGATGCGGGAGATACCCTCTGGCAAATCTAAGGTTTTGAAATTCTATGATCGCAACATCCAAGGCGTGAGGGCCAGGGATTGGAGGTTGGAATGTAGAAAAGACACCTCGTTCTGTGTGATGAGGGTCAGAAGACTGTCTAATCTCCATGAATCTTTGGAGGTTAACTCCAGAAGAAGAGGGAACCAGATCTGCCTCAGCATGTAAGGCGCAATTAGGATAAAACTGTGACCTGTTGGCTTTCTGGCACTTCTTTTCCCCCTCCATAAGTACATAAGTGCCACACTGGGACAGACAAAAAGTCCATCAAGCCCAGCATCCTGTTTCCAGCAGTGGCCAATCCAGGTCACAAATGCCTAGCAAGATCCCAAAAATAAGCAGTGGATTTTCCTCAAGTCAATTTAATAATGGTCTATGGACTTTTCCTTTAGGAAGCCGGCCAGACCTTTTTATAAATACCGCTAAGCTAACTGCCTTTACCACATTCTCTGGCAACAAATTCCAGAGTTTAATTACACATTGAGTGAAGAAACATTTTTTCTGATTCATTTTAAATTTACTACTTTGTAGCTTCATTGAATGCCCCCTAGTCCTAATATTTTTGGAAAGAGTAAACAGACGCTTCACATGAACCCTTTCCAGTCCACTCATCATTTTATAGACCTCTATCATGTCTCCCCTCAGCAATCTTTTCTCCAAGCTGAAGAGCCCTAGCTGCTTTAGCCTTTCCTCATAGGGAAGTTGTCCCATCCCCTTTATCATTTTTGTCACCCTTCTCTGCACCTTTTCTAATTCCACTATATCTTTTTTGAGATGCGGTGACCAGAATTGAACACAATATCTGAGGTGCGGTCGCACCATGGACCGATATAAAGGCATTACAATGTCCTCACTTTTGTTTTCCATTCCTTTCCTAATAATACCTAACATTCTATTTGCTTTCTTAGGCGCCACAGCACACTGAGCAGAGGGTTTCAACGTATCATCAACAACGATGGCGAGATCCCTTGCTTGGTCGGTGACTCCTAATGTGGAACCTTGAATTACATAGCTATAGTTCAGGCTCCTCTTTCCCACATGCATCACTTTGCACTTGCTCACATTAAATGTCATCTGCCATTTAGATACCCAGTCTCCCAGTCTCGTAAGGCCCTCTTGCAATTTTTCACAATCCTCTTGCGATTTAACAACTTTGAATAACTTTGTGTTGTCAGCAGATTTAATTATCTCACGATTTACTCCCATCTCTAGATCATTTATAAATATGTTAAAAACCCCACTATCTACCCTTCTCCATTGAGAATACTGATCATTTAACCTTACTCTCTGTTTTCTATCCTTTAACCAGTTTTCTATCCCATTATTCTCCAATTTCTTCTGGACTCTTTCATGAGGTACACAATATCAACCGACTCACCTTTATCCACATGTTTGTTCACCCCTTCAAAGAAATGTAATAGATTGGTGAGGCAAGATTTCCCTTCACTAAATCCATGTTGGCTTTGTCTCATTAATCCATGCTTTTGAATATGCTCTGTAATTTTGTTCTTTATAATACCATTTTTCCCGGCACCAACGTCAGGCTCACCAGTCTATAATTTCCTGGATCCTCTCTGGAACCTTTTTTAAATATCAGTGTTACATGGTCTACCCTCAAATCTTCTGGTACCACACTTGATTTTAAAGATAAATTACATATTACTAACAATAGTTCCACCAGTTCATTTTTCAATTCTATCAGTACTCTGGGATGAATACCATCCGGTCCAGGAGATTTGCTACTCTTCAATTTTTCAAATTGCCCCATTACATTACATTAAAAAGAGATGATAGAACCTCTGTCCATGTGGGTGTTGTCTACAGACCTCCGACACAATTGGAGGAATTAGATAAAGACCTGATCACAGATATTCAAAAGTTGGGAAACAAGAGAGAGGTGCTGTTGCTGGGAGATTTCAATCTGCCGGATGTAGATTGGAAGGTTCCGTCTGCAGAATCGGAAAGAAGTAGAGAGATCATGGATGCTTTCCAAAGTGTTTTGCTCAAACAAATGGTGACAGAACCCACGAGGGAGGGATCGACGCTGGATCTGGTGCTCACAAATGGGGATAGCGTGTCAAATATCCAAGTGGGTGCCCACCTGGGCAGCAGTGACCATCAAACGGTTTGGTTTGATATAACAGCTAAAGTGGAGAGCGGCCACTCAAAACTCAAAGTCCTGGATTTCAAGCATGCTGACTTTAGTAAAATGGGGGAATACCTGAGGAAGGAGATGATGGGCTGGGAGGAAGTACAAGAAGTGGAAGGACAGTGGTCCAGGCTGAAAGAAGCTATAAATAGGGCCACGAACCTTTATGTAAGGAAAGTAAATAAAAGCAAGAGAAAAAGGAAACCGATATGGTTCTCCAAGCAAGTGGCTGAGAAAATAAAGGCTAAAGAGCTGGCGTTCCAGAAATACAGAAAAACTCAAGAAAAGGAACACGGGAAGGAATACCGGATGAAACTGAAAGAAGCCAAGAGAGATATACATCTGGCAAAAGCACAAGCGGAAGAACAAATGGCTAGAAATGTAAGAAGGGGTGACAAAATTTCTTCAGGCATATTAGTGAAAGGAGAATGACTAAAAAGGGAATTGTGAGACTAAAAGATACTGGTAACCGCTATGTGGATAATGATGAAGAAAATGCAAATTTGCTAAATAGATACTTTTGTTCTGTTTTCACAGAAGAAAATCCTGGAGAAGGACCGCGATGGACTGGAAAAAGTACAAATGAGAATGAAGTGGATAGAGCACCGTTCACGGAAGAGTGTGTATATGAACAACTTGAAAAGCTAAAGGTGGACAAAGCCATGGGACCGGACGGGATCCACCCCAGGATATTGAGGGAGCTCAGAGAGGTTCTGGCGGGTCCTCTTAAAGATTTGTTTAATATATCCTTGCAGACGGGAGAGGTTCCGAGGGATTGGAGAACGGCGGATGTGGTCCCTCTTCACAAAAGTGGTGATAGGGAAGAAGCTGGAAACTACAGGCCGGTAAGCCTCACTTCGGTTATTGGAAAAGTAATGGAAGCGATGCTGAAGGAAAGGATAGTGAAGTTCCTGGAAGCCAATACGTTGCAAGATCCGAGACAACATGGTTTTACCAAAGGGAAATCGTGCCAAACGAATCTCATTGAGTTCTTTGATTGGGTGACAGGAGAACTGAATCAGGGACGAGCTATAGACGTAATCTACTTAAATTTCAGCAAACCTTTTGACACGGTTCCCCACAGGAGGCTCTTAAACTGGATGGGCTGAAGATAGGACCCGAAGTGGTGAACTGGATTAGGAACTGGTTGACGGACAGACGCCAGAGGGTGGTGGTTAATGGAACTCGCTCGGAGGAGGGAAAGGTGAGTAGTGGAGTGCCTCAAGGATCGGTGCTGGGGCCGATTCTGTTCAATATTGAGTGACATTGCCGAAGGGTTAGAAGGTAAAGTTTGCCTATTTGCGGATGATACTAAGATCTGTAACAGAGTGGACACCCGGGAGGGAGTGGAAAACATGAAAAAGGATCTGAGGAAGCTAGAAGAATGGTCTAAGGTTTGGCAATTAAAATTCAATGCGAAGAAATGCAAAGTGATGCACTTAGGGAATAGAAATGTTCGGGAGACATATGTGTTAGGTGGTGAGAGTCTGAAAGGTACGGACGGGGAGAGGGATCTTGGGGTGATAGTATCTGAGGATTTGAAGGCGACGAAACAATGTGACAAGGCGGTGGCCGTAGCTAGAAGGTTGTTAGGCTGTATAGAGAGAGGTATGACCAGCAGAAGAAAGGAGGTGTTGATGCCCCTGTATAAGTCGTTGGTGAGGTCCCACCTGGAGTATTGTGTTCAGTTTTGGAGGCTGTATCTTGCTAAGGATGTAAAAAGAATTAAAGCGGTGCAAAGAAAAGCTACGAGAATGGTATGGGATTTGCGTTAAAAGACGTATTAGGAGAGACTTGCGGACCTAAACATGTATACTCTGGAGGAAACGAGAAACAGGGATGATATGATACAGACGTTCAAATATTTGAAAGGTATTAATCCACGAACGATCCTTTTCCGGAGATGCGAAGGCGGTAGAACGAGAGGACATGAAATGAGATTGAAGGGGGGCAGACTCAATAAAAATGTTAGGAAGTATTTTTTCATGGAGAGAGTAGTGGATGCTTGGAGTGCGCTCCCGCGGGAGATGGTGGAAAAGAAAACGGTAACGGAATTCAAGCATGCGTGGGATAAACATAAAGGAATCCTGTTCAGAAGGAATGGATCCTCAGGAGCTTAGCCGAGATTGGGTGGCAGAGCCAGTGGTGGGAGGCGAGGCTGGTGGGTGGGAGGCGGGGATAGTGCTGGGCAGACTTATACGGTCTGTGCCAGAGCCGGTGGTGGGAGGCGAGGCTGGTGGTTGGGAGGCGGGGATAGTGCTGGGCAGGCTTATACGGTCTGTGCCAGAGCCGGTGGTGGGAGGTGGGGCTGGTGGTTGGGAGGCGGGGATAGTGCTGGGCAGACTTATACGGTCTGTGCCCTGAAGAGGACAGGTACAAATCAAGGTAGGATATATACAAAAAGTAGCACATATGAGTTTATCTTGTTGGGCAGACTGGATGGACCGTGCAGGTCTTTTTCTGCTGTCATCTACTATGTAATGAAACAACACAAAATCTCCCCAAAACATTCTTTGGTAAAAACACACTAGTAAACTACAAAACCAAAGACCTTAACTCAATGCCTGCAAATAGCAGTACCTTTTACTTTCTTTCTTTATTTATTCTTTGTATGTATGCAAATTTTTTATTATATACTCTTAAAGAGAATCCTCAGGAGACACCACTTATAAAGGCAATATCATTGATTGTTTTGCCTAGTGGCATAGCATCTCTTCATAGGGCTCTCTCTTAATTGTGAATTTTTTAAGGTGCTATTGCAAACACACGAGTGCTCAAACTAAATGTGCTCAATAAATGATAAACAAAACTTATCTTTAATCCATGTCCATGTCTCTGAAGTTTACAGTCCACATAGGCTTCCCCTGGTTGCCCTGGTTACTTATGTTACATCCTCTCGATGTATAGAGATTTCTTTCAGTTTCTCTGACTCGTCAGTTTTGAATACCATTTCTGGCACCAGTATCTCTCCCAAATCTTCCTCGGTGAAGACCGAAGCAAAGAATTAATTTAATCTCTCCGCTATGGCTTTGCCTTCCCTGATTGCCCTTTTTACCCCCCAGTCATCTAGCGGTCCAACCGATTCTTTTGCCCGCTTGTAGCTTTTAATATACCTAAAAAAAAGTTTTACTATGTGTTTTTGCCTCCAATGCAATCTTTTTTTTGAAATCCCTCTTAGCCTTCCTTATTAGCGCTTTGCATTTGACTTGACATCAGTGGCGTAGCGAGACCTGACATTTTGGGTGGGCCCAGAGCTAATATGGGTGGGCACTATATAGCGAATGATACATACCTGTAGCAGGTGTTCTCCGAGGACAGCAGGCTGATTGTTCTCACGACTGGGTTGACGTCCACGGCAGCCCTCACCAACCGGAACAAACTTTGCGGGCGGTCCCGCACGCAGGGCACGCCCACCGCGCATGCGCGGCCATCTTCCCGCCCGTGCGCGACCGTTCCCGCTCAGTTGAATGACAAGCAAAAATGATCAAACGCAACTCCAAAGGGGAGGAGGGAGGGTAGGTGAGAACAATCAGCCTGCTGTCCTCGGAGAACACCTGCTACAGGTATGTATCATTCGCTTTCTCCGAGGACAAGCAGGCTGCTTGTTCTCACGACTGGGGTATCCCTAGCTCTCAGGCTCACTCAAAACAAGAACCCAGGTCAATGGAACCTTGCAACGGCGAGGGTATAACAGAAATTGACCTATGAAGAACAACTAACTGAGAGTGCAGCCTGACCAGAATAAATTTGGGTCCTGGAGGGTGGAGTTGGATTTACATCCCAAACAGATTCTGCAGCACCGACTGCCCGAACCGACTGTCGCGTCGGGTATCCTGCTGGAGGCAGTAATGCGATGTGAATGTGTGGACAGATGACCACGTCGCAGCCTTGCAAATCTCTTCAATAGTGGCTGACTTCAAGTGGGCCACCGACGCTGCCATGGCTCTGACAGTATGAGCTGTGACATGACCCTCAAGAGTCAGCCCAGCCTGGGCGTAAGTGAAGGAAATGCAATCTGCTAGCCAATTGGAGATGGTGCGTTTCCCGACAGCGACCCCTTTCCTATTGGGGTCGAAAGAAACAAACAATTGGGCGGACTGTCTGTGGGGCTGTGTCCGCTCTAAGTAGAAGGCCAATGCTCTTTTGCAGTCCAATGTGTGCAACTGATGTTCAGCAGGGCGGGTATGCGGTCTGGGAAAGAATGTTGGCAAGACAATTGACTGGTTAAGATGGGACTCCGACACCACCTTTGGCAGAAACTTAGGGTGAGTACGGAGCACTACTCTGTTATGATGAAATTTAGTATATGGAGCATGAGCTACCAGGGCTTGAAGCTCACAGACCCTATGAGCTGAAGTAACTGCCACCAAGAAAATGACCTTCCAGGTCAAGTACTTCAGATGGCATGAATTCAGTGGCTCAAAAGGAGGTTTCATCAGCTGGGTGAGGACGACGTTGAGATCCCATGACACTGCAGGAGGCTTGACAGGGGGCTTTGACAAAAGCAAACCTCTCATGAATCGAACAACTAAAGGCTCTCCAGAGATGGCTTTACCCTCTACACGAAGATGGTAAGCACTAATCGCACTAAGGTGATTCATTACTGAGTTGGTCTTAAGGCCAGAAGTGCAGAAGGTATTCAAGCAGGTTCTGTGCAGGACAAACCTCCTCCACTTGAAAAAGTAACTCTTTTTAGTGGAATCCTTCCTAGAGGCAAGCAAGACACGGGAGACACCCTCAGACAGACCCAACGAAGCGAAGTCTACGCCCTCAACATCCAGGCCGTGAGAGCCAGAGACTGAAGGTTGGGGTGCAGAAGCGCTCCGTCGTTCTGCGAAATGAGAGTCGGAAAACACTCCAATCTCCACGGTTCTTCGGAGGACAACTCCAGAAGTAGAGAGAACCAGATCTGGCGGGGCCAAAAAGGCGCTATCAGAATCATGGTGCCGTGGTCTTGCTTGCGCTTTAGCAAGGTCTTCCCCACCAAAGGTATGGGAGGATAAGCATACAGGAGGCCGGTCCCCCAATGGAGGAGAAAGGCATCCGACGCTAGCCTGCCGTGTGCCTGTAGTCTGGAACAGAACAGAGGCAGCTTGTGGTTGGTCTGAGAGGCGAAAAGGTCCACCGAGGGGGTGCCCCACTCTCGGAAGATCTTGCGTACCACTCTGGAATGGAGCGACCACTCGTGCGGTTGCATGACTCTGCTCAGTCTGTCGGCCAGACTGTTGTTTACACCTGCCAGGTATGTGGCTTGGAGAAGCATGCCGAACTGGCAAGCCCAATGCCACATCCCGACGGCTTCCTGACACAGGGGGCGAGATCCGGTGCCCCCCTGCTTGTTCATGTAATACATTGCAACCTGATTGTCTGTCCGAATTTGGATAATTTGACAGGACAGCCGATCTCTGAAAGCCTTCAGTGCGTTCCAGACCACTCGGAGCTCCAGGAGGTTGATCTGAAGATCCTTTTCCTGGAGGGACCACAGTCCTTGGGTGTGAAGCCCATCGACATGAGCTCCCCACCCCAGGAGAGACGCATCCATCGTGAGCACTTTCGTGGGCTGTGGAATTTGGAATGGGCGTCCGAAGATCAAATTGGTCCGAATGGTCCACCAGTGCAGTGAAGTACGGCAACTGGTGGAGAGGCGGATTACATCTTCTAGATTCCCGGTGGCTTGGCACCACTGGGAAGCTAGGGTCCAATGAGCAGATCTCATGTGAAGACGGGCCATGGGAGTCACATGAACTGTGGAGGCCATATGACCTAGGAGTCTCAACATCTGCCGAGCTGTGATCTGCTGAGACGCTCTGGTCTGGGAAGCCAGGAACAGGAGGTTGTTGGCCCTCGCTTCAGGAAGGCCTGAGCCGTCTGAGTATTCAGCAGAGCTCCTATGAATTCCAGAGACTTGGCTGGCTGGAGATGGGACTTTGGGTAATTTATCACAAACCCCAGCAGCTCCAGGAGGTGAATAGTGCACTGCATGGACCGGAGAGCTCCTGCCTCCAAGGTGTTCTTGACCAGCCAATCGTCGAGATATGGGAACACGTGCACTCCCAGCTTGCGTAGATACGCCGCGACCACCACGAGGCACTTCGTGAACACCCGTGGAGCAGAGGCGAGCCCAAAGGGCAGCACACAATACTGAAAGTGCCGTGTTCCCAGATGGAATCTGAGATACTGTCTGTGGGCTGGCAGTATCGGGATGTGAGTGTATGCATCCTTTAAATCCAGGGAACATAGCCAATCGTTTTTCTGAATCATTGGCAGAAGGGTGCCCAAGGAAAGCATCCTGAACTTCTCTTTGACCAGGTATTTGTTCAGGCCTCTCAGGTCTAGGATGGGGCGCATCCCCCCTGTTTTCTTTTCCACAAGGAAGTACCTGGAATAGAATCCCTGCCCTTCCTGCCCGGGTGGTACGGGCTCGACCGCATTGGCGCTGAGAAGGGCGGACAGTTCCTCTGCAAGTACCTGCTTGTGATGGGAGCTGAAGGATTGAGCTCCTGGAGGACAATTTGGTGGAGGGGAGGCCACATTCAGGGCGTATCCGCACCGCACTATTTGGAGAACCCACTGGTCGGAGGTTATAAGAGGCCACCTTTGGTGAAAAAATTTTAACCTCCCCCCGACTGGCAGATCGTCTGGTACGGACACTTTGATGGCGGCTATGTTCCCGTGGATCCAGTCAAAAGCCCGTCCCTGGCTTTTGCTGTGGAGGTGCAGGGGGCTGCTTAGGCGCACGCTGTTGACGGGAATGAGCGCGCTGGGACTGTCCCTGTGCCTGATGAGGCCTTCGGGCTGGCTGGGTGTACCTACGCTTGTTATAGGCGTAGGGCGCAGCCTGCCTGGCCCGGAAGAAACGTCCACCTGCTGAGGTGGATGCTGAAGGCGCCCGATGGGAGAGTTTGTCGAGAGCGGTTTCCCGTTGATGCAGTTGGTCCACCAACTGCTCGACCTTCTCACCAAAAATATTATCCCCCCGGCAAGGGACGTCAGCCAGTCTCTGCTGGGTGCGGTTGTCCAGGTCAGAGGCACGCAGCCATGACAGCCTGCGCATCACTATACCTTGGGCCGCATCACAGGTGTCATATATACCCCTGGACAGGAACTTTCTGCACGCCTTCAGCTGCCTGACCACCTCCTGAAAAGGCCTGGACTGCTCCGGCGGGAGCTTGTCGACCAGGTCCGCCAGTTGCTTCACATTATTCCGCATGTGTATGCTCGTGTAGAGCTGGTAAGACTGGATGCGGGTCACAAGCATGGAAGATTGGTAGGCCTTCCTCCCAAACGAGTCCAGAGTGCGAGACTCCCGCCCCGGGGGCGCCGAAGCGGTATCCCTCGAACTCCGTGCCCTCTTGAGAGCAGAGTCCACGACCGCCGAGTCATGAGGCAATTGGGGCCGCATTAACTCTGGGTCCGAGTGGATCCTGTATTGGGACTCCGCTTTCTTGGGGATGGTGGGATTAGATAATGGTCTCAACCAGTTCCGAAGCAGTGTCTCTTTGAGGACATTGTGCAACGGCACCGTGGAGGACTCTTTAGGTGGTGATGGATAGTCGAGGACCTCGAGCATCTCAGCCCTCGGCTCATCCACAGAGACCACGGGAAAGGGAATGCAAATAGACATATCCCTGACGAAGGAGGCAAAGGAGAGGCTCTCAGGTGGTGAGAGCTTTCTCTCTGGTGAAGGAGTGGGGTCGGAGGGAAGGCCCACAAACTCCTCTGAGGAGAAATATCTGGGGTCCTCCTCCTCCCCCCACGAGGCCTCTTCCTCGGTGTCGGACATGAGCTCCTGCAACTCAGTCCTCACCTGCTTGGCGGTCGAGACCGGCGCCGCAAGTGGCGTCGGCGTCGAAGGCCTCGGCACCGGGCTAGAGCACGCCAGCGCCTCCATCAACGGCGCAAGCACCCCCGGCGCCGGCACAGTCTGGCGCATCAGCCCTTCCAGGATCCCCGGAAGGATGGCTCGGAGGCACTCGTCCAGGCCCGCTGTCGGGAAAGGCGAGGGGGCCGGTAGAGGTGTGGGTGCCGGAAGCTGCTCGGGTCCAGGAGACTGCACCGAAGTGCTGGCACCCTGACGTGATGATACCTCTACTACAAAGGGGGACCTCTCCTCTCGGCGCTGCCGCTTCCTCGGCGTCGACTCATCCCTGGCGCTGGGAGCCGGATGCGCCGTGGGCGACCGATGACGGTGCTTCTTCGCCTTTTTACGGTGCCCGTCATCGGCGCTCGGTGGAACAGAAGAGGAGGAAGTAGATCCCCCTCGGCCTCGAGGGATCGGGTCCGACAGGGTTCGGTCCTGAGGACCCTGGGTAGAGGGAGTGACCGGGGCTGATTGCCCACGCGGCCTCTCACCCCTGCCGTCTCCGGAGGACCGGCGGGCCGACGGGACCTGTGCTCCTGGGGTCGGTGCCGTCGGTGCCGATTTCATGGACATCGATACCGGTACCGAAGATCCGGCCGTCGATACCGATGCTGTCGAAGTCGACGTCGAGGGGCCGGCGCAAGTTCCAAAAAGACGGTCCCGAAGAACTTGCCTCGCTACCTGTGTCCGTTTCCGGAGACCGAGACACAAGGTGCACGTCTTGGTATCGTGCTCCGGCCCGAGGCACTGGAGGCACCAAGCATGGGTGTCGGTCTGCGAGATATGCCGGCCGCACCGACCACACTTTTTAAATCCACTCGGGACCTTCGAGGACATCGACGGAAAAATCGCGTCGGCGAAGTCAAAGTTGTCGATGGTGGCGGTAAAAATCACACCTCGAAAATAAATCGACCGCGCGGCCACAAGGCCGCAACGAGACGCCCCCGCTAAAAGACGAGGGAAAAACAAAGTTCAGCGGGTTTTTTTTTGTTTTTTAGACAAAATAAAATAGAAAACGGAGAACAACGAAAGAGAAAAAACTTCGCAGCGAAAGCGCGATCCAGTTTCCGGGGCTGACAGAGAGAGAGACGAACGCGGCTCTCTCCAGCGCAGAAAAGAAAAGACTGAGCGGGAACGGTCGCGCACGGGCGGGAAGACGGCCGCGCATGCGCGGGACCGCCCGCAAAGTTTGTTCCGGTTGGTGGGGGCTGCCGTGGACGTCAACCCAGTCGTGAGAACAAGCAGCCTGCTTGTCCTCGGAGAAATATATATATATATCTATAGATATAGATATATATATAGATACATAGATATAGATAGATATAGATATAAAGAGATAGATATAGAGAGACACGAGTAGTGTTTCTTGGGATACTACAAAATAATGCCTTAGAATGCACTTGATGATGGGTTTCTAAGTATTCTGCCCAACAGCTGCCCTGCATCAACATAAACCACTTACTTAATGTGAAAAAATACCAATAGTTACATTATGCCATATCAAACTTGATCAGATATGTCTACTATAATGGCAAATATGTCAACACACATAACAGTATAATCACAGCAATGGCAACTTTGCTTAACAAATGTAAATGCCTGATTAAGCAAAACAGGAAGAAAACCTTTGAAGACTTTTTTCCCTACCCTACCCCATCCATCCCAGCAGCCTGGCATCAGCTTTTCCCTTCTCTACCTTACCCCCCCCCCCCCCCCCCCCCCCCCCAAAAAAAAAAAACATCCCTGTAGCCCAGTATCAATCATTCCCTTCCCCACCATCCATCCCATAGCTAAACATCAGCTCTATCCTTCACCCCACTCCTCCCTGTAGCCTAGCATCAGCCCTGTCCTACTCCCTACCCACCCTCTATGGAATTAAATAAAAAAAGACTTTTTTTTCATGCCCACCTCTGCACGCACTGGTCCACCCAGAGAAAACCGCCGGTGCCTACACTTTTTTTTTTTTTTTAAACTAGGCACTGCAGAGACCATCCCCACCCAAAAACCCACCAAAATGAGAGAGAGACAACTTTTTTTAAATTAAGCTAGCTTGGCACTATTAAAATTGATTGTTGGGGAATTTTTGGGTGGGGATGGGCTCCTCATTGCCCTAGGCACAGGCAGTGAAACGTCTACCCCCCCCCCCCCCCCATCCAGAAGCCCACTACCAGACCACAGCCATCATTTTGATGATAAAAGAGTAATCAAAATGCTGGCAGGTCATGGTGGTGGGCTTCTGGGTGGGGGTGGGTTCTTCACTGCAGGGCAAAAAAAGGTATATTTTAATAAATATATACATTTTTTGCCCTAGGCAGTGAAGTGCTTACCCCACCCAGAAATTCCACAACAATAAATTTTAATAGTGCCCACCAGGCCCCAGCTAGCTTAATTTTAAAAACAAATTACATGATGATGACATGATGTAAAAAATGAGATGTAAAAAAAACCCCAAAAGCATTTACAATTTTATTACCTGCTGCTGGGCTGGGCTGGACTGGGTTGGCAGCTGCTACTTGGCAGTAAGTTACCTGGGGCCGGGAGACAGGAACTCGACGACTTCGACCAGACCTTTCTGTTTCCTTTCCCAAATTCAATTTCCACGTTTCCAGGGCAGGCCAAGGCCAGGCTGAACCCTGCGTACGTGCATGTGGCCATGTGCAGCTTAGCCTTAGCCTGCCCTCTCTCAGATGCCACGTCACCAGCGAGCAGAGGCACGCTGCCGCGCACAGCCAAGCCCCACGTCCGGGTCATATCGCTTCCGCCCGCTAGGTGATGGATGCGAATGCGACGCGACCAACAACAACCACGCCATGACGCGCTGCAAGTGCATTCAGCTGCCTCTCTCTAAGCCCGAAGGTAGGTGGGCGTGGGCTGAAGATGTCGTCTGAGCCTGCCCTGAGCGTGGGTGCCCGCGACATACGCTAGGGCAGCTAGGCTCACTCAGCTGCTGCATGCGGTGTGTGTGTGTGGGCGGGCCTGAGGAAATCGAAGCCTGAGATCAGCTGCCAGAGTGCCGCGGGTCGGGTGCCGTCTGTCTGCCGTCACGCTAGGCAGCTAGGCTGCTGCTGCTGCAGTTGTGTGTGTGCTGGGTGGGCGGGCCTGGGCTGAAATTGGGTGGGCCCGGGCCCACCCAGGCCCACCCGTAGCTACGCCCATGCTTGACATTCCTTATGCTGTTTCTTATTATTTTCAGTCGGTTACTTCTTCCATTTTCTGAAGGATTATCTTTTAGCTCTAATAGCTTCCTTCACCTCAGTTTTTAACCATGTCGGCTTTCGTTTGGTCTTCCTCCCTCCTTTTTTAATACATGTAATATATTTGGCCTGGGCTTCCAGAATGGTATTTTTGAACAGCATCCACACCTGATGTAAATTTTTGACCCTCACAGCTGCTCCTCTAAGTTTTTTTTTTTTTCACCGTTCTTCTCATTTTATCATATTTTCAAAGCACTTAGCCTTCCAAAGTTCCATAGCAACCTATGGAACTTTAGAAGGCTAAGTGCTTTGAAAATGAGTCCCGCTAGCTAGTCTCCTTTTTGAAAGTTAAACGTTAACGTATTGGATTTCCTGTTTATACTTACTCCAAAGCTAATATCAAATCTGATCATATGATCACTGTTATCAAGCGGTCCCATCCCCTATTTCTCTGTTTGACTCGTCTATTACATCAGTATGTTACTTTTCATTATTTAGGTGTAATCCTTGATTCCTCTCTCTCCTTTCTGCCACAAATCTCACACTTGACTAAAGTCAGTTTTCTAGTCTTCTGCCAATTACGAGCAATTCATCATATTTTTGATATTCTACAATTTCATGTATTAATCCTTTCTTTTTTTACTACCCGTCTTGATTATTGTAAGGTTGTTTATGCTGGTTTGCCCTGTCATTCATTAAAGAAACTTCAGTCACTCCAGAACACCGCCATCAGGTTACTGTGTTGTGCCTATCACTCGGATCATATTTTACTCCTGCTGAAACAATATCATTGGCTCCTGGCCAAACAAAGGATTACTTCAGTCTTGGTATCACTATCTTTCCTGTTTCATCATTCCTTACTGCCCCCTCCAGAACCCTCCGTTTTTTAAATGATCACCATTTAGTTCTGCCTTATCCTAAACATGATCACTTGGAATCAACATGTCACAGCGCTTTCTTTTTTCTTGTCCCTCACACCTGGAATAATCTCCCCCTTTCCCTCCATTGCAATTCCTCTTTCAAGAACTTTAAAATTGAATTGAAATCCTGGCTCTTCCTATTACTTTTGGGGAAACAATCTGATTGAAACTACCAGTTGTACCCATTCAACCCTGCTATTCTTTTATATGTGTGTTACTTTTTCTTTTAGCTATGCTTGTCTTCCAGACTTAACTATCCTGGTCTTCTGTACATTAATGGAGTTCCTTTCATGTTTCCTACCTTAGCTTGTACATCACTCTGTTCTGCCCGTCAGCTAGAGCGGTACAGAAAGTTTTGCAAATAAATAAATTACACTGATTGGGCAGCCATCTTTACCCATGGCTTCCCCTATTAACCTGTAACAATTCCTTATTATGTTATTTTGAACAAGAACCCATGGTCCTACCTGAATATGGAGAGGGAGGCAGTATAGGCTGGGCTGATGGTTGAACAGGGAGTCCTGCTGCCAAAATACACACCTCGTCTTCATAAGCATGCAGAGCGGTGGGTACCAACAGCACCTCTGAGTCAGACTGTGCAGCCATGCACCCTTGATACATTTGTTTTTCAAGTTTATGAACAGTATCTCTTAACTCTTGTATGTTGCTCTGCTCCATTCTTACATTCTCTTCATGCACTATATAGTTCCACCAATAGAATGAAGATACATACCTGTAGAAGGTATTCTCCGAGGACAGCAAGCTGATTGTTCTCACTGATGGGGTGACGTCCACAGCAGCCTCTGATGACCGGAAAATCTTCCTAGTAACAAAAGTTTGCTAGAGCCTTCAAGCGCGCGCACCGTTCATATGCGGGCATCCGCTTCCCGCCCGTCGCGTGAGAGTCCCGTCAGTTCAATAACAAAGCAAAAAAAGAAAAAGACAACTCCAAAGGGGAGGTGGGCGGGTTGGTGAGAACAATCAGCCTGCTGTCCTCGGATGCGGTATCCCTAGCCCTCAGGCTCATTCAAAACAACAAAGAGAGGACATAACAACGGCGAGGACATAACAAGGATTGACCTACGAAGAAACAACTAACTGAGAGTGCAGCCTGGAACAGAATAAAAATGGGCCTAGGGGAGTGGAGTTGGATTCTAAACCCCAAACAGATTCTGCAGCACCGACTGCCCAAACCGACTGTCGCATCGGGTATCCTGCTGAAGGCAGTAGTGAAATGTGAATGTGTGGATGGAAGACCACGTTGTAGCCTTGCAAATCTCTTCTATATTGGATGACTTCAAGTGGGCCACTGACGCTGCCATGGCTTGAACACTATGAGCCGTGACATGACCTTCAAGAGTCAGCCCAGCTTGGGCGTAAGTGAAGGAAATGCAATCTGCTAGCCAATTTGAAATGGTGCGTTTCCCGACAGCAACTCCCCTTCTGTTGGGGTCAAAAGAAACAAACATTTGGGCGGACTTTCTGAAGGGGCTTCTCCACTCCACATAGAAGGCCAATGCTCTCTTGCAGTCCAATGTGTGCAACTGATGTTCAGCAGGGCGGGTATGAGGACGGGGAAAAAATGTTGGCAAGACAATTGACTGATTCAGATGGAACTCTGACACTACCTTCAGCAGGAACTTAGGGTGAGTGCGGAGGACTACTCTGTTATGGTGAAATTTAGTATAAGGAGCATGGGCTACCAAGGCTTGAAGCTCACTGAAGTAACAGCCACCAAGAAAATGACCTTCCAGGTCAAATACTTCAGATGGCAGGAATTGAGTGGCTCAAAAGGAGGCTTCATCAGCTGGGTGAGAACGACATTGAGATCCCATGACACTGGTGGAGGTTTGACAAGGGGCTTTGACAAATGCAAACCTCTCATGAAGCGAACAACTAAAGGCTGTCCAGAGATAGGCTTACCCTCTACACATTGATAAGCACTAATTGCACTAAGGTGAACTCTTCGGAGTTGGTCTTGAGACCAGACTCTGACAAATGTAGAAGGTATTCAAGCAGGGTCTGTGTAGGACAAGAGCGAGGATCTATGGCCTTGCTGTCACACCAGATGGCAAACCTCTTCCATTTGAAAGAGTAACTCTTTTTAGTGGACTCTTTCCTGGAAGCAAGCAAGACTTGGGAGATACCCTCAGAGAGACCTAAAGAAGTGAATTCTATGCTCTCAACATCCAGGCCGTGAGAGCCAGAGACCGGAGGTTGGGATGCAGCAGTGCCCCCTCGTTCTGAGTAATGAGAGTCGGAAAACACTCCAATCTCCACGCTTCTTCTGAGGACAATTCCAGAAGAAGAGGGAACCAGATCTGACGCGGCCAAAAAGGAGCTATCAGAATCATGGTTCCGCAGTCTTGCTTGAGTTTCAACAAAGTCTTCCCCAGCAAAGGTATGGGAGGATACACATACAGAAGATCCTTCCCCCAATGAAGTAGAAAAGCATCCGATGCTAGTCTGTCGTGGGCCTGAAGTCTGGAACAGAACTGAGGGACCTTGTGATTGGTCTGAGTGGCAAAAAGATCCACCGAGGACAATTCCAGATCTGACACGGCCAAAATGGAGCTATCAGAATCATGGTTCCGCAGTCTTGCTTGAGTTTCAACAAAGTCTTCCCCACCAAAGGTATGGGAGGATACACATACAGAAGATCCTTCCCCCAAAGAAGGAGAAAAGCATCCGATGCTAGTCTGTCGTGGGCCTGAAGTCTGGAACAGAACTGAGGGACCTTGTGATTGGTCTGAGTGGCAAAAAGATCCACCGAGGGGGTGCCCCACGCTCGGAAGATCTTGCGCACCACGCCCGAGTTGAGCGACCACTCGTGAGGTTGCATAATCCTGCTCAACTTGTCGGCCAGACTGTTGTTTACACTGGCCAGATACGTGGCTTGGAGAAGCATGCGTGAGCGCGAGCCCATAGCCACATCTGGATGGCTTCCCGACACAGGGAGCGAGATCCGGTGCCCCCTGCTTGTTGACATAGTACATGGCAACCTCATTTTCTGTCTGAATTTGAATAATTTGATTGGACAGCCGATCTCTGAAAGCCCTTAGAGCGTTCCAGATCGCGCGCAACTCCAGGAGACTGATCTGAAGACCTTATTCCTGGAGGGACCAAGCTCCTTGAGTGTGATGCCCGTCTACATGGGCTCCCCACCCCAGGAGAGATACATCGGTTGTCAGCACTTTTTGCGGCTGAGGAATTTGGAAGGGACGTCCCAAGGTCAAATTGGATCGAACTGTCCACCACTGAAGGGAATTGCAAAATTCGGTGGGTAGCTGGATTGCATCCTCTAGATCCCCTGCGGCCTGAAACCACTGGTAAGCTAGGGTCCATTGAGCTTATCGCATGTGAAGACAGGCCATGGGAGTCACATGGACTGTGGAGGCCATATGGCCTAGCAGTCTCAACATCTGCCTAGCTGTGATCTGCTGAGACGCTCTGGCCAAGGAAACAAGAAGGTTGTCTGCCCTCACCTCTGGAAGATAGGCATGAGCCGTCTGTGAATCCAGCAGACCTCCTATGAATTCTAGTTTCTGAACTGGAAGAAGATGGGACTTTGGATAATTTATGACAAACCCCAGTAGCTCTAGGAGTTGAATAGTCATCTGCATGGACTGTAGAGCTCCTGCCTCTGAAGTGTTCTTCACCGGCTAATCACTGAGATAAGGGAACACATGCACTCCCAGTCTGCGTAGAGATGCTGCAACTACCGCCAGGCATTTTGTAAACACCCTGGGTGCAGAGGCGAGACCAAAGGGCAGTACACAATGCTTGAAAGTGCTGCGTTCCCAGACAGAATCGAAGATACTGCCTGTGAGCTGGCATTATCGGGATGTGTGTATAAGCATCCTTTAAGTCCAGAGAACATAGCCAGTCATTTTTCTGAATCATTGGAAGAAGGGTGCCCAGGGAAAGCATCCTGAACTTCTCTCGGACCAGGTATTTGTTCAGGCCCCTTGGGTCTAGGATGGGACGCATCCCCCTTGTTTTCTTTTGCACAAGGAAGTACCTGGAATAGAATCCCAGCCCTTCTTGCCCCGGTGGAACGGGCTCGACCACATTGGCGCTGAGCAGGGCGGAGAGTTCCTCTGCAAGTACCTGCCTGTGCTGGAAGCTGAAGGACTGAGCTCCCGGTGGGCAATTTGGAGGTTTGGAGATCAAATTGAGGGAGTATCCTAGTCGGACTATTCGGAGGTTAAGAGAGGCCATCTTTGGTGAAAAAATTTTAGCTTCCTTCCGACTGGCAGATTGTCCGGCACAGACACGTTTATAGCGGCTATGCTCAACTGGAGCCAGTCAAAAGCCCGTCCCTTGCTTTTGCTGGGGAGCTGTAGGGGCCTGCCATGGCGCACGTTGTTGACATGAACAAGCGTGCTGGGGCTGAGCCTGAGAAGGCTGTCGGAAAGGTGGATTGTACCTACGCTTATAGTAAGCATAGGGAGCAGTCCTCCTTCCCCGGAAAAAAATGTCTGCCTGATGAGGTAGATGCTGAAGGCGCCTGGTGGGAGAGTTTGTCGATGGCGTTCTCACGCTGGTGGAGCTGCTCTACCACCTGCTCGACTTTCTCACGAAAAATATTATCCTCCCGGCAAGGGACATCCGCAAGCCGCTGCTGGACATGATTATCCAGGTCAGAGGCACGCAGCCATGAGAGTCTGCGCATCACTATACCTTGAGTAGCGGATCTGGATGCAATATCAAAAGAGTCGTAGGCACCCCTGGACAGGAATTTATGACACGCCTTCAGCTGCCTGACCACCTCCTGAAAAAGCCTGGCTTGCTCCGAAGGGAGCTTATCGACCAAGTCCACCAGTTGGTTCACATTGTTCCACAAGTGGATGCTCATATAGAGCTGGTAGGACTGAATTTTGGACATGAGCATAGAGGACTGGTAGGCCTTCCTCCCAAAAGAATCCAGAGTTCTAGATTCTCGGCCCGGGGGCGCCGAGGCAAAATCTCTAGAACTTTTGGCTCTCTTGAAAGCAGAACCCACAACCATAGAGTCGTGAAGTAACTGCGACTTCATCAACTCAGGCTCTCCGTGGATTCGATATTGGGACTCAACCTTCTTGGGGATGGTGGGATTAGAGAGTGGTTTCGTCCAGTTCTTCAGCAATGTCTGCTTAAGGACATTATGCAGAGGAACAGTGGATGACTCCTTAGGTGTTGAAGGATAGTCAAGGACCTCGAACATCTCAGCCCTGGGCTCATCCTCAGATACCACAGGGAAAGGAATAGCCACAGACATTTCCCGCACAAAGGAGGAGAAAGAAAGACTCTCCGGTGGAGAAAGCTTCCTTTCAGGCAAAGAAGTGGGATCAGAAGGAAGACCACAAGACTCCTCAGAAGAGAAATATCTGGGATCCTCCTCTTCTCCCCACGAGGCATCCTCCTCAGTGTCGGACAATAGTTCACGAACTGCAGTCCGAAACCGGGCCCGTCTCGACTCCGGGGAACCACGTCCTCGATGACGACGTCGAGAAGTCGACTCCCGTGCCGGTGGCGATGAAGCTCCCTCCAGCGATGTAGACGGGGAGTCAACCTGGGTGGCAGCACATTGGGGACCTCACCACAGGCCTTGAGCTAGCTGCCGCTTCCATCAACGGTACCGAGAGCGCAAGGACCCCCGGTACCGGAACAGACTGACGCAGCAGCCCCTCCAGGAGACCTGGGAGAATGGCTCGGAGGCGCTCGTCCAGAGTGTCTGCTGGGAAAGGCTGAGGGGCCGGTGCAGGAGTCGGAGGCAGAACTTGTGCAGAGTAGGGAGGCAGTACCGGACTGTCCGAAGACTGACGCATCGACACCTCTTGGATGGACGGTGAGTGGTCCTCTCGACATCGACGCTTCTCAGGTGCTAAATCCCTCGATGCTCCAGAGCTCCCAGTACCGTGCCTTGAAGGGGACCGATGCTTCTTAGCCTTCGCTCGATGCACGGCATCGGTACTCCTCGGTACTGACGAGGAGGACGTGGAATCCACATGCCTCCTCGGGGTCGGGTCCGAAAGTGGTCGGTCCTGATGGGCCTGCACAGCAGGAGCCTTCGAGACAGGTGGAGACCCACTCAATGGCTCACTGCTCCCAGCGTGTGGTGGTCTCCGGACAGCTATTACCTTCTCTCCCGATGTTGATGTCATCTCCGGTGCCAATGTCGACGCCGCCGACCTCGGTACCGCTGTCGACGTCGATGTGCCAGGCAAAGCTCCAGACAGGTGTTCCCGCTGAGATTTTCTCGATGCCTGTGTGCGCTTTTTAAAGCTAAGACACAACTTACACACGACTGGGCGATGGTCAGGCTCAAGGCACTGGATACACCACGAATGGGGATCGGTACCTGAGATTGCCTGGCTGCACCGACCGCACTTCTTGAAGCTGCTGGGAATCCTCAATGTCATGGACGGAAAAATAGTGGCAGCAAGATCAAAGTTCTCGATGGTGCCGAGAAAAAAGGGCACAAAAGGGAGAAACGGGGCCGTGATGGCAACGAAAGGAAACTTAAAGCGGGACCAACTTAGGAACCTAAGGAGACTCCTTTTTTTTTTTTTTTAAATAAGAGCTCAACAGAGCACAAGAAAAGAAAAAGAAGAAAAACTGGCGAAAACTCGCGGAAAAAACGAAGGCTCTTTCTCAGGGGCACAGAGAGAGACGACTAACACAACCGCTCTCTACGCGGAAAGAGAAAAAACTGACAGGACTCTCACGCGACGGCTGAGAAGCAGATGGCCGCGCATGCGCGGTGCATGTGCCTGTGCACGCTCGAAGGCTCTAGCAGACTTTTGTTGCTAGGAAGATTTTCCGGTCATCAGGGGCTGCCGTGGACGTCACCCCATCAGTGAGAACAAGTAGCCTGCTTGTCTTCGGAGAAAATTTGATCCACTAATGACTAGTGTGTGGCTGTACTAAATCGGACAATGCCATTTGGTATTCTAAATATCTCAAAAGTGCCCCCTAACAGAAACTGCAAGCTAGTATTACCACCACTCATACAGTGCTACCTGGCAAATGGCTCCAGTGCCTGTTTGCCATGATGACACATCTTATTGCTAGAAACTTTTTGATTTATTGGCAATTTCATCTGTTTTCTTTTTGCCACTCTTCATACTGCATCTGACATGCTCTACTAATGCATTTTCTTAACAAATTCCCCTTAGTCTTTACTTACCCCATTGGTGGTTGTGTCGGACAGATGCTGGGCTCTGAAATCCCCATCATGACACCAAACTGTCTGTGGTTTTGATCCAGCCTGGGGGTTTGCACACCCTACCTCAGATCTTGGCTCTCGGAGTTCATGGTTTGTGCGAGAGAATGTATTTGCAAGTTAGTTAAAGCTTTAGGGAGGTCAGTGTCACAGCTGCAAAGTCTAGCAGCCTTGCTTGACTGACTTCTGATTTCCCTTCTCAGCTCTGACTTTGTATTAGCAATAATCAGCATGACAGCACATTCCATGTATTCCACTACACGATCATAAATTTGGTAAACAATATACTCTCCTTCTTTCTTGTAATATTTACAGCACATCTTATCTTCTTTAGCTAGACTACAAACACATTTCCTCCCTTACGCCTAGTTTCTTGTCTAGTGTCAAGGCCCTGTATAGTACATTTAGTTTCAACAGTTACAGATAATATTCACAGCTCGTTCTCTCCAAGGTTACAGCTCTCATCATCAGAAGAACCTAATTATTCCTCTTTATATGACTGACACAAACTGTCCACTTCTCTTTGGTCCCCTACTCAACACCTTCCACAAATACAGCAGTGTGTGTAATAAGAGTGCTTTCCAAACAGTGAATAACATAACCTGTCAAAGCTCTTATGGAGCCCTTCAGCTCTCCCCCCCCCCCCCCCCATCCATCTTTTTTTCTATTCCACCTTGTCTGCCTGTGCTGAGGCACAAAACTGTTTAAATCTTCAGCAGAGAAAAAGTGAATTTCTAGTAACAATGTCTCTGCTGCATTTCAGTGGTGAAAACCTCATCCAAGCTGATGATTCAAGGAGGGTTCTACGGAGCTGCGATTATAAGTCTTATCATCCTGATGGGCTTTCTCCTTGTCCTGGGAGTCAAGAAGTAAGTGTTTTTTCTCTGGGAGTCAAAAAGCAAATGTTTTTCTCCACACTTCTGTCTTTATTCACTGAAGTTTGAATCAATAGGCCATTCTACAAAACAGGTTGTAAATGTGTACCCCGCTCATGGTTCCCATAAAGTCCACACATATGTATGCCCACCTATAAAATTTTCACTATCACAGATATGTGTGTATTTACAGAATAGATGCTTATCCTGCATGTATGTACATATATACTAGTATTCTAAACATTGATGTGTTTAACTGGGATGAAAATATTAAATCCTTCTTTATAGAATTACCTTGATAGATCCAATAGTTTAGAAGCGTCAAGACATGCAAATGTCACCATTTACATATCTCTATTGCAAACAGAGGGGTCCTTTTAAAAGGTGCGCTAAATGCTAAAGATGCCCATAGAAATATATGGGTGCCTCTAACGTTTAGCGTGTGCTTATTTTTGGCATGCAATAAAAAACACTAGCATGGCTTTGTAAAAGAACCCCAGAGATATTGGGAAGCTGCCATTTGCATGTCTAGAAAGCCTAAGATGTCAAGGGGCATGGTGAGACTGTGATGTCATAAATCTCCTCTTCCCTGGACATCCACTACATCCCCTCTCATCACCCCTGACATCATGAATACCCTCCCCCATTCCAAGACCTCTCTGCCTTTTATCAAGGGCTCCTTCTGGTGGTCCAGCAGGAAGCAGGAACAGTCCCCCATCGTTTTCTGCTCCATCATACCCAGGTTTAAAACATTGCCTCTGGCCTCTAGAGGTGGTCATAGATTGCCACTAGGGGTCAAGCTTCCAAATAAGGGGCATGAAAAATTATTGCTAAGAGTCGAAAGTGCCATTTTGGACCCCTGTCACTTCATAGAGAAGGAACATTGGGGGTTTGCTCCTGCTCCCTGCTAAATCACCTCAGGTAAGAGCTGGAGAGGGTTGTGGGGTGGTGTGATGATGTTAGTGAGGTCTGGTGTGGTGGGGTGGGGAATCTGAATCCCCTAGTAAGCATTTAATAGATAACAGGCCTGACTTAGGACCCACTATCTCACTGCTGCAGCCAATAACTTGTAATGTTCCTGACTACGACAGCACTAATTTAAGAGCTTGGGACCCTTTTTTTTTTCATGTTTTCATTTAAAAATTGTTGCTCATGCTGCATATTCTGGTAATACACATGCATATTCTCAAAGCATTTTACAAGAGGCTTAGGGGCCCTTTTACTAAGCCATGTAAATGACAACGCGCGCCCAACGCACACCAAAATTGAGTTACCGCCCGACTACCATGTGGCTCTTGCAGTAATTTCATTTTTGGCGCATGTCCGATACGTGTGACTGAAAAATATTTTTTATTTTCGGGCACACGTAATGAATGCACGCCAAGTGGCATTTGTCACATGTAGGTCATTACCATCCGGTTACTGCATGAGTCTTTAACCTCCAGGTCAATGGCTGGCAGTAAGGTCTCAGACCCAAAATGGATGTGCAGCAATTTTCATTTTGCTGCACGTGCATTTTCGGCAAAAATTTTAAAAAGGCCTTTTTTACAGGTACAATAAAAATGGATTGGCGCACGCCCAAAACCCATGTCTAAACTACCGCAAGTCATTTTTCAGCACACCTTTGTAAAAGGAGTGTTTTGCACAACACAAAGCGAATTGATCATGTGCTGACTTGGATATCTTAATTCCTCCCTCTACAATCTATACAAACTGGGTGTTATAATTTACTTTGCAACTCAATTATTTATTTATCCATTTAGCAGCATGAAGGGTAATTCTATAATGCAGCACCTAAATTTAGCTGCTAGGAAAGTGCCTATTTGAAGCCTGTTCTATAAAGAAAACTATGCACCTACTTTTCATTACAGAATACAAGAGTAAGCTACCTTACACGTGTCTACTTTGCAGGCATAAACACACGAGCCATAGAGTTGGTGTAAATGCTCACTCCTAGGTTGCAAAAGAATATTATAATCTACGGGCCCAATATTCAGCCGGGAGCACTCAACATTTTGCTAACCACCACTGGTGTTATGTCTGGAAATTCAATGCTGGGCAGGTTCACGCTTTGACATTGAATTTCTGGGTTTGCAGAAACTGGTTAAGTGTGATATTCAGCACTTAACCAGCTATGGGGCACCATATAAAGAAAGGCTGACTTTTATGCAGTCCTATTTATGCAGTTACCATGGCTGGTTAAATGCTGAATATCGGCACTTAGCCTGCCAAGAGCCAACTCTGCCCCCTGAATGCCCTCAAAATAGAAGTATTAACTTGTTAAGTGCTGCTGAAAATGGCCAGTGAGCCCCAAACAAGCAATATAACCGGCCAGGAGCCATTTCTGGCTGGTTAAATCACTGTGAATATTGACCCATGCATGCATAAATGTGCACCCCACCTATACTCCACCTAAACTCCACCCACCTGCAAAGTACACAATATCACATCTTGTCACATACTTACAGAATATCGCTTAGCTGGAAAATGATAATTTAGTTGTGTAGGTGACCATCTACGTAAATTACTAGAATACCAGAATTTACATGCAGCACATTACATAAAATTGCCCTCTAAGGGGTTGATATTCAGTGATTTATCTGGCCAGGAGAGGCTCTTGGCTGGTTAAATCACTTGCATGCGGCTGTTCAGAGGCAATTAATCAGTTAATGTCATTGAATATCAGCACTAACTGCCAAATTGAAAATTGGTTATATTGTGAGCAGACTCAGCACTTATGCGGTTAAGTGTCAATATTCAGCAAAAGTGATGCATGTGGGAAAGAGGAACCCGAATTATAGCTACGTCATGCAAGGTTCCACGTTAGGAGTCACCGACCAAGAAAGGGATCTAGGTGTCGTCGTCGATGATACGTTGAAACCTTTCGCACAGTGTGCTGCAGCGGCTAAGAAAGCAAATAGAATGTTAGGTATTATTAGGAAAAGAATGGAAAACAAAATGAGGACATTATTATGCCTTTGTATTGCACCATGGTGCGACTGCACCTCAAATACTGTGTTCAATTCTGGTCACCGCATCTCAAAAAAGATATAGTGGAATTAGAAAAGGTGCAGAGAAGGGTGACAAAAATGATAAAGGGGATGGGACAACTTCCCTATGAGGAAAGGCTAAAGTAGCTACGGCTCTTCAGCTTGGAGAAAAGATGGCTGAGGGGCGATATGATAGAGGTCTATAAAATAATGAGTGGACTGGAAAGGGTACACTTGAAGCGTCTGTTTACTCTTTCCAAAAATACTAGGACTAGGGGGCATTCATTGAAGCTACAAAGTAGTAAATTTAAAACAAATCGGAGAAAATGTTTCTTCACTCAATTTGTAATTAAACTCTGGAATTCGTTGCCAGAGAATGTAGTAAAAGCGGTTAGCTTAGTGGAGTTTAAAAAAAGGTTTGGACGGCTTCCTAAAGGAAAAGTCCATAGACCATTATTAAAATGGACTTGGGGAAAATCCACTGCTTATTTCTGGGATAAGCAGCATAAAATGTATTGTACTTTTTTGGGATCTTGCCAGGTATTTGTGACCTGGATTGGCCACTGTTGGAAACAGGATGCTGGGCTTGATGGATCTTTGGTCTGTCCCAGTATGGCAATACTTATGTACTTATGTAACCGCCTAACTTAACCAGACAAATTGGACCACAAAAAATACAGTCCTATCTTTGTCCAATTTTCGCTTAGGCAGTTAAATGCCACCTTCACCTCATCCCACAGCCCACCCCTTTTTCCGTGTATAAAATCTGTTCCTTTAGTGAGTTCAAATGACATGATTTTACCCTTAGATTTGCTGAAAATAAGTGACTTTGTGTGTTCACCACTTGCTGATGAACACGTAACTCACTCTGAATATTTGTCCATACTTTTAAATATTTAATTTATACATGTGGGGAGTAATTTTTATAAATGTTTTCGTGCATATAAAACCCAGTTTCACACTAGTAATAAATAATAAAATAATAAAATAACCCCACTGATGCATGTAACTGTACGTGCGGTACCAAGAAAGGACTTAATGCTACATGACACCTGTATAGGCGTCTTCTGAGGTAGAGTTTGTGCAGAGCATAGGTAGAGCCACAACGTATATGAATAGTTTATAAATTACACATGCATTTATATATATTACATGTTAAACTTTTGTCTGCAGCATCAATCTAGCTGCAATTTCTGCTGGTTTAGCCCTAATGTTTTATAAAGGTATAAGCACCTATTGGGCTCATTTTTCAAAACAAAAAAACACCCCCAAAATATCATAAGGTGGCCAAAGACCGCTTTTCTCTCAAAACCATCCAAATTGTGATTTTCAACACCCCAATTTTAGATGTTTTGTTCCACAGTTCATCCAAATTTCAAGGGGGCATTTGAGCGTGTGGCCTGTGTGTATGGGGGGGGGGGGGGGGGGGGGGGGGGTTGTGCAGGACTTGGGCAATAAGGGAACAAAATGAAGATACATGCCTATAGCAGGTATTCTCCGAGAACAGCAGGCTCAATATTCTTACATGTGGGTCGTTGTCTGCGACGGCCCCAGGAGACAGGAAAAATCTTCAAAGCTTAGGAATCTTCCGGAACGTTGTCGCGCGGGGCGACCCACCGCGCATGCGTGGGCAGCTTCCCGCCCACGATGCGAACGTGCAGCTTTCAGTTTAATAAAAAGCATAACAATATAAATAAAAACAACTCCAACGGGGAGGGAGGGTTGTAAGAATATTGAGCCTGCTGTTCTCGGAGAATACTTGCAACAGGCATGTATCTTACATAAGTACATAAGTAGTGCCATACTGGGAAAGACCAAAGGTCCATCTAGCCCAGCATCCTGTCACCGACAGTGGCCAATCCAGGTCAAGGGCACCTGGCACGCTCCCCAAACGTAAAAACATTCCAGACAAGTTATACCTAAAAATGCGGAATTTTTCCAAGTCCATTTAATAGCGGTCTATGGACTTGTCCTTTAGGAATCTATCTAACCCCTTTTTAAACTCCGTCAAGCTAACCGCCCGTACCACGTTCTCCGGCAACGAATTCCAGAGTCTAATTACACGTTGGGTGAAGAAAAATTTTCTCCGATTCGTTTTAAATTTACCACACTGTAGCTTCAACTCATGCCCTCTAGTCCTAGTATTTTTGGATAGCGTGAACAGTCGCTTCACATCCACCCGATCCATTCCACTCATTATTTTATACACTTCTATCATATCTCCCCTCAGCCGTCTCTTCTCCAAGCTAAAAAGCCCTAGCCTTCTCAGCCTCTCTTCATAGGAAAGTCGTCCCATCCCCACTATCATTTTCGTCGCCCTTCGCTGTACCTTTTCCAATTCTACTATATCTTTTTTGAGATACGGAGACCAGTACTGAACACAATACTCCAGGTGCGGTCGCACCATGGAGCGATACAACGGCATTATAACATCCGCACACCTGGACTCCATACCCTTCCTAATAACACCCAACATTCTATTCGCTTTCCTAGCCGCAGCAGCACACTGAGCAGAAGGTTTCAGCGTATCATCGACGACGACACCCAGATCCCTTTCTTGATCCGTAACTCCTAACGCGGAACCTTGCAAGACGTAGCTATAATTCGGGTTCCTCTTACCCACATGCATCACTTTGCACTTGTCAACATTGAACTTCATCTGCCACTTGCACGCCCAATCTCCCAGTCTCGCAAGGTCCTCCTGTAATCGTTCACATTCCTCCTGCGACTTGACGACCCTGAATAATTTTGTGTCATCGGCGAATTTAATTACCTCACTAGTTATTCCCATCTCTAGGTCATTTATAAATACATTAAAAAGCAACGGACCCAGCACAGACCCCTGCGGGACCCCACTAACTACCCTCCTCCACTGAGAATACTGGCCACGCAATCCTACTCTCTGCTTCCTATCTTTCAACCAGTTCTTAATCCATAATAATACCCTACCTCCGATTCCATGACTCTGCAATTTCTTCAGGAGTCTTTCGTGCGGCACTTTGTCAAACGCCTTCTGAAAATCCAGATATACAATATCAACCGGCTCCCCATTGTCCACATGTTTACTTACCCCCTCAAAAAAATGCATTAGATTGGTGAGGCAAGACTTCCCTTCACTAAATCCGTGCTGACATTGTCTCATCAGTCCATGTTTTTGTATATGCTCTGCAATTTTATTCTTAATAATAGCCTCCACCATCTTGCCCGGCACCGACGTCAGACTCACCGGTCTATAATTTCCCGGATCTCCTCTGGAACCCTTCTTAAAAATCGGAGTAACATTGGCTACCCTCCAGTCTTCCGGTACTACACTCGATTTTAGGGACAGATTGCATATTTCTAACAGTAGCTCCGCAAGTTCATTTTTTAGTTCTATTAATACTCTGGGATGAATACCATCAGGTCCCGGTGATTTACTACTCTTCAGCTTGCTGAACTGACCCATTACATCCTCCAAGGTTACAGAGAATTCGTTTAGTTTCTCCGACTCCCCCGCTTCAAATATTCTTTCCGGCACCGGTGTCCCCCCCAAATCCTCCTCGGTGAAGACCGAAGCAAAGAATTCATTTAATTTCTCCGCTACGGCTTTGTCCTCCCTGATCGCCCCTTTAACACCATTTTCGTCCAGCGGCCCAACCGACTCTTTGGCCGGTTTCCTGCTTTTAATGTATCTAAAAAAATTTTTACTATGTATTTTTGCTTCCAACGCTAATTTCTTCTCAAAGTCCTTTTTTGCCCTCCTTATCTCCGCTTTGCATTTGGCTTGGCATTCCTTATGATCTATCCTGTTACTTTCAGTTGGTTCTCTTCTCCACTTTCTGAAGGATTGTTTTTTGGCTCTAATGACTTCCTTTATCTTACTGTTTAGCCACGCCGGCTGACGTTTAGTCTTTTTTCCCTTTTTTCTAATACGTGGAATATATTTGTCCTGAACCTCCAGGATGGTGTTTTTAAACAGCATCCACGCCTGACGCAAGTTTTTTACTCTGCGAGCTGCTCCTTTCAGTCTTTTTTTCACCATTTTTCTCATTTTGTCGTAATCACCTTTTCTATAGTTAAACGCTAGCGTACTTGATTTCCTAGTTTCACTTCCTTCAATGCCAATATCAAAACCGATCATATTATGATCACTGTTATCAAGCGGCCCTCGTACCGTTACCCCCTGCACTAGATCATGAGCACCACTAAGGACTAAGTCTAGTATTTTTCCTTCTCTTGTCGGCTCCTGAACTAGCTGTTCCATGAAGCTGTCCTTGATTCCATCAAGAAATCTTATGTCCCTTGCGTGTACAGATGTTACATTAACCCAGTCTATATGCGGGTAATTGAAATCCCCCATTATTATTGTGTTGCCCAGTTTGTTTGCGTCCCTGATTTCCTTTAACATTTCCGCATCCGTCTGTTCGTCCTGGCCAGGCGGACGGTAGTACACTCCTATCACTATCCTTTTCCCCTTTGCACATGGAATTTCAATCCACAGTGATTCCAAGGAGTGTTTTGTTTCCTGCAGAATTTTCAATCTATTTGATTCAAGGCTCTCGTTAATATACAATGCTACCCCTCCACCAATCCGATTCACCCTATCACTACGATATAATTTGTACCCCGGTATGACAGTGTCCCACTGGTTATCCTCCTTCCACCAGGTCTCAGAGATGCCTATTATATCTAATTTTTCATTTAGTGCAATATATTCTAACTCCCCCATCTTATTTCTTAGGCTCCTGGCATTCGCATATAGACATTTCAAACTATGTTTGTTGTTCCTAAGTACATCATGCTTAGTACTTGACAGTATTAATTGGCAATCTTTTGTCTGATTTTTATTGTTATTTAAGGATACCCGATCTACTACAATCTCTTTTGCAACCTCACTATCAGGATACTCTATCTTCCCTGTTATGGTGATATCTTTGAAAGATACCTTATCCCGAACCATGCTCTTTTGAGCGACTGTCGGCCTTCTTCATTTTGTTCCCTAATATTCTTACATTTGGGGTATCCCTAGCCCCCAGGCTCACTCAAAACAATAAACATTGGTCAATTGGGCCTCGCAACGGCGAAGACATAACTTATATTGACCTGAAAAGAAATACAGCTAAGTGAGAGTGCAGCCTGGAAGAAAACAGAAATGGGCCTAGGAGGGTGGAGTTGGATTCTAAACCCCGAACAGATTCTGCAGCACCGACTGCCCAAACCGACTGTCGCGTCGAGTATCCTGCTGAAGGCAGTAGTGAGATGTGAATGTGTGGACTGATGACCATGTTGCAGCCTTGCAAATCTCTTCAATGGAGGCTGATTTCAAATGAGCCACTGACGCAACCACGGCTCTAACATTATGAGCTGTGACATGGCCCTCTAAAGTCAGCCCAGCTTGGGCATAAGTGAAGGAAATGCAATCTGCTAGCCAATTTAAGATGGTGCATTTTCCGATGGCAATTCCCCTCCTGTTGGGATTGAAAGAAACAAACAATTGGGCGGACTGTCTGTAGGACTTAGTCCGCTCTACGTAAAAGGCCAATGCTCTTTTACAGTCCAAGGTGTGCAACTTGTCCTCACCAGGGCGGGTATGTGGACGGGGAAAAATGTTGGCAAGACAATTTGACTGGTTCAGATGGAACTCCAACACCAACTTTGGCAAGAACTTAGGGTAAGTAACATAGTAGATGACGGCAGAAAAAGACCTGCACGGTCCATCCAGTCTGCCCAACAAGACAACTCATGTGTGCTACTTTTTGTGTATACCCTACTTTGATTTGTACCTATGCTCTTCAGGGCACAGACCATATAAGTCTGCCCAGCACTTTCCCCGCCTCCCAACCACCGGCTCTGGCACAGACCGTATAAGTCTGCCCAGCACTATCCCTGCCTCCCAACCTCCAGTCCCGCCTCCCACCACTGGCTCTGGCACAGACCGTATAAGTCTGCCCCGCACTAACCCCGCCTCCCAACCTCCAGCCCCACCTCCCACTACCGGCTCTGCTATCCAATCTCGGTTAAGCTCCTGAGGATCCATCCCTTCTGAACAGGATTCCTTTATGTTTATCCCACGCATGTTTGAATTCCGTTACCGTTTTCATCTCCACCACCTCCCGCGGGAGGGCATTCCAAGCGTCCACCACTCTCTCCGTAAAGTGCGGAGGACTACTCTGTTGTGATAAAATTTAATATAAGGTGCATGGACTACCAGGGCTTGGAGCTCACTGACTCTAAGAACTGAAGTAACGGCCACCAAGAAAATGGCCTTCCAGGTCAAGTACTTCAGATGGCAGGAATTCAGTGGCTCAAAAGGAACTTTCATCCGCCAGGTGAGAATGATGTTGAGATCCCATGACACTGGCAGAGGTTTGACAGGGGGCTTTGACAGAAGCAAACCTCTCTTAAAACAAACAACTAAAGGCTGTCCAGAGATAGGCTGACCTTCTACACGTTGATGATAAGCACTAATTGCACTAAGGTGAACTCTTATGGAGTTGGTCTTGAGACGAGACTCTGATAAATAACATAGTAACATAGTAGATGACGGCAGAAAAAGACCTGCACGGTCCATCTAGTCTGCCCACGATAAACTCATATGTGTATACCTTACCCTGATTTGTACCTGTCTTTTTCAGGGCACAGCCGTATAAATCTGTGCAGCAGTATTTCCCATCTCCCAACCACCAGTCCCTCCTCCCATCACCGGCTCCGGCACAGACCCCGTATAAAAAGTCTGCCCTCCCCCATCCTAGCCTCTCAACCACCAACCCCTCTTCCCCCTGCCACCCAATTTCAGTTAAGCTTCTGTGGATCCATTCCTTCTGCACAGGATTCCTTTATGCCTGTCCCACGCATGCTTGAATTCCGTTACCGTTTTCATCTCCACCACCTCCCGCGGGAGGGCATTCCAAGCGTTCACCACCCTCTCCGTGAAGAAATACTTCCTGACATCTTTCCTGAGTCTGCCCCCCTTCAATCTCATTTCATGTCCTCTCGTTCTACTGCCTTCCCATCTCCGGAAAAGATTCGTTTGCGGATTAATACCTTTCAAATATTTGAACGTCTGTATCATATCACCCCTGTTCCTCCTTTCCTCCAGAGTATACATGTTCAGGTCAGCAAGCCTCTCTTCATACGTCTTGGAACGCAACTCCCATACCATCCTCGTAGCTTTTCTTTGCACCGCTTCCATTTTTTTAACATCCTTCGCAAGGTACGGCCTCCAAAACTGAACACAATACTCCAGGTGGGGTCTCACCAACGTCTTATACAGGGGCATTAAAACCTCCTTTTTTCTGCTGGTCACACCTCTCTCTATACAGCCTAGCAACCTTCTCGCTACGGCCACCGCCTTGTCGCACTGTTTCATCGCCTTCAGGTCCTCAGATACTATCACCCCAAGATCCCTCTCCCCGTCCGTGTCTATCAGGCTCTCCCCACCTAACACATACGCCTCCCTTGGATTTCTACTCCCTAAGTGCATCACTTTGCATTTCTTCGCATTGAATTTTAATTGCCAAACGTTAGACCATTTTTCCAGCTTCTTCAGATCTTTTTTCATGTTTTCCACTCCCTCCGGGGTGTCCACTCTGTTGCAAATCTTGGTGTCATCCGCAAAAAGGCAAACTTTACCTTGTAACTCTTCGGCAATGTCACTCACAAATATATTGAACAGAATGGGCCCCAGCACCGATCCCTGAGGCACTCCACTACTCACCTTTCCCTCCTCTGAGCGAACTCCATTTACCACCACCCTCTGGCGTCTGCCCGTCAACCAGTTCCTAATCCAGTTTACCACTTCGGGTCCTATCTTCAGCCCTTCTAGTTTATTCAAGAGCCTCCTGTGGGGAACCGTGTCAAAAGCCTTGCTGAAATCTAAGTAGATGACGTCCATAGCACGTCCTTGATTTAATTCTCCCGTCACCCAGTCAAAGAATTCAATGAGATTCGTTTGGCACGACTTCCCTTTGGTGAAACCATGTTGTCTTGGATCTTGCAACTTATTGGCTTCCAGGAAATTCACTATCCTTTCCTTTAGCATGGCTTCCATTACTTTTCCAATAACCGAAGTGAGGCTTACCGGCCTGTAGTTTCCAGCTTCTTCCCTATCCCCACTTTTGTGAAGAGGGACCACCACCGCCGTTCTCCAATCCCTCGGAACCTCTCCCGTCTCCAAGGATTTATTAAACAAATCTTTAAGAGGACCCGCCAGAACCTCTCTGAGTTCCCTCAGTATTCTGGGGTGGATCCTGTCCGGCCCCATGGCTTTGTCCACCTTTAGCTTTCCAAGGTATTCAAGCAGGATCCGTGTAGGATGAGAAAAAAGATCTAGGGCCTTGCTGTCACACCAGACGGCAAACTTCCTCCATTTAAAAGAATAACACTTTTTCGTGGAATTTTTCCTGGAAGCAAGCAAGACTCGGGAGACACCCTCTGAAAGACCTAAAGAGGCGACTTCTAAGTTCTCAACATCCAGGCCGTGAGAGCCAGAGACTGGAGGTTGGGATGTAGAAGCGACCCCTCATTCTGGGTGATGAGAGTCGGAAAACACTCCAATCTCCACGGTTCTTCGGAGGACAACTCCAGAAGAAGAGGGAATCAGATCTGACGGGGCCAAAAAGGTGCAATCAGAATCATGGTTCTGCAGTCTTGCCTGAGTTTCAGCAAAGTCTTCCCTACTAGAGGTATGGGAGGATACGCATACAGAAAGCCTGTTCCCCAATGTAGGAGAAAGGCATCTGACACTAGTCTGTCGTGGGACTGAAGTCTGGAACAGAATTGAGGGACTTTGTGATTTGTCTGAGTGGCAAAAAGATCCACCGAGGGGGTGCCCCACAAACGGAAGATCTTGTGGACAACGCCCATGTTAAGTGACACTTGTGAGGCTGCATGATCCTGCTCAACCTGTCAACCAGACTGTTGCTTACACCTGCCAGATATGTGGCCTGGAGAAACATTCCATGATGGTGAGCCCAAAGCCACATCCTGATGGCTTCCTGACACACAGGGCGAGATCCGGTGCCCCCCTGCTTGTTGGTGTAATACATAGCAACCTGATTGTTTGTCTGAATTTGGATTATCTGGTTGGACAGCTGATCTCTGAAAGCCTTGAGCGCGTTCCAAATCGCTCGCAATTCCAGGAGGTTGATCTGAAGACCGTTTTCCTGAAAGGACCAAACCCCTTGAGTGTGAATTCCAACTACACGAGCTCCCCATCCCAGGAGGGATGCATCCGTCGTCAGCACTTTTTGTGGTTGAGGAATTTGGAATGGACGTCCCAAAGTCAGATTGGATCGAATGGTCCACCATTGAAGGGAACTGCAAACGTCAGTGGAAAGATGGATTACATCCTCTAGATCCCCTGTGGCTTGGCACTGGGAAGCTAGGGTCCCTTGAGCTTATCTCATATGTAGGCGTGCCGTGGGAGTCACATGAACTGTGGAGGCCATGTGCCCTAAAAGTCTCAACATCTGTCGAGCTGTGATCTGTTGAGACGCTCGAGCCGAGGACACTAGAGCCAGAAGATTGTCTGTCCTTGCCTGGGGAAGATAAGCTCGAGATGTGTGTATGTCCAATGGAGCTCCAATGAACTCCAATTTTTGCACCGCAACAAGATAGGACTTAGGATAATTTATTGCAAACCCCAGTAGCTCCAGCAGTTGAATAGTCATCTGCATAGACCGTAGAGCCCCTGCCTCCGAAGTGTTCTTCACTAGCCAATTGTCGAGATAAGGGAACACATGCACTCCCAGTCTGCGTAGTGATGCTGCGACAACTGCCAAGCACTTTGTGAAGACCCTAGGTGCAGATGCTAGGCCAAAGGGCAGTACACAGTACTGAAAGTGCTGAGTTCCCAGTCAAAATCGAAGGTACTTCCTGTGAGTTGGGAGCACTGAGATGTGAGTGTAGGTATCCTTTAAGGCCAGAGAGCATAGCCAATCATTTTCCTGAATCATGGGAAGAAGGGTGCCCAGGGAAACCATCCAATTTGTTCAGGGCCCTTAGGTCTAGAATGGGACACATCCCCCGTTTTCTTTTGCACAAGGAAGTACCTGGAATAGAATCCCAGCCCTTCTTCCCCTGGTGGAACAGGTTCGACCGCATTGGCCTTTAGAAGGGCGGAGAGTTCCTCCGCAAGTACCTGCTTCTGCTGGGAGCTGAAGGATTGAGCTCCCGGTGGGCAAATTGGAGGCTTGGATGCCAGTCTGAGTGTGTATCCTAACTGGACTATTTGAAGAACTCACCTGTCGGAGGTTATAAGAGGCCACCTTTGGTGAAAAAATATCAACCTCCCCCCGACAGGCAAGTCGCCTGGTACGGATACTTTTAGTGCGGCTATGCTGCACTGGAGCCAGTCAAAAGCCCGTCCCTTGTTTTTGCTGGGGAGCTCTAGGGGCATGGCGTTGACGAGAACATACATGCTGGGGCTGAGCCTGAACCAGCTGCCGAGAGGCAGGAGTGTACCTATGCCTATTTTAGGAATAGGGAGCACTCCTCCTTCCTCCAAAAAACCTCCTGGAAGAGGAGGCAGTAGCAGAAGACGTCTGGCAGGAGAAAGAATCCATGGCATCATGATACTTTTTCATCTAATCAACCATATCCTCTACTTTTTCTCCAAAGAGATTAACTCCCTGGCAAGGAACATCCGCCATTCGCTGCTGGGTCTTCTGATCCAGGTCAGAGACACGCAGCCACGAGAGTCTGCGCATCACTATACCTTGAGCAGCTACTCGGGATGCCACATCAAAAGTGTCATAAGACCCCCCTGGCCAGGAATTTGCGCCATGCCTTCTGCTGCCTGACCACCTGGTGAAAAGGTTCAGCAAGCTCCACAGGAAGTGCTTCAACTAAACTGGACAGTTGCCTCACTGAATTCTGTAAGTGAATGCTCGTGTACAGCTGGTATGTTTGGATCTTGGCGGCAAGCATTGCGGCCTGATACGTTCTCCTCCCAAAAGAACCCAAGGTCCTAGACTCTCTGCCTGGGTGCGCCGAGGCATAGTCTCTAGTACTCTTGGCTCTTCTGAGAGCAGAGTCCACCACCATGGAATTGTGAGGAAGTTGGGCCTTCACCATTACAGGCTCTCCATGGACTCTGTACTGGGACTCGGACTTCTTGGGGACCACTGGATTAGAGAGAGGGCAAGACCAATTCTGCATCAGCACTTCCCTGAGTGTATTGTGCAGGGGGGCCATTGCAACCTCTGCAGGTGGAGAAGGATAATCCAGGACCTTGAGCATCTGAGCCCTGGGCTCATCCACAACCTCCATAGGGAATGGAATATCCTCAGACATTTCCCATACAAAGGATGAGAAAGTAAGACTTCCAGGTGGAGACATCCTTACTTCAATCGGCGGAGTAGGATCAGAGGGAAGCCCATAGGACTCTTCCTCCGAAAAATACCTGGGATCTTCCTCTTCTCCCCATGAGCGCTCATCTTCGGTATCGGACAGAAGCTCCCTAAGAGCAGCCCAAACCTGAGCCTGCCTCGATTTCGAGGATCGACAACCTCGTGGGGGATGTCGAGAAGACGACCCCTGCCTGGACTCCGGTGAAACTTCCTCCACCGACGTCGAGGGGGAGTCGACCCGGGTGGCGGGGACCCTCCTCACAGGCGATGGCCCAGATGCCTCCTTTACAGTCGGTATGGGAGACGCAAGCACCCCCGACACCAAGGCAGACTGACGAAGCAACCCTTCCAGAAGCTCTGGAAGAAGGGCCCGGATACGCTCATCGAGAGTTTCCATCAGAAAAGGCTGAGGGGCCGGTACAGGAGTCGATGCCAGAATCTGCTGGGGCTTGAGAGCCGGTACCAGGTTGCCAGACGACCGACGCATCGGCACCTCTTGAATGGATGGTGAGCGGTCCTTCCGGCGCTGACACTTCTCGGGTGCCGACTCCCTCGGCTCCCCGGAGTCTCGGTACCGTGCATGGAAGGAGATCGATGACGGTGCTTCTTCACCTTCGCTGGACGCCCGTCATCGATGCTCCTCGGTACCGACGAGGAGGACGTGGAATCCTCACGCTTCCTCGGGGCCGGGTTCGACGAAGGAAGAAAAACTAAAAAATAAAGGAAAGATAACTTAAAATTCTTTTTTTATATATTAGGTGAATAAACAAGAAAAAAGAAGAAAAGGGGGGCGCGTAAAACACAGAAAAACACGGTCTCCTGAGGCAAACGAAGGAGAGCAGTGCGAAGACAACTCTCCTCAAGCGCGGAAGAAAAAGAACTGAGAGCTGCATGTTCGCATCATGGGCGGGAAGTCGCCCACGCATGCGCGGTGGGTCGGCCTGCGCGATGGAACGTTCTGGAAGATTCTTAAGCTTTGAAGATTTTTCCGGCCTCCTGGGGTTGTTGCGGACGACGACCCACATGTAAGAATATTAGAGCCTGCTTGTTCTCGGAGAAAATGAAAACATCTAGGGCCAAAATTAAGATGTTTTTGGCTAGACCTGTTTCAGTCATGACTAGGTGACCAAAAGGTGCCCTAAATGACCACTACAGGGATTAAGGAATAACTCTCCTTACTCAACCAGTGGTCACTGACCCCCCTCCCCGCCCCCTAAGATGTGATAGTGACAATACATACCAAGCTCTATGACAGCTTCAGATATGATGGCCATCCTTATAAGAGCAGCAAGGAGGTCCCAGCAGTAGCCTAGTGGTCAGTGCAGTGCCCATATCCCACTCTGTTACACTTATGGTGGAACATGTGAGCCTTCCAAAAAATTTTAAATACCTATTGTGCCTACAAATAAGTGAAACCTGTAGGCTCAAGGGCTATTGTAGTGGTGTACAGTTGGTACAATAGGTTTCTGAGGGGCTCATCATACAATATAAGGGGGTAATAGTGAGATGTGTACCTGGGACCTTTTATGTGAAGTCCACTGCAGTGCCCCCTAGGATGTCCCACTGCTCTGCTGGAATGTCTGTATGGCCATTCTACTAAGAATGCTGGTCCCTATATATCCAATGGCTTATTTTTGTGCGTTTTCCCCTTGGACTTTTTTTCTGAAAATGGTCCTACAAGATAGATGCACTGAGCACAAAAACTTCAAGCAAATGGCTATTTTTGAAACAATCAGTTGGTCATATTTCTGGTTTGAAAATGGCCTTGTTCACTACTGAATTTTGGATGTTTTTGCAAAACATCCAAAATCATATTTAGATGACATATATCGAACATACCCCTCCATGTGTCTTTATGAAATAGGCACCTTCTTGCCCTCTCATTCTAGGTGACCTGTCATAAAATTATTATTCAGATCAAAATTCCTTCTAAGCCAGGGAAGCAGATGTGCAAGTGATGATATTTTCTGAGCTGCAATTGGGTTGGCCTGAGCATCCCTGGACTGGGGAGGGGGAGGGGGGAACAGCAAACAATTTTATTAGAGCCTTGTTTACTAAGCCACACTGTAGGCGTGCAAACCTTTTAGTGTATTAGCGCTTACTAATGCTAGAGACACCCATAGGAATATAATGGGTGTCTCTCATTAGCGCGTGCTGTTTAGTGCGCACTAAAATGTTAGCGCGTATACAACATGGCTTAGTAAACAGAGCCCTAATTTTTTTTAATTTTAAGCATCAAATTTACACAAGCAAAACACTTGTTTAAGGAAATACAGAGCAGGAATAAACAACACAAAGAAAAATACAGAAGAGGTAAAATAACAATTCCTTATACTCAGAAGAAAAAAAAGAAAGAAAATAAACTCGTACATCAGACCACAAACTAGTGGGGGACAGCCCTAAGTATTATATGAGAGCAAAATTTCAGGAAAAAAGAAAGGAAGAAAGACAATAGCATGTTTAAACCCTGTTAACCTACTAAACTGCATCAGGCGTTGCTAAAGAAGATGCTGAAAGTCTCTTTAAGTCCAAGAATGCTTTTAACTGATCACGTACAAAAAAAAACATATTTCACACCTAGATATTTAATTACACAATTGCAAGGATAGCTCAATAAAAAAAGAAGCTCCCAATTCTTTAACTTGTTGTCTAAAAGATAGGAAAAGTGTTCTCCTTTCTTGAGTCACTTTTGTTACATCTAGATAGATCCACACTTTCTGACCCTGAAATAAGATCTTTTAAATATAGCTTCATCATGGCATTTAAATCTTGTTCAAATATAAGCAAAGAACCACAAAAAAATCCCGCCAAGTGTTGCAGAGAAAATATCAAACTATTTTACTGAAAATTTTCTTTATAGAAAAATTTAGATTACAATGCTCCAAACAAGTAAAACTCACTGATGTTCATAAAGCACTATGTAATCAAAGCACTAGTAGTTATCAGTGTTTAAAACCAAACTACTCATTGAAAGCAGCTTTGCTGGAACCAAAGTGCTTCAGTGTTTTAAAGCCAAGCAGCATATTAAAAACCGCTGTGTTGTAACCAACAGGACCCGTTTCACCGATATCACAGCTTCTTCAGGGTCAAATTACAGACAGACAACCAAATATAACAACAGTTATTAGTAACTTAAATTAAAAAAAAAACAATAATAGCCTTTATGACAATTATATTTTAACACTTTGTGGTTTCTGTGTATGCGGTTCAGAGTCTCTTACATCTGACCGAGGCGCTGCTTACATCAGATGGCAACTTTGGCACTTTAAGCACTGATGCCCTACGCTTCATAGAGCTATTCAAATTACACAATAAATTTTCAATACATTTTTCATTTCATTTATATATATCTGTATCTATCTATCTATCTATCTATCTATCTATCTATCTATCTATCTATCTATCTATCTATCTATATATACACACACACACACACATAGTGCAATCTGCTTAAGTGCAAGGGTCTGGGACCAAAGACATGTATGCAGTTAACCAGAGCATGCACTTAACCGTTGTGACCCAAAGAAGCTTGACATCTGATAAACATATGTACAGTACTATTTATTATTATACGTACAGTATACAGTCTTAGTTAACTGACATTAGGCTGGCCTGAAGTAATCAGTTATAGTCCTCTGTACACTCTTGGGTCTGTGAGTCCCATAGACTACGTCTGCCAGGAGTGGCCTAGTGGTTAGGGTGGTGGAGGAACTGAGTTTGATTCCCACCTCAGGCACAGGCAGCTCCTTGTGACTCTGGGCAAGTCACTTAACCCTCCATTGCCCCAGGTACAAATAAGTACCTGTATACAATATGTAAGCCGCATTGAGCCTGCCATGAGTGGGAAAGCACGGGGTACAAATGTAACAAAAATAAATAAAAACTGTCATAGCACTGACATCCCGTGGCCTCCAGATAGGCCCGCACAGTGTTGAGACTCTCCAGCGCTCTTGCAAAAGTGACAGGAGGAGGTTGTTGAATTTCATCAGCATGTGCCTCGCTGCTCATTTCTTCATCTGTTCCATCATCAGCGGTTGTTGCCTGCGTGTAGGAGTATATCTCGACATCAATGCTGTCTTCAGCTGTTTGTAGATCGTAATCAACAGCTACGTAGTGATGGAACTCCTCTTCAGTAAAACCGGCTGGGATGTCAATAACCTCTTCATCTGACGCGTTTGCAACAGCTGCACCTGTTTCGTCACTCTCCACATCCTTAACAAAGCTTGCCCGCTTGTAGCAGTTCACAATGGTTGCCTGTGTACCATGATTCCAGGATTCTTTCTGCAAATGTAGGGAATCCAACAGTGATAGATTACGAGCCAGTTCAACAGCACGTTTATCCTTCCCTGCCTGGTCATCCATAATGCTCATCAGATGATGTAGCACAAGAGCCCGATAATGTTGTTTGAAATTGGCTATTGAAAAATTCATTTATTGAAAAATTTCTTTATAGAAAAATTTAGATTACAATGCTCCAAACAAGTAAAACTCACTGATGTTCATAAAGCACTATGTAATCAAAGCACTAGTAGTTACCAGTGTTTAAAACCAAACTACTCATTGAAAGCAGCTTTGCTGGAACCAAAATTGGATCAGAGGTTGGATCAGAGAGGTAGTGTTTGGTGGCAGGAAGACCACCTTGACGTTAGACAGCCTGACATCATCCCTGTGTGCAGCACAATTATCACAAAGCAGCAAAATCTGACGCTTTTGTGCCCGCATTCTAGTGTCTAACTTCTTTAGCCACTGCTTCCAAATTTCTCCAGTCATCCACGAATTTGTGTTAGCCTCGTATGACACAGGAATTCGCTTAACTTTCTTGAAGCAACGGGGCTGCTTGCTCTTTCCAATGACGAGGGGTTCCAACTTCTCACTCCCATCTATATTGCAGCAAAGGAGGATAGTCAGTCGGTCCTTCGATGTTTTACCTCCAGTAATTTCGGCATGTTTGAATGCAAGTGTTCCATCAGGAATCGCTCGCCAGTAGAGAACATTTTCGTCAGCATTGAAAATGTCAAGAGGTGAAAACTCGTTCAAGATGGTAGGAAGAACTGAAACAACCCAATCTTCAGCACCAAAGTCATCAGCGTCTTGTTTCTCACCATGCTGTTTCTTAAATTTTATGCTGTTCCGCTCCTTCCATCTTTCCAACCATCCAACAGTGGCTTTGAATTCAGTTAGTCCAAGACTTTCAGCTAGCTGGTTAGCTTTCTCCATAAGCAGTGGACCACTGATAGGAAACTGTCTGCTCCTGACTCAAGAAAACCACCGAAGAACAGCATCTTCTACCTCCTCAGATTTTCCCGCACATTGTCGTTTCCGTTGTGGATTTGTATTGTTTAGCCAGTCTTCCAGAAGCTGGTCTTTCTGCTTCAAGACATGTGAAATTTGACTGGGATTGACACCATATTCTTTAGCAATAGATGCTTGACTTTCCTTGTTTTCTAATTTTTTAAAGAACTTCTATTCATTCAGCCAGTGCTAAAGTCTTACAGTTCCACTGCCGCGACGATGACGACAACCCCGGTGCATGCTCCAACAACATTCTTTTCCCTAATCTGCCTGTGACAGTTACAGAGCTGGCAAATTTGAAATCTCAGTTGTCACGCGCCAATCAGCTTCCATATTCTATGCGCGTGCTTATGCGGAGTATTTCCTGCAGAGGAGCGGTCTTGAACCATGCATATAAGTGAATCTTGCACTTATCAGTGGTGCGCTAAAACGAAGTTTGTTCCCATAGAAACTGATGGTGCCAAAAATGGGACCGAAGTACGTCATGCAGTTAAACAGAGCACGCTCTTATCCGAGGTGCACTTAAATAGAGTGCACTGTATATATATATATATATATATATATATATATATATATATATATATATATATATATAGCGAATGCTACATACCTGTAGAGGGTATTCTCCGAGGACAGCAGGCTGATTGTTCTCACTGATGGGTGACGTCCACGGCATCCCCCTCCAATCGGAATCTTCACTAGCAAAGGCCTTTGCTAGCCCTCGCGCGCCGCGCATGTGTGACCGTCTTCCCGCCCGAATCGGCTCATGTTCGTCAGTCCCGTATATAGCAAGACAAAGACAAGGGAAGACACAACTCCAAAGGGGAGGCGGGCGGGTATGTGAGAACAATCAGCCTGCTGTCCTTGGAGAATACCCTCTACAGGTATGTAGCATTCGCTTTCTCCGAGGACAAGCAGGCTGCTTGTTCTCATTGATGGGGTATCCCTAGCCCCCAGGCTCACTCAAAACAACAAACATGGTCAATTGGGCCTCGCAACGGCGAGGACATAACTGAGATTGACCTAACAACTTATCCAACTAACTGAGAGTGTAGCCTGGAACAGAATAAACATGGGCCTAGGGGGGTGGAGTTGGATTCTAAACCCCGAACAGATTCTGAAGCACTGACTGCCCGAACCGACTGTCACGTCGGGTATCCTGCTGCAGGCAGTAATGACATGTGAATGTGTGGACAGATGACCACGTCGCAGCCTTGCAAATCTCTTCAATAGTGGCTGACATCAAGTGGGCCACTGACGCTGCCATGGCTCTAACACTATGAGCCGTGACATGACCCTCAAGAGCCAGCCCAGCCTGGGCGTAAGTGAAGGAAATGCAATCTGCTAGCCAATTTGAAATGGTGCGTTTCCCCACAGCCACTCCCCTCCTATTGGGATCAAAAGAAACAAACAATTGGGCGGACTGTCTGTTGGGCTGTGTCCGCTCCAGATAGAAGGCCAATGCTCTTTTGTAGTCCAATGTATGCAGCTGACGTTCATCAGGGCAGGAATGCGGCGGGGAAAGAATGTTGGCAAGACAATTGACTGGTTCAGATGGAACTCCGACACTACCTTCGCAGAACTTAGGGTGAGTGCGGAGGACTACTCTATTATGATGAAATCTGGTGTAAGGGGCCTGGGCTACCAGGGCCTGAAGCTCACTGACTCTACGAGCTGAAGTAACTGCCACCAAGAAAATGACCTTCCAGGTCAAGTACTTCAGATGGCAGGAGTTCAGTGGCTCAAAAAGAGGTTTCATCAGCTGGGTGAGAACGACATTGAGATCCCGTGACACTATAGGAGGTTTGACGGGGGGCTTTGACAAAAGCAAACCTCTCATAAAGCAAACAACTAAAGGCTGTCCTGAGATCGGCTTACCTTCCACACGGTAATGGTATGCACTGATTGCGCTAAGGTGAACCCGTACAGAGTTGGTCTTGAGACCAGACTCAGACAGGTGCAGAAGGTATTCAAGCAGGGTCTGTGTAGGACAGGAGCGAGGATCTAAGGCCTTGCTGTCACACCAGACGGCAAACCTCCTCCATAAAAAGAAGTAACTCCTCTTAGTGGAATCTTTTCTGGAAGCAAGCAAGACACGGAAGACACCCTCCGACAGACCCAAAGAGGCAAAGTCTACGCTCTCAACATCCAGACCTGGAGAGCCAGAGGTTGGGATGCAGAAGCGCCCCTTCGTCCTGTGTGATGAGGGTCGGAAAACACTCCAATCTCCACGGTTCTTCGGAGGACAACTCCAGAAGAAGAGGGAACCAGATCTGACGCGGCCAAAAAGGAGCAATCAGAATCATGGTGCCTCGGTCTTGCTTGAGTTTCAACAAAGTCTTCCCCACCAGAGGTATGGGAGGATAAGCATACAGCAGACCTTCCCCCCAATCCAGGAGGAAGGCATCCGATGCCAGTCGGCCGTGGGCCTGAAGTCTGGAACGGAACTGAGGGACCTTGTGGTTGGCTCGAGATGCAAAGAGATCTACCAAGGGGGTGCCCCACATCTGGAAGATCCGGCGCACTACTCTGGAGTTGAGCGACCACTCGTGAGGTTGCATAATCCTGCTCAACCTGTCGGCCAGACTGTTGTTTATGCCTGCCAGATATGTGGCTTGGAGCAACATGCCGTAACGGCGAGCCCACAGCCACATGCTGACGGCTTCTTGACACAGGGGGCGAGATCCGGTGCCCCCCTGCTAGTTGATGTAATACATGGCAACCTGGTTGTCTGTCTGAATTTGGATAATTTGGTGGGACAGCCGATCTCTGAAAGCCTTCAGAGTGTTCCAGACCGCTCGTAACTCCAGGAGATTGATCTGCAGATCGCGTTCCTGGGGGGACCAGCTTCCCTGGGTGTGAAGCCCATCGACATGAGCTCCCCACCCCAGGAGAGACGCATCCGTAGTCAGCACCTTTTGTGGCTGAGGAATTTGAAAAGGGCGTCCCAGAGTCAAATTGGACCAAATCGTCCACCAGTACAGGGATTTGAGAAAACTCGTGGACAGGTGGATCACGGTCCTCTAGATCCCCAGCAGCCTGAAACCACTGGGAAGCTAGGGTCCATTGAGCAGATCGCATGTGCAGACGAGCCATGGGAGTCACATGGACTGTGGAGGCCATGTGGCCAAGCAATCTCAACATCTGCCGAGCTGTGATCTGCTGGGACGTTCGTACCCGGGAGACGAGGGACAGCAGATTGTTGGCCCTTGTCTCCGGAAGATAGGCACGAGCCGTACGAGAATCCAGCAGAGCTCCTATGAATTCGAGTCTCTGTACTGGGAGAAGATGGGACTTTGGGTAATTTATCACAAACCCCAGTAGCTCCAGGAGTCGAATAGTCATCTGCATGGACTATAGAGCTCCTGCCTCGGAATTGTTCTTCACCAGCCAATCGTCGAGATAAGGGAACACGTGCACTCCCAGCCTGCGAAGCGCTGCTGCTACTACAGCCAGGCACTTCGTGAACACTCTGGGCGCAGAGGCGAGCCCAAAGGGTAGCACACAGTACTGAAAGTGACGTGTGCCCAGACGAAATCGCAGATACTGCCTGTGAGCTGGCAATATCGGGATGTGCGTGTAGGCGTCCTTCAAGTCCAGAGAGCATAGCCAATCGTTTTCCTGAATCATGGGAAGAAGGGTGCCCAGGGAAAGCATCCTGAACTTTTCCTTGACCAGGTATTTGTTCAGGGCCCTTAGGTCTAGGATGGGACGCACCCCCCCCCCCCCTATTTTCTTTTCCACAAGGAAGTACCTGGAATAGAATCCCAGCCCTTCCTGCCCGGATGGCACGGGCTCGACTGCATTGGCGCTGAGAAGGGCAGAGAGTTCCTCTGCAAGTACCTGCTTGTGCTGGAAGCTGTAGGACTGAGCTCCCGGTGGGCAATTTGGAGGTTTCGAGGCCAAATTGAGGGTGTACCCTTGCCGGACTATTTGAAGAACCCAACGGTCGGAGGTTATAAGAGGCCACCTTTGGTGAAAAACTTTCAACCTCCCCTCGACCGGCAGATCGCCCGGCATGGACACGTTGATATCGGCTATGCTCTGCTGGAGCCAGTCAAAAGCTCGTCCCCTGCTTTTGCTGGGGAGCCGTGGGGCCTTGCTGAGGCGCACACTGCTGACGAGAGCGCGCTGGGGCTTAGCCTGGACCGCAGGCTGGCGAGGAGGATTGTACCTACGCTTACCAGAAGAGTAGGGAGCAGCCCTCCGTCCCCAATAAAAACGTCTACCTGATGAGGTAGAATCTGAAGGCTGCTGGCGGGAGAATTTGTCGAAAGCGTTATCCCGCTGGTGGAGCTGTTCTACCACCTGTTCGACCTTTTCTCCAAAAATGTTGTCCGCTCGGCAAGGGGAGTCCGCAATCCGCTGCTGGATTCTATTCTCCAGGTCGGAGGCACGCAGCCATGACAGTCTTCGCATCACCACACCTTGAGCAGCGGCCCTGGACGCAACATCAAAGGTATCATATACCCCTCTGGCCAGGAATTTTCTGCACGCCTTCAGCTGCCTGACCACCTCCTGAAACGGCTTGGCTTGCTCAGAAGGGAGCTTGTCCACCAAGCCCGCCAACTGTCGCACATTGTTACGCATATGGATGCTCGTGTAGAGCTGGTAGGACTGAATCTTGGCCACGAGCATAGAGGAATGATAGGCCTTCCTCCCAAAGGAGTCTAAGGTTCTGGAGTCTCTGCCCGGGGGCGCCGAAGCATGCTCTCTAGAACTCTTAGCCTTCTTTAGGGCCAGATCCACCACACCAGAGTCGTGAGGCAACTGAGCGCACATCAGCTCTGGGTCCCCATGGATCTGATACTGGGATTCGATCTTCTTGGGAATGTGGGGATTAGTTAATGGCTTGGTCCAGTTCGCCAGCAATGTCTTTTTGAGGACATGATGCATGGGTACTGTGGACGCTTCCTTAGGTGGAGAAGGATAGTCCAAGAGCTCAAACATCTCAGCTCTGGGCTCATCCTCCACGACCACCGGGAAGGGGATGGCCGTAGACATCTCCCGGACAAAAGCCGCGAAAGACAGACTCTCGGGAGGAGAAAGCAGCCTTTCAGGGGAGGGAGTGGGGTCAGAAGGAAGGCCATCAGACTCCTCGTCAGAGAAATATCTGATGTCCTCCTCCTCCTCCCACGAGGCCTCACCATCGGTATCAGACACAAGTTCACGGACCTGCGTCTGAAGCTGTGCCCGACTCGACTCCGTGGGAACATGGCCACAGTAGGAGCGTCGAGAGGTGGACTCCCTCGCCAGCACTGGCGAAGCTCCCTCCGCCGACGTCGGAGAGTCTGCCTGGGAGGCGGCCGGAGCCGGTACCGATACCGGAGACCTCACCTCGGGCAAAGGGCCAGCCGTCACCTCACCCGATGGTACCGGAGGCGCAAGCACCCCCGGTACCGGAGGAGAAGGGCACAACAGCTCTCCCAGAATCTCTGGAAGAACGGCCCGGAGACTCTCGTGCAGAGCGGCTGTGGAGAAAGACTGAGAAGCCGATGCAGGCGTCGAGGTCAGAGTCTGTTCCGGGCGTGGAGGCGGTTCCGGCCTGTCCAAGGGGGAGCGCATCGACACCTCCTGAATAAAGGGTGAACGGTGCTCTCGGTGCCGATGCCTACTGGGTGCCGACTCCCTCGGCGACCCAGAGCTCTCGGTACCGAGACGGGAAGGAGACCGGTGTCGATGCTTCTTCGACTTTTTCAAGTGAAGCATGTCACCGGAGCTTCCCGGTACCGACGAGGAGGACGTAGAATCCAACCGTCGCTTCCTCGGGGCCGAGGCCGAAGAAGGTCGATCTCGGGGGGGCTGTACCGCAGGAAGAGACCCACCCGAAGGCTCACCGCCACCAGCAGGGGAATGGACAGCCCTCACCTGCACTCCAGACGAAGCACCACCGTCCGACGACATCAGCAATAGCGAAGGTCCCAGTACCACCGACGTCGACGCAGCCTTTCGATGTCTCGGTACCGACGATGCAGGAGGTAGAAGCCTCGATGCCGTCGATGCCGATGCAGTGTTTGAAGACTTCGATGCTGTCGACGTCGATGCACTCGACGAGTCCCGTGCTGTTGTCGTCGAAGAGCCCGAGAACAACGCGTTCCACTGGGCCAATCTCGCTACCTGAGTCCTCTTTTTCAAAAGAGCACAAAGACTGCAGGCCTGCGGGCGGTGCCCAGCCCCCAGACACTGAAGACATGAAGCGTGCCTATCAGTGAGCGAGATTACCCGGGTGCACTTCTTGAAGCCGCTGGAAGACTTTGATGACATGGGCGGAAAAATCACACCGGCGAAATCAAAAATTCGCAATGATGACGAAAGGCACCAAAAAGAAGGGAGAAAAAACCTGTACCAAGGCCAAATAGGCCGGTCCCAAAAGCGAAAGGAAACTTACGCGGAGAAAAAGCTGGAAACACAGGAAAGGGGTAAAGACCGGATCGGTCTCCTTTTTTTTTTTTTTTTAAAGCGAAAATCGCGAAGACGCGCAAGGTCAACTTGAGGGGCACGAAACGGCGGCAAAACACGACCGTCCCGAGCGCAGACAAAAGAAGCCGGTTCGGGCGGGAAGACGGTCACGCATGCGCGGTGCGCATGGGCATGCGAGGGCTAGCAAAGGCCTTTGCTAGTGAAGATTCCGATTGGAGGGGGATGCCGTGGATATTACCCATCACCCATCTTACATTCTTATATATTCGAAATCACTTTATATACAAAACTTTATTAACTCAAAACATCTAAACTCAACATCGCCATCTACTGTTCATGTGCAATCATTACCTTTACAAAAACACTGCCCATTCTACCTCTTGATGTAAACCAACAGGTTGCATTGATTTGAGTCTATACATCCATTTAGCTTCCCATCTCTGTAACCTCTGCATCCTGTTGCCTCCTCAATACCATGATGGTTCAATATCTATCACACAGCAACGTAGATCCTTTATGATTATTGTCCACACAATGTTCGATCAGTGGTGCTGTTAAACGACCTATTAATAATTTGACTTGTGCTCCAGTAGATATAGTTTTAAATTCCGACTTGTAATGTCCACATATATCTTCTGACAGGGGCAGACAATTATGTAAATAACATATTCACTTTTACAATTAGAAAAATTACATAAACTTCCCCATAAATAGGATTCTTGAATTCTTTAGTTTGAATCATGATGTCACGTGGAGGGGCATAATCGAAAGGGGCGCCCAAGTTTTCCTGAGGATGTCCTTGCAGGACGTCCCGGTGAAGGGGCGGGGAAACCCGTATTATTGAAACAAGATGGGCATCCAACTTTTGTTTCGATAATATAGTCAGGGACGCCCAAATCACGAAATTTAGGTTGACCTTAGAGATGGTCATCCTTCGAGATGGTCGTCCCCGATTTTCTGCGATAATGGAAACCGAGGACGCCCATCTCAGAAATGACTAAATCCAAGACATTTGGTCATGGGAGGAGCCAGCATTCGTAGTGCACTGGTCCCTCTCACATGCCAAGACACCAACTGGGCACCCTAGGAAGCACTGCAGTGGACTTCATAAGTTGCTCCCAGGTGCATAACTCCCTTACCTTGTGTGCTGAGCCCCCCAAAACCCACTCCCCACAACTGTACACTACTACCATAGCCCTAAGGAGTGAAGGGGGGCACCTAGATGTGAGTACAGTGGGTTTGTGGTGGGTTTTGAAGGGCTCGCATTTACCACCACGTGTAACAGGTACGGGGGAATGGGCCTGGGTCTGCCTGCCTGAAGTGCACTGCACCCACTAAAACTGCTCCAGGGACCTGCTTACTGCTGTCATGGAGCTGGGTATGATATTTGAGGCTGGCATAGAGGCTGGAAAAATATTTAAAAACATTTTTTGAGGGTGGGAGGGGGTTAGTGACCACTGGGGGAGTAAGGGGTCATCTTGTCAGTTCGGGCACCTTTTTGAGGCATGGTCATAAGAAAAAATGGACCAAGTAAAGTCGGCCAAGTGCTCGTCAGGGATGCCCTTTTTTCCATTATGGGTCGAGGACACCCATGTGTTAAGCACGCCCAAGTCCTGCCTTCGCTACACCTCTGACACACTCCCGGAAACTTTGGTCGTCCCCGCGACGGAAAGCAATTGGGGACGCCCAAAATCACCTTTCGATTATGCCGATTTGGGCGACCCTGGGAGAAGGATGCCCATCTTCCGATTTGTGTCGAAATATGGGCGCCCTTCTCTTTTGAAAATAAGCCTGATAGTGAACACTGTATACATTTTTAATGATCTACAACTACATTCTTAGGTACAGTATTTTTCTTAAAATATCTGCTGGGAACAAAATCTCCTTGAAATTTTTATTATAAGAAAAAGCCACTCTGAGATCTACATTTTCAAAAGCAGGATGAAATTTAACAATATCCCAATTTTTTCTAATGATTTTGGTTACCTCTGTACAAGTAGAGGGAAATTTTAAAACACGTTTGAACATCATTCTCAACATTGTGTATTCTAGGTTGTAACAAAAAATCCCTATTATAGTATCTTGCAATTCTACGTCCAGAAATTGTATTTTATCGATTGCTGGTGTCATACTAAACATTAGATTTTCATCACAAATATTTACCCATTGTATAAACATGTTCAACTCGTCTTGGGTTCTACCCCACAGAACAAAAACATCATCTATGAACCTTAACCACTTAACAATGTTCTTACTAAATCTCTGGCCTAGGAATGAAGTCTATCACTATCCTTACCCCCCAGATTCTATACAGGTCATCCAAATTTGGGTGTGGATCCCAGATGTGCACATAAATTAGTTAATAAGGTGCTAACAATCAATTATTGGAGTTAATTTGCATTAATTAGGCATTACACACATCTGCTCTATGCCCTATTCTATAGCAAACACAAAAACAAAATATGAAAGCGCAAAACTCCTAAGAGAGAAACTTCATTGGCTCCCACTTAAAGAACGTATCACGTTCAAGATCTGCACGATTGTTCACAAAATCATCCACGGAGATGCCCCGACCTACATGCTAGATCTCGTGGGCCTGCCTCCCAGAAATGCTAAAAGATCAGCCCGCAAATTCCTTAATCTACATTTCCCCAACTGTAAAGGATTAAAATACAAGCTAACACATGCGACTAGCTTCTCTTACATGAGCACGCAGCTGTGGAATGCACTACCAACCAGGGGCGTAGCCAGAAAACAAATTTTGGGTGGACCTAGGCAAGAAGTGGGTGGGCACCAAGTGTTCTCCCCCCTCCCAACCACCACCCAAAAAAATATTTCAGCTGGCGGGAAAATGCTTCTTTCCACCTTGGCAGTATGCAGCAGGCATGCGCTGAAAACTGAGCGTGTGCAGGTGCCAGCATTGTGGAGAGCAGCATTTTTGTTACCATCAGGGGGATGTCTTCAGCTGGCCGAGCTTGAGATCCCCATCAGCTACCACTAAATGTGTGCTACTGTTGGGTGGGCCTGAGCAATAAATGGGTGGGCCCCGGCCCACCCAGGCCCACCTGTGGCTATGCCACTGCTACCAACTGACTTGAAAACGATTACCGAAATAACTAACTTTCGCAAATCTCTGAAAACTTATCTCTTCAACAAGGCCTACAATGAGAATCCATAGCTTAATTATAACACTTCACCTTATTCGGAAAGTCATCTTTCTATAATTGACCGCTTAGATCGGTGATGGCGAACCTATGGCACGTGTGCCAGAGAGGGCACGCAGAGCCCTCTCCATTGGCACGCGCGCCATCGCTGGTCCGCCCACTCTCCCTCCCTCCCAGCACCAGTTTGGCATCCCTCCCGCCCTCCCTCCAACCAAAGAAGCATCAGGCCGCCCGCCCGCCCTCCCCTCCCAGCACCAGGAACCCCCCTCCTCCTTTGAAATTTAAAAAGCGTACCGTCCTACTCCTCGGGGTTAAGGCGGCGTGCAGCAGCAGCAAAACGCGTGTTCTTTGTGCGGCGCGCCTTTGGCCTTTCTTTCTGTCTCTCAAGCTCTGGTCCCGCCTATGGGGTGGGACCAGAGCTTGAGAGACAGAAGGGAAGACCGAAGGCGCCGAGTGAAGAACACGCGCTTCACTGCCGACGCACGCTGCCTTAACCCCGAGGAGTAGGACGGTACGCTTTTTAAATTTCAAAGGAGGAGGGGGGTTCCTGGTGCTGGGAGGGAGGATGGGTGGGCGGCCTGATGCTTCTTTGGTTGGAGGGAGGGCGGGAGGAAGGCCTGGTGCTGGCTGGGAGGGAGGGAGGCAGGCAGGCCTCGTGCTGGGTGGGTGGGAGGCTTCGTGCTGGGTGGTGCTGGGTGGGAGGGAGGCCTGCTACTGGGTGCTGGGAGGGAGGGAGCCCTGATGTTGGGTGCTGGGTGGGAGCCCTGATGTTGGGTGCTGGGAAGGCCTGATGCTGGGTGCTGGGAGGGAGGGCTGCCTGGTGCTGGGAGGGAGGGCAGGGGGAGAGGAGGGTGGCTGGAGGGGAGGGTGGCTGGACATGGGTGGCTGGAGGGGAGAGGAGGATTGCTGGACATGGATCGAGGGCAAGAAATGAAGAAGAAAGGAGGAAAGTAAAGAAATAAATGGAAAGGAAGCCCTGGAAACGGAGTTAAGAGGACAGATAGCAGCAGAATCGGATACTGGGCCAGCATGATCAGAAAAACAAAGTCACCAGACAACAAAGGTAGAAAAAATCATTTTATTTTCATTTTAGTGTTTGGAATATGTCCAATTTGAGAATTTATATCTGCTGTCTTATTTTGCACTGGGTATACTGGAGCTGTAACAGCTTACAGAAATGATTTATAATGAAAGAAAATCATGTTATTTTTTTCTCCTATACTAGTATAATATTTTCAATGATGTCTGTTTATATGCGCCATGGCTGGTGTAAGGGGTGTGGCTATCATAAGGGTGGAGTCATATGTGGTGACCCCGCCCATAATGAGTACCGGCACTTTGCGATAAATAATTCGATTTTGGGTTGCTGTTTGGGCACTCGGTCTCTGAAAGGTTCGCCATCACTGGCTTAGATCTTTTTCTCATCCTTGATCTTGTTGTAATGCCAATTGTATCTGTTACCCTGGAATGGCGATGCCATAACAGGTCTTTGTAAGCCACATTGAGCCTGCAAATAGGTGGGAAAATGTGGGATACAAATGCAATAAATAATAAATAAATAAATTTCATAGTGTGATATTCAAAATCAGGTGTGGCCATGGACGGGGCATGGGCGGGTCAGGGGCATTCCCAGAAATTAAGTGCAATGATATAGAATACTTGGATTTAAATACCCAACTGCCATCAGTTGGATTTGAGGATAAACACCAGGTTTCAGCAGCTGCTAAGTGACCTTCACAGAACTGGCACTTAGTGTGGATCTTAACAGTGTCTAATCTGGGGTGCCATTTACTGATTCTAGCCCTATATGTGCAAAACCAACCAAATTGAAGACACTGCCTTCAAGATCCACAGACAAGTGCTAGTCATAACCAAACTCTGTAAGCCACTTTGAGCCTACAAATAGGTGGGAAAAGGTGGGATACAAATGCAATCAAACATATAAACGGTGAGTGACCGACTCACTCGCAAATGCGCAGTAGAGACTTCCCTCTCTGTCCCGCCCCGCGTCAATACGTGATGACGAGGGCGGGACAGAGAGGGAAACTGCGCCGCCGAGGTTGATACCGCTCCCCCCCCCACCCGCCCACCCGAGGTCGCCGCTACCATTACCCCCCCCCCCCAAACACACACCCGGCCCGGGCCCTCTCTCCGCTACTAAACTTACACATCCATTCGCCGGAACGCAGCACGCACATCAGCTGAGCTGCCGTCGGCCTTCCTTCCCTGCCTGTGTCCCGCCCTCGCTGACGTTACGTCACAGGAGGGCGGGACACAGGCAGAGAAGGAAGGGCCGACGGCAGCTCAGCTGATGTGCGTGCTGCGTTCCGGCGAATGGATGTGTAAGTTTAGTAGCGGACAGAGAGAGGGCCCGGGCCGGGTGGAGTGATGGCGGCGACTCCGGGGGGGGGGGGGAACGGTAGCGGTGGCGACCTCACGGGGAGGGAGGGAGGGGGAAGGAAGGAAAACCCCAATACCAGCCCGTTTTTACGGGCTCAACGGCTAGTAAATAAATAAATAAATAGTCAACAACCATCACCATGCAACAGACTCTAATATGTAATTTGAGCAAATCTGTATTCTGATGACCACATGATGAAGGAGTTTCTCAGCAAAGCTGGTCAGCAAGACAAGGAAGCTGTACGATGGAAAAGCACAGGATTTCTTATGAGTGCCTCAACCTTATATATAATGAAAAGATTTTTATGATCTTTTACAGACATCTGTGAAAAGTGTATTCTGAAGAGGTGAGAACTCAGCAGTCAGCTTATTTACTGTCTCATACTCTTCTTGTTTCTGCAGGATAATAAAAGGAAATACATCTGAAGCTGGACTGAATGGGATGGTAGATCAAGGAAAGTTAATACATACAACAGCTCAAGACAAATTAAATGTATGTTGTTTAATGGCAAGTTTAAAAGACATTCACCTCCCTCTAATTCAGCTCTCTCCAGTACTACACCCTCCTGGGTTCCCACACTACCTGTCCCTAGTAATCCCTGATTATTTGGATGTTCTTCAGTTTTGAATGTCCGTAAACATAACAGACATCTAAATGCCAGTTTATGGAAATCCAAAACATGAATATTCTTCTAAAACAAGGACCATTGAGTATTGGGTGAAAATCTGGTTTTAGCATCTCAGAAACTGAATAGTGGAGTTAGAAAACGTACAGAGAAAGGAGACCGTTGCAGAAACAGGACGTAACATCAGAGGAGGGTGGGACACAGTGAGGGAAGGCTCAAGACAGCCTTCTTCCTTCACAGATGCTGGCGTGGCCGATTCAAAGATTTAAAAAAATGCAGGGCAGCACAAAGCGAGAAGGAGGCTGGCGAGGGAGCTGAGAGTGGGCAGGTGAGGACCGGGGACTGCGTTTGGGGCCTGGGAGCGCCTGGTAAGCATGTCTTGTGGCACCCTCCAGAGGTCAGCGCTCTCCTGCAATGCTTACCGCTTTGCGCCAGCCATGGCTACACCTCTCTGTCTGTTGTTAAAGGCTGAATACCCAATATCCCCCACCCATCCTCTCCTAAATTTCTCATGTTCTAAAGCTGATGGGTTTACTGGAGGTATGCTATATTCACTCTCTTCTTCTGCAGCCAGGAAACAACTTTCTTTCTCTTGATGGGTAAATTGGCACCATCAACATTTAAGGTGATCAGTTGCAAATTAACCATGAGGTAAACATGTGAGATATGTAGAATGCACTGCCATCTGTATACTTCCTTCACAAGCAGCTAGGCCCCCCCAGGAATAAAACCCATAGAACAAACACTAATAGTATGAAAAACAAGAAAATCCCCAAAGCCTGAGTACCAGAAATGAGTTCTCCACAATCCCGCCCCCCTTGAAAAACTCCCCCAACCATACCACCGTACACACCCTCACACACACACTAATCCCCCCCACATCCCAATCCCTCCTGCCACCCTCTTTTCCTCCCCACCCCTACAAGGCTCCGAAAGCCAATAACCTTTGTTGTTCCCAAACTTTGGCTGAAGGTCCAAGCAGCAAAAAAACAACCTTCTCCAGGAAATTCCCATAACTACTAAGGGAGAAAGGTACTGCAGAGGAGCCTAGAACTATCAATCCAGTATACCCCTCATAAGAATTCATGCAAATAACCAGGTGCTCAGCATATAGGGAAAATAGAGGAAGAGAGATCAGGGAAAGGGACATGGACTCTAGTCACAGATGCAACGAGAAAAAGGGAAACCTCCACTCTGCCTCATGTGCTTTCTGCAGCCCAGCAGGCCAGTGTTAGTATAAGGCCCGCAGAAAACTGAAAAGAAGTCCACAACTTGACAGAACTTCCCTTTGCATCCTAGTCTTGATGCAGTCCCCACCACTATGTATCAGTCTCCACAGGGTCAAATGGGCAGGATAAGCAGGGGCTGCCACAACATCAGTGCCCCATGCTCGGCATGGGTACTCCCTTCAACCCAATACATCAGGTAGTATAGCCAGCCAGCTAAGAAGACTCCGAGCCCATCGCAAATGAAAGGACTGTACTAGCTACAGTTCCATATCTAGTCCGGTTGATTAACTAACAAGTTCACTGGGTAGCAACTAAGCTTGGTCCACACTGAGGCCAGAGCTGGAGGGGCCCCCCAGGGGCAATCCCCTGGCAGATTTGGTGAATTAAGGCCATCCAGGAACTAACTAGCCAACTCCTTACCAACCAGGGTGAGCGCTTGTCCATTGCGCCAAACTTTCAACTGCACAGGATAAACCACAGCAACTTCACTCCCCGGTGATACATAAGTACATAAGCAATCAGGGAAGTCAAAGTCATAGCGGACAGATCAAATGAATTCTTTGCTTCGGTCTTGACCGAGGAAGTTTTGGGAGAGATACCGGTGCCAGAAATGATATTCAAAACTGACGAATCGGAGAAACTGAATGAAATCTCTATAAACTTGGAGGATGCAATGGGGCAATTTGAGAATTGAAGTGTAGCAAATCTCCTGGCCCAGATGGTATCCATCCCAGAGTACTGATTGAATTGAAAAATGAACTTGCGGAACTATTGTTAGTAATATGTAATTTATCTTTAAAATCGAGCGTGGTACCGGAATATTGGAGGGTGGCCAATGTAACGCCGATTTTCTAAAAAGGTCCCAGAGGAGATCCAGGAGATTATAGACCGGTGAGCCTGATGTTGGTGCCATGCAAAATGTTATTATAAAGAACAAAATTACTGAGCACATTCAAAAGCATGGATTAATGAGACAAAGCCAACACAGATTTAGTGAAGGGAAATCTTGCCTCACCAATTTAATCCTTAATACTGTAGCAAGTTTTAAATTATTGAAAAACTCAAAAACACTAAGATGGAGTCAGCAGTCCAGCAGCAAGAGGGGTGCTATCCAGTCTTTTGCATTGAGTGTCACATGTATGATTATCTCCCAGTTGGTGAGGTGTCATATGTGTGTGCCCGATGCAAAGAGCTCCTAGCTCTTAGAGAACGTGTCCGTTCTTTTGAGGCTAGAGTAGCGGTGGAGCTGAGGGAGACAGAGAGGTACATAGAGGAGACCTACAGGGATGTTGTAGAGAAGTCCCACCTCCAGTCTGGTAGCCCTTGTGCTACACTGGAGGAGGGAGGTCTCCTAGAAGGAGAGCATCACCCTGGTGGAGTAGGAAGTACTCCTGTAGCCAGGACCTGCCCACCAAGGGATGTACTATCCTCTCGCACCGAGGATATGTCTCCAAGTGCTGCCCGGGAGGGAAAGGTTAGGACAGCTGTTGTAGTTGGTGATTCGATCATTAGGCATATAGATAGCTGGGTGGCTGGTAGGCGTGAGGATCCCCTGGTGACTTGCCTGCCTGGTGCGAAGGTGGTGGACCTCACGCGTCACCTAGATAGGATTCTAGATAGTGCTGAGGAGGAGTCCGCTGTCTTGGTACATGTGGGTACCAATGACATAGGAAAATGTGGGAGAGAGGTTCTGGAAGCCAAATTTAAGCTCTTAGATAGAAAGCTCAAATCCAGATCCTCTAGGGTAGCATTTTCTGAAATGTTACCTGTTCCACGCGCAGGGCCCAAGAGACAGGCAGAGCTCCGGAGTCTCAATGCGTGGATAAGACGATGGTGCAGGGAGGAGGGTTTTAGATTTGTTAGGAACAGGGCAACATTCTGGGGAAGGGGGAGCATATTCCGAAAGGATGGGCTCCACCTTAACCAGGGTGGGACCAGGCTGCTGGCGTCGGCATTTAAAAAGGAGATAGCGCAGCTTTTAAACTAGAAATGGGGGGGAAGGCCGACAGTCGCTCAAAAGCACATGGTTCGGGATAAGGTATCTTGCAAAAATACCTCATAAACAGGGAAGATAGGGTTTCTGGATAGTGAGGTTGCACAACAGTCCGTGGTAGGCCAGGTGCCCTTAAATACAACCAAAGATCAGACAAAAGATGGCAAATCAGTAGTGTCCAGTACTAAGCATCATGCAAATAGGAACAACAAACATACTTTGAAATGTCTATATGTAAATGCTAGGAGTCTAAGAAATAAGATGGGAGAGTTAGAACATATTGCAGTTAATGAAAAATTGGATATAATAGGCATTACTGAGACCTGGTGGAAGGAGGATAACCAGTGGGACACTGTCATACCGGGGTACAAAGTATATCGTAGTGATAGGGTGGACTGGACTGGTGGAGGGGTAGCATTGTATATTAACGAGAGCCTTGACTCAGATAGATTACAAATTCAGCAGGACACAAATCACACCCTTGAATCATTATGGGTTGAAATTCCATGTATAAAAAGGAAAAGGACGGTGATAGGAGTGTACTACCGTCCGCCTTGCCAGGATGAGCAGGTAGACGCAGAAATGATAAAAGAAATCAGAGACGCAAACAAAATAGGCAATGTGATAATAATGGGTGACTTCAATTATCCAAATATAGACTGGGTAAATGTAACATCGGGACACGCTAGAGAGGTACAATTCCTTGATGAAATCAAGGACAGCTTTATGGAGCAGCTGGTGCAGGAGCCGACAAAAGAAGGAAAAATTCTAGACTTGGTCCTTAGTAGAACGCATGATCTGGTGAGGGACGTTATGGTACTGGGGCCGATTGATAACAGTGATCATAATATGATCAGTTTTCATATCGACCTTGAAGTAACTATACACAGGAAGTCAAATACGTTAGCGTTTAACTTTAAAAAAGGAGACTATGATAAAATGAGAAGAACGGTTAAAAAAAAACGTAGCGGGACAACTGAGAGGGTAAAAACTGTACAACAGGCATGGACGCTGTTCAAAAATACCATCTTGGAGGCCCAGGCCAAACATATTCCACAAATTAGAAAGGAAAGACGGAACTCCAAAAGACAGCCAGCCTGGTTGAAAAGTGAGGTGAAGGAAGCTATTAGGGCTAAAAGAAATGCCTTCAGAAAATGGAAGAAGGAACCGTCTGAAAATAACAAGAAGCAGCATAACTAGTGTCAAAGCAAATGCAAGGCGCAGATAAAGAAGGCCAAGAGGGATTACGAAAAAAAGATAGCATTAGAGGCAAAAAAGCATAGTAAAAATTTTTTGTGGTATATTAAAAGCAGGAAGCTGGCAAAAGAATCGGTTGGACCGCTGGATGACCAAGGGGTAAAAGGGGCGATCAAGGAAGACAAAGACGTAGCGGAGAGATTGAATGAATTCTTTGCTTCGGTCTTCACCGAGGAAGATTTGCGTAGGATACCGGTGTCGGAAATGATATTTCAAGCGGACGAATCGGAGAAACTTATTGACTTCACGGTAAACCTGGAGGACGTAATGGGGCAGTTCAGCAAACTGAAGAGTAGCAAATCTCCTGGACCGGACGGTATTCATCCTAGAGTACGGACAGAACTGAAAAATGAGGTTGCGGAGCTACTGCTAGTGATATGCAATTTATCCTTAAAATCGAGCGTGGTACCGGAAGATTGGAGGGTGGCCAATGTAACGCCCATTTTTAAAAAAGGTTCCAGGGGAGATCGGAGAAATTATAGACCGGTGAGTCTGACGTCGGTGCCGGGGAAAATGGTAGAGGCTATTATTAAAAACAAAATTACAGAGAACATCCAAGGACATGGATTACTGAGACCGAGTCAGCATGGCTTTTGTGTGGGGAAACCTTGCCTGACCAATTTACTTCAATTCTTTGAAGGAGTAAACAAACATGTGGACAAAGGGGAGCCGGTTGATATTGTGTATCTGGATTTTCAAAAGGCGTCTGACAAGGTACCTCATGAAAGGCTACAGAGGAAACTGGAGGGTCATGGGATAGGAGGAAAAGTCCTATTGTGGATTAAAAACTGGTTGAAAGATAGGAAACAGAGAGTGGGGTTAAATGGGCAGTATTCACAATGGAGAAGGGTAGTTAGTGGGGTTCCTCAGGGGTCTGTGCTAGGACCGCTGCTTTTTAATATATTTATAAATGATTTAGAGATGGGAGTAACTCGCGAGGTAATTAAATTTGCTGATGAAACAAAGTTATTCAAAGTCGTTAACTCGCAACAGGATTGTGAAAAATTACAGGAAGACCTTACGAGACTAGGAGACTGGGCGCCTAAATGGCAGATGACGTTTAATGTGAGCAAGTGCAAGGTGATGCATGTGGGAAAAAAGAACCCGAATTATAGCTACTTCATGCAAGGTTCCACGTTAGGAGTTACGGACCAAGAAAGGGATCTGGGTGTTGTCGTCGATAATACACTGAAACCTTTTGCTCAGTGTGCTGCTGCGGCTCGGAAAGCGAACAGAATGTTGGGTATTATTAGGAAAGGTATGGAAAACAGGTGTGAGGATGTTATAATGCCGTTATATCACGCCATGGTGCGACCGCACCTTGAGTATTGTGTTCAATTCTGGTCGCCGCACCTCAAGAAAGATATAGTGGAATTGGAAAAGGTGCAGCGAAGGGCGACTAAAATGATAGCGGGGATGGGACGACTTCCCTATGAAGAAAGACTAAGGAGGCTAGGGCTTTTCAGCTTGGAGAAGAGACGGCTGAGGGGAGACATGATAGAGGTATATAAAATAATGAGTGGAGTGGAACAGGTGGATGTGAAGTATCTGTTCACGTTTTCCAAAAATACTAGGACTAGAGGGCATGCGATGAAACTACAGTGTAGTAAATTTAAAACAAATCGGAGAAAATGTTTCTTCACCCAACGTGTAATTAAACTCTGGAATTTGTTGCCAGAGAATGTGGTGAAGGCAGTTAGCTTGGCAGAGTTTAAAAAGGGGTTAGACGGTTTCCTAAAGGACAAGTCCATAAACCGCTACTAAATGGACTTGGGAAAAATCCACAATTCCAGGAATAACATGTATAGAATGTTTGTACGTTTGGGAAGCTTGCCAGGTGCCCTTGGCCTGGATTGGCCGCTGTCTTGGACAGGATGCTGGGCTCGATGAACCCTTGGTCTTTTCCCGGTGTGGCATTACTTATGTAATCTATTACATTTCTTTGAAGGGTGAACAAACATGTGGATAAAGGTGAGCCAGTTGATATTGTGTATCTGGATTTTCAAAAGGCGTTTGACAAAATACCTTATGAAAGACTCTAGAGGAAATTGGAGAGTCAAGGGGTAGGAGGTAGTGTCCTTTTGTGGATTAAAAACTGGTTAAAAGATAGAAAACAGAGTAGGGTTAAATGGTCAGTATTCTCAATGGAGAAGGGTAGATAGTTGGGTTCCCCTGCTGGGACCGCTGCTTTTTAACATATTTATAAATGATCTAGAGATGGGAGTAACTAGTGAGGTAATTAAATTTGCTGACGACACAAAGTTATTCAAAGTTGTCAAATCGCGAGAAGATTGTGAAAAATTAGAAGAGGACCTTACGAGACTGGGAGATTGGGCATCTAAATGGCAGATGTCAGCAAGTGCAAAGTGTTGCATGTGGGAAAGAGGAACCCGAATTATAGCTATGTAATGCAAGGCTCCACGTTAGGAGTCACCAACTAAGAAAGGTATCTCGGCATTGTTGTTGATGATACGTTGAAATGCTCTGCTCAGTGTGCTGCGGTGGCTAAGAAAGCAAATAGAATTTTTATATTCCATTTGCCATCAATAATGCACACTCTTCCTAAAGAACGTGAACTATTATCAATAATGCACACTCTTCCTAAAGAACGTGAACTATTTCAGAAGTGTGCACTTTTTACAAAGAGTTTGCACCCTTCCTAAACATGTGTGCACTATTGAGAAAGATTGTGCTCTTTGAAAATTGTGCACATTCTTTAGGAAGAGTGTGAACACTGTGAAAAATGTGTACTCTTTTGAAAGAGTGAACACTTTCCAAAATAATACGTACTGTTGACAACATGGCATCCATAATGAAAAAATTCATGGAAAATGAACATCTGTATAAATGACATGAAAAACACAAAAAGAACATTTTCTAGCTGCACACTCCTACTAGAATACTGGGCTTGATGGACCTGTGGTCTGATGCAGTATAGTTATTCTTATGTAATCTCCAGTTTTTTTCAGTGTGACTTAAACTGTGGCACACACAGACCACAGGTCTTGGTCCTTCTGGGTATGGTTGATATAGAATTATGCTTCCATAAGCAGTCTGTAGAGTTTTTCTTGGTCAGCAAAATCCAGCACAGATACACTATTCAGATACTGTAGCATTATTTTTAAAGCAATTTTATTTCTTGAGTCTATTTTTCATCAAATGACTCTACTTTCTAAGAATTTCACTTATCAGCCATTCTATACTTTTGCTTTGCATAATTGGATAATCATGTATCTGCCCCAGCAAAAGCTTTGCAATTTTTGAATAATTTTTGACAAGCCATCTAACCACTGAATTTCAGAAAAAAATATAACTCTCTGAGAGTGACTGGACCTGTCCAAGGACTAAGGGCAGCTAATTTAAGATTGGGCACGTTATTTCATTTGGTTTGTCTTATATATTTTGTTTATTTTTTATAATTAAATTTTCAATAGGGAAAGAAAGGAAAGCAAAAAATGAAAAACTATTTAGAGAAGAAAAAAAGATCTGCCCCATTTTTCTAAAGTACTGCTGCTGCCATAAAAATGTTTTTTAAAAACCCAAAACAAAACATCTAAACCTTCCTTAAGCCCTTCCTTACTCTGCTTCCCCACCCCTCTAGGCTTCTCTCTTACTATTTATAGTCTTATTATAGTAAGAACAATCGCCTATTAAAAAAGATGGCACTGGCTAAACCAAGACTGGTACCATTCTGCTGTATGGCACTGGCCTTGGGTTGGCTCATGCCATCGTGACAAAGATAAGAAGTGTGGCAGAAATCAAAGGGGGTTGCTCCTACTCTAAGAAGATTATATATATGGAGATAGTTGGGAATCTAAAGGGAGTCTAGGGGGATTTAAAACATTTAAGCAGCAGCAGAAGTGTTGAGGTTCCAGAAAAAATGACAGCCAACAATATAAGAACGGGAAAATGAACTACATTAAGGGGGTCCTTTAACTAAGGTGCACTAAACGTTCAGTTCTCTTTACAGCTCTCCTCCTGCTCACTATGGCCACTTTCACCCAGAAATTAACAAAATAGGTTATTTGGGCTCATTTTCAGCCTCCTTATACCTATCTCCCATCCACAGTCAACATTTCATTCTGCACCAGAATCCCACTTATCCTATAAGGCCTCAGTTATCACAGTGTTATGTAAATGAATTACATCAATCCTATGTAACTTAGAGGAGCATTGATCAGATTGCTTACTTTTCTCCTATATGTGGGTATATTACTACTACATGGTATGGGTAATGATAAAATATGTCCTGCTAAAAAGCAGCGAGGAAAGGTGTTAATATGGCTCACAAGACAGACAAATCTCCAACTAAACAGATGGTCAAAGGAGTCTTATACTCAGAGGAATTCTCTCTCTCCACTTTTATTACAACCTCACAGATCCCATACTCACTGTCCCCATGTTGACCCATATCCAGTACTACAACCTATGAGTGCCAAATGCACTGCTCCATGTCAAGTCCTCCCCAGTTCTCCAGCCTCTTAATGTAAGTCCCTAATGAGTTCCAGAATCCTTTGAGAATGGAACTGAAAATCCCAGAGCTGTTCATACAATGTCCCAAGGCTAATGATGTACATCATTCAATCTTGAGCTTCCACAGGCCTGATATACCCTCATTCATATTATCTGCATCTGGCTTCTTTTCAAGAGCCCCAGGGTGACAGCAGAAAAGAGGACAGCAGCCACAACACCCACCTCTGTGACCTTCTTCACACGCGCCCCAGTAGAAGTGAATGAGAATGGAGATGAGTCCCTCCACTACGCCACCATTGATTTCCTCAGAATTAACCCCAGAAGAAAGCCACCTCTGCCATCTCAAGACGACACAGAATATTCAGAGCTTCAACATATTCAGGGCAAAATGGTGACAGCAGAGAGACGGAAATTCTAGCTTCAGTACTGTCACTGACACCATAATGTCAGTTAACTACTGTCATAGGAAACAACCTACTATTGGGCCAGAACTCAGGTTATTGATAGTTGATAGAAATCCCTACTGGTGGTTGTTTCTACTTTTCTCTCCATTTTTCCTCAAGTAAAGCCACTAAAAAAATCTCTAACCTCTGCTTGGTGCTAGTGGTGCAGCAGAAAAGGTTGTTGTTTACATTTTAGCATGCGGGTATTATCAAGAGCATAGATTAAATGGAGGTGGAAAGTAATGCATTTGTGCACAATAATTTTCTCTGTGTATGTTTCATCTGTGAGTGGAAGGGGGGATTGTGTTTGTTTTTAGACACTGATTTCAACTGAGTATAAGTCTGTGAATAAACAAAATTGAATCATAAAGGTCCTTGGGTCAATGTTCAGTCTACGATGGTCAGCAGTGTTTTGTTTTTAATTCTGGCTGCCATGGGATTTTATACTTAAGATATAGATATCCACCCTCATGCTGTCTCAGGGGTACAAAGATACAGCAAGCCTGAGTGTCAAACACAAGGCTATTTAAATAACAGAATAAAACTGAAGTATCAAACCACTTTCACAGTATCTGTCACACAGCATTACTGCATGAGTCATGACCCTGGGATTTGCTGTATCTTTGTACCCTGAGGCAGCCTGAGGGCAAAATATGGCCATGCCGGGTTTTTTTTATAAAGAATTTCATTTTTCAAGGACGCTGTGTATGTGTGGTGGTAATGTTCTTTGTCATCAAATTCTGCCCTATAACATGCATGCATGACACATAAAACTGTATACTGTTTTGTCACTGTATTTGTTTTGCTGCTGTTACACGATCATCTGTTTTGATTTGTGTCCATGTAGTGCATAGGCGCCGACTCTGTGGGTGCTGTGGGTGCTCCAGCACCCCCAATATTTCACCCACCGGAAGTCGGAATCGGAAGTTCCGTTCGCCAGCCCGACCTGCCTGGTGCCCGCCCTCTTCTCCCTCAACAGTGCTCCGCCAGTCCGCCCTCGCCTTCCTGTGTGCCGCCCAGAATTTTAAAAGTCATCTTACCTCAGGATCCCGGCGGCAGCAGTGAAAGGCAAGCAGGCTCGGCACTTCAGCCTTCCCTTCTCTCGTCTCAGCTCTGGTCCTGTCCTCATTTCCTGTTTCCGCAAGCGCGGGACCAGAGCTGAGACAAGAGAAGGGAAGGCTGAAGTGCCGAGCCTGCTCACCTTTCACTGCTGCTGCCGGGACCCCAAGGTAAGATGACTTTTAACATTCTGGGCGGCACGCAGGAAGGCGAGGGTGGACCGGCGGAGGACTGTTGTGGGAGAAGTGGTTGGGCAGGGCCTGGAACTCGGAGGGAGGAAGGGCCTGGAACTCGGAGGGAGAGAGGGCCTGGAACTCGGAGAGAGGGAGAGGAGGGAGGGGGATGGTGGAGAGGGAGGGGGGAATGCACCACCTGAAAAAAAAAATTCAGCACCCCCAATCATTTCGAAAAGTTGGCTCCTATGATGTAGTGTGTTGTTGTCCTTCTCCTTTATGTCCTGTCAATTTGACAGAGTTCTTTTCTGTTGTTTCTTGATAGAATTGCACACCACTTTAATCTGCTTGGCATTAAAGGCAGTATATTAAGTAATAATAAACATTGTAAGAACATACCCCTGGGTTAATTTTATAAATGCTCTTTCATATGCATAAAGGATAAAGTTATAAAATGACTGCTTATAGGTGTAAAGAAGACACTGATATTTACATGGCAGTTACATGAGTAAATGACAAAATACCACACATCTCTTGTCTTACATATATTTGGTGTATGATCATAAATTGCATTTCCAATTAAGACTGCATTTATAGTTTTTTTTATTTATGTTTTATTGATTAGGATTTATTTACTACCTTTTTGAAAAAATTCTCCCAGCATACATGGCAAAGAAGAATTTATTGATTAGGATTTATTTACTACATTTTTGAAAAAATTCTCCCAGCATACATGGTAAAGAAGAATACATTATGGTATTGCATGAAGGTTCCTGAGGACAATTGGATTAGAACATTCATTAGGTCGTTGATTATGGAGAGGCCATGTTCGACATAAGGGTTGAGGTGAGAGTGCTTGTTCACTAGTAGTAAAGAGGTTAAACAGTCAAGTGATATGATTTTGGTTGTGTCTAGGTCATGTATAGTCTTATTATTTAGTATTTAAGATGGCTGTTTATGGTATGCCTTCTTGAACAGATCTGTTTTCAATAGCCTTCGGAAGATAGTTAGGTCTTGCGTTGTTTTTATGGCCTTCGGTAGTGCGTTCCATAGCTAGGTACAAACGTATAAGAAACTGGTCGAATATGTGGATTTATATTTTAGCCCTTTGCAGTTAGGGTAGTGGAGATTGAGGAATGTGTGTGCTGATCTTTTTGCGTTCCTAGTAGGCAAGTCTATAAGGTCAGACATGTATGTCGAGGCTTCCCCTTGAACGATTTTGTGGACCAGGGTGCAAACTTTGAACGCAATTCGTTCTTTTAGTGGGAGCCAGTGTAGTTTTTCTCTTAGGGGTTTGGCGCTTTCGTATTTCGCTTTCCCAAATATGAGTCTGGCTGCTGTGTTTTGAGCGGTTTGAAGCTTCTTAATGATTTGTTCTTTGCATCCGGCATAAATGGCATTGCAGTAGTCTAGATGGCTTAGCACCATTGATTGTACTAGGCTGCGGAATACTTCCCTTGGGAAGAAAGGTCTGATCCTTTTAAGTTTCCACATTGAGTATCCTCAGAAGCTTAGCTAAAATTGGGTGGCGGAGGGGGAAGAGGGGTTGGTGGTTCGGAGGCGAAAATAGGGGAGGGCAGACTTATATGGTCTGTGCCAGAGCCGATGATGGGAGGCGGGTCAGGTGGTTGGGAGGCGGGAAAAACTGCTGGGCAGACTTATATGGTCTGTGCCCTGAGAAAGACAGGTACAAATCAAGGTAAGGTATACACATGAGTTTATCTTGGGCAGACTGGATGGACCATGCAGGTCTTTTTCTGCCGTCATCTACTATGTTACTATATTTTCTTTGCTGTGTTTTTCACATGATCTTCGAGAGTGAGATTTCGGTCAATTGTGACTCCCAGAATTTTCAAGCTGTCTGAGACCAGTAGGGTGTAGTCTGGAGTATTTATGATATTGGGTTTGTTTGTATTGTATTGTGAGGACAGGATGAGACATTGTGTTTTTTCTGCGTTTAGTTTTAGTTGGAATGCGTCCGCCCATGAGTTCATTATATGGAGGCTGTGTGTGATTTCGTTTGTGATTTCAGTTAAATCTTGTTTGAACGGGATGTATATCGTGACATTGCCTGCCTAGATGTATGGTTTAAGTCCAATTTAACTGGCCAGAAATGGCTCCTGGCTAGTTAAATCACTTGTTTGGGGCTCACTGGTCATTTTCAGCAGCACTTAACCAGTTAGTGCCGCTGAAAATGACCGCTTAGCACCGATATTCAGCACTTCAGTGACCAAAGTCACTACATAAATAGGACCACATAAAAGACATTTCTGTCTTTATGCAGTGCCCCATAGCTGGTCAAGTGCTGCATATCACACTTAACCGGCTATGGTGTAGCCAACTCCACAAACTCAGAAATTCAATGGCAGATATGACCTGGCACTGAATTTTCAGGAATAACACTGGTGGCGGTCAGCAAAACACTGAGTGCTGCTGGCTGAATATCAACTCCTCAAAATGTATTTTCAATATGATGTCCAAGTCCAATTGTAGATGTTTTGGTGAAAACATCTAAAATTGTCATCCTGAACATAACAATTTTTGAAACAGAAAAACATCTTTTTTTGTTTTGTTTTGAAAATCACTAATTAACAGACGTTTTTGTGCACAGTACATATTTCCTTAGGCACCATTTTCAACAACAAAAAAAAATAGTCCTAGAGAAAAATGAACAAAAAGAAGTCATGGGGATAGATATGTGATACTATTCTAGTAAAGTGGCCACACAGACATCCAAGCAGAGCAGAAGGGCAGCCTAATGGCCAGTGAAGTGGACTTCACAGGAGAACCATCCTATCTTTCCTGGCTATTGATTCCATATGCTAACCAGAGACTTCTTTGGTCATCTACTCAAAATCTGCTGATAATTCCGTCTTTTCATGAGATTGTACATGAACACACTAGAAAAACTATCTTCTCTGTACAGGGCCCAGAACACGGAATTGGCTCCCACAGCCACTTCGTCACCACACTTCCCTTCAAAATTTTAAAAAGGACCTTAAGACCTTCCTGTTCCTAGATGCCTTCTCCTCATTGTCCATCCTACACACCACCACCCATTTAGCTACCGGGTGGAGGGTGAGTCTGATTGACTGCAGAGTTTAATGCCCTTCCTTCCTTCCTTTTTTCCCCCTCCCCTCTTTCCTATTTGGATATTTTTGTTCTGCCCTTTTTTCCTCTTCTGTCCTCTATTGTCAATACATATATATTAAACTACTGTGTGTCACTTTTAGCTTGTATGCCACCTAGACATAAGTACATAAGTAATGCCATACTGGGAAAAGACCAAGGGTCCATCGAGCCCAGCATCTTGTCCACGACAGCGGCCAATCCAGGCCAAGGGCACCTGGCAAGCTTCCCAACGTACAAACATTCTATACATGTTATTCCTGGGATTTTGGATTTTTCCAAGTCCGTTTAGTATCGGTTTATGGACTTGTCCTTTAGGAAACCGTCCAACCCCTTTTTAAACTCTGCTAAGCTAACCGCCTTCACCACATTTTCCGGCAATGAATTCCAGAGTTTAATTACACGTTAGGTGAAGAAAATTTTTCTCCGATTTGTTTTAAATTTACTACACTGTAGTTTAATCGCATGCCCCCTAGTCCTAGTATTTTTGGAAAGTGTGAACAGACGCTTCACATCCACCTGTTTCACTCCACTCATTATTTTATATACCTCTATCATGTCTCCCCTCAGCCGTCTCTTCTCCAAGCTGAATAGCCCTAGCCTCCTTAGTCTTTCTTCATAGGGAAGTCGTCCCATCCCCGCTATCATTTTAGTCGCCCTTCGCTGCACCTTTTCCAATTTTACTATATCTTTCTTGAGATGCGGCGACCAGAATTGAACACAATACTCAAGGTGCGGTCGCACCATGGAGCGATACAACGGCATTATAACATCCTCACACCTGTTTTCCATACCTTTCCTAATAATACCCAACATTCTATTCGCTTTCCTAGCTGCAGCAGCACACTGAGCAGAAGGTTTCAGTGTGTTATCGACGACGACACCCAGATCCCTTTCTTGGTCCGTAACTCCTAACGTGGAACCTTGCATGACGTAGCTATAATTTGGGTTCTTTTTTCCCACATGCATCACCTTGCACTTGCTCACATTAAACGTCATCTGCCATTTAGCCGCCCAGTCTCCCAGTCTCGTAAGGTCCTCTTGTAATTTTTCACAATCCTGTCGCGAGTTAACGACTTTGAATAACTTTGTGTCATCAGCAAATTTAATTACCTCGCTAGTTACTCCCATCTCTAAATCATTTATAAATATATTTAAAAGCAGCGGTCCTAGCACAGACCCCTGAAGAACCCCACTAACTATCCTTCTCCATTGTGAATACTGCCCATTTAACCCCACTCTCTGTTTCCTATCCTTCAACCAGTTTTTAATCCACAATAGGACATTTCCTCCTATCCCTTGACCCTCCAATTTCCTCTGTAGCCTTTCATGAGGTACCTTGTCAAACGCCTTTTGAAAATCCAGATACACAATATCAACCGGCTCCCCTTTGTCCACATGTTTGTTTACTCCTTCAAAGAATTGAAGTAAATTGGTCAGGCAAGATTTCCCCACACAAAAGCCGTGTTGACTCGGTCTCAGTAATCCATGTCCTCGGATGTGCTCTGTAATTTTGTTTTTAATAATAGCCTCTACCATTTTCCCCGGCACCGACGTCAGACTCACCGGTCTATAATTTCCCGGATCTCCCCTGGAGCCTTTTTTAAAAATGGGCGTTACATTGGCCACCCTCCAATCTTCCGGTACCACGCTCGATTTTAAGGATAAGTTGCATATCGCTAGCAGTAGCTCCGCAAGCTCATTTTTCAGTTCTATCAGTACTCTAGGATGATAGGAGGGCTAGTAAACAGGACCATCTAAAAACCTACTGTATCTAACTGTACACCACTGTAAAAGCCCTTATGTCTGCAGGTGTTTCCTATCTATAGGGATAGTTAGCATTTTGTGGGTTTTAGAAGGCTCAAACTTTCTACCAGAAGTGTACTAGTTAGAGTGGGATATAGACCTGGGTCCCTTTCTCTACAGTCCACTGCACTGACCACTAGCCTACTTCTGGGACAAGTTGCTGCTCTAATAGGAATGGCTATAATATTACTACTACTAATAGCATTTATATAGCACTACCAGACGCATGCAGCGCTGAACATTTGACATAGAGAGACAGTCCCTGCTCAAAGAGCTTACAATCTAGGTAAAACAGACAGACAAGACATTACGGGCAAGGGAATTACAGGGTAAAGAGGAACAGGGGAGGAGGAGGGCAAATGAGTAGCGGCTAGGAGCCAAAGGCAGCAATGAAAAGGTGAGCCTTCAGCATAGATTTAAAAACAGGTAGAGATGGAGCTTGACGTATGGGCTCAGGAAGACGGTTGCAGGCATAAGGTGCAGCAAGATAAAAGGAACGAAGTCTGGAGTTAGCGGTGGAGGAGAAGGGGGACGACAAGAGAGACTTGCTCAGAGAGCGGAGTTCAAGGGGAGGAATGCAGGGAGAAATGAGAGAGGTAAGGAGGGGTCATAGAGTGGATGCATTTAAAGGTCGGTAAGAGAAGTTTGAACTGAATACGGAAGTGGACAGGGAGCCAGAGAAGAGACTTGAGAAGTGGGCTAGTGTGGGCATAGCGATTCTGGCGGAAAATATGTCGAGCTGCAGAATTCTGGACAGATTGGAGAGGAGAAAGATGATTGAGTGGAAGACCAGTGAGAAGTAAATTGCAATACTCCAAGCGAGAAGTAACAAGGGTGTGAATAAGGGTTTTGGTGGCGTGTTCAGAAAGGAAGGGGCAAATTTTGCTAATGTTGAAGATAAAGAAGCGACAGGTTTTGGCGATTTGTTGAATATGAGCAGAGAAGGAGAGAGAAGAAGCTGTCACAGAGCCTGCTATGTACTGTCACTATCACATCTTTTGGGTTTGGGAGAGGGTCAGTGACCACTGGGGGGATTAAGGTAGGGTCATGTCTTAATTCTTCCAGTGGTCAGCTGGTCAGTTAGGGCACCTTTCTGGGACTTAGCCATGATTAAAAAAGGTCCAGATAAAAATGTCCTAATTTTTGCCCTAGAAATTTTTATCTTGTTCCACTATCCTGGGAAAATGTCCACATTCTGGGCCCACCCAAAACCCACACCCTTGTGATTCAGATGAACCATCTCAAATCTGAATTTTGAAAATTGCTACTTGGTCGTTTTCCCCTATAAAAATGACCATCTGGCACTTTGTGCCACTTTTGAGATGTTTTTCTTTTTGAGTGCTATGGTTATACTACTAACAATGTGAACACAACACACATGAAAACATCTTAAAAGAAAACATAGGGGGTAAGCGAAGGTGGAACATATAGACAAATATGATAGACTAACAGGAATTATTTATTTATTTTATTTATTACATTTGTATCCCACGTTTTCCTACCTATTTGCAGGCTCAATGTGGCTTACATAGTACTGTAAAGGTGTTCGCCAATTCCGGTATGAACAAATACAGTAATGTTGTGGTAGAATAAGGTTTGTGCGTACAGACACATTAGGGAATCGTAGAGAGGAAGAGTTATTATATGGCCATTATGATCTTTGGTTTCGTTGTGTTGCATGGTACATGCATTTAAGTTGGATCGGTAGGGTATGCCTTTTTGAACAGGTTAGTTTTTAATGATTTCCGGAAGTTTAGGTGATCATAAGTTGTTTTCATGGCTTTTGGTAATGCGTTCCATAGTTGTGTGCTTATGTAGGAAAAGCTGGATGCATAGGTTGACTTGTATTTGAGTCCTTTGCAGCTTGGGTAGTGGAAATTTAGGTATGTTCGTGTTGATCCTGTTGTGTTTCTGGTTGGTAGGTCTATGAGGTCTGTTATGTATCCCAGGGCTTCACTGTAGATAATTTTATGAACCAGGGTGCAGATTTTGAAAGCATTAGATAGAAAATAAGTGTGACTAGCTTAAGGAAAAATTGCACATGAATCATAAAAGGTGCATATGTCATAAGCAAGTCCTGCTATAAAATAAGCAGCTAGTGCTAGTCCTTTTGAGTGTGACTAGCTAGTTATTTGCCTCTTCCATTAAGGGCTTAAGAGAAAAGCCAAGACTTCACCTGCTCATGAAGTAGAGATAGTATTAGATTAGGTGAAGCTTTTCTGGGAGTGCCTTCCAGAGTGTGGGGGCTACTCCAGAGAAGGCTCATTGGGGGGGGGGGGGGGGGGGGGGGGGGGGGGGGGGGTCACAGATCACATGATTTCCTTTGGAAAGAGTGTGGTTAGGGATACTCTTCCCCCTGATATTCAGCGCTATTTAACCAGCCAGAATGACTGCTGACCAGTTAAATAGCACTTAACCGGCTATCTGCCAATATTCAGTGGGGGATAACCAGCTATCCCCCGCTGAATATCACTGGTTAGCAACTAGCAGATAGCCGGTTGTATCAGCTATCTGCTGATTTTAAAAGCCAGTTTTGCAGCCATATTTGGTCACATGAAAACCGGGTATATCTTTGGCTGGTTTCAAGATAACCAGCTGAGTCTGAATATAGACTTAGCTGGTTACCGGCCAAAACTGGATATTCAATGCCAGCTATCGGAAACAGCCCAGCATTGAATATCTTGTTTTAGCACCGGCCACGGGAGTTAGCTGGTCTAACTCTCACGGTCTGAATATCGGCCTTTTCATGTCTATGGCATCCATATTAGCTTCATTCATTATTGTCTTTGATATAAAAAGTAACATATCAACAGCAGAAAGGTAAAGATAAGAGACTTTTCTTTTGTTCTAGGCCTGTGAAGGAACAGCCTAGAACACTTATTTCATATTTACAATCTTTTACAATCTTGTCTGACTGTGTTATTGACAGGGCCACCCATCAGAGTCTCACATGTAGTGGCATTGATGGGATCATATAGAGGGGCATAATCGAACGCGAACGCCCATCTCCATGGGCGTCTATATCCAGAAATGGGTATGTGAAGAGGCAGGACAGACCGTATTATCGAAAAAGATGGGCGTCCATCTTTCATTTCGAAAATACGGTTTGGACGGACCAAATGCCATGGATTTGGTCCCTTCTGAGATGGGGGTTTTTTTTTAGCAATAATGGAAACTAAAAACGCCCAGCTCAGAAACGTCCCAAGCCAAGCCATTTGGTCGTGGGAGGGACAAATGTACAACACTACCATAGCTCTTAGGGGTGAAGGGGGCAACTACATGTGGGTACAGTGGGTTTTAGAGGCCTCCCATTTACCAAGGAGGGACAAATGTATAACACTACCATAGCTCTTACGGGTGAAGGGGGCAACTACATGTGGGTACAGTGGGTTTTAGAGGCCTCCCATTTACCACCACAAGTGTTACGGGTGTGGGGGGGGGATGGGCCTGGGTCTGCCTGCCTGAAGTGCACTGCAGTACCCACTAAAAGTGCTCCAGGGACAGGACTTGTGCTGGTGTATAACCTTGGCACAGCAGTTGACACCTGAAGACTAATCTCGCTGAAAACGTCCTTTATTCGAATAAGCACGTTTACTCACAGTTAACTGCAGATCAGAGGTTGTGCCCCACTGGCAACGAGTCTCGCTGGTACTAAGATTAGCAGTAGGTCCCAGCTGGCAGAATGGTGTACATTGCCCTCTTTCAGCAACAGTCAAGGTAAGAACTAAGTGCTGTAACGTGGCTAACACATGAAAGGGATCTAAAACTGGCTTACACAAATGGCCACTACCTCATGGACTACCGGAAACAAAACAGGGCACACTCTGACCCAGTAAGCAGAGGGAAAAGCACCAACATCGTGAGCATTTAACACAAGCTAGTGGAATCACGGAGCCCAATACCCTACACCCACCACAACAGAAAAGGTGTCACACTTACCCGAGACCCACATCAGAACCAGGGAAAGGCTGTCAGAGGATAGAACACATTCTGCTGTCATGGAGGTGGGTACGGCATTTTAGGCTGGCATACAGGCTGGGAATAAAGTTTGTAAAGTGGGTTTTTGTTGGTGGGAGGGGGTTAGTGACCACTGGGGGAGTCAGGGGAGGTCATTCCCTGATTCCTTCTGGTGGTCATCTGATCAGTTGGGGCACTTTTTTGGGACTTGGACCTGAAAAAAAAGGGTCCAAATAAAGCGGACCAAATTCTCGTCAAAAACGCCCTTCTTTCAGATAAAGACGCCCATCTCTCCTCGGCCGATAACCACGCCCCAGTCCCGCCTTCGCCACGCCTCCGACACGCCCCCGTGATCTTTGTTCGTCTCCGTGACGGACTGCAGTTGAGGACGCCAAAAATCAGGTTTCGATTATACCGATTTTGGTGACCACGGGAAACGGACACCCATCTCCCGATTTGGGTCGAAATATGGGCGTCTTCCTCTTTCGAAAATAAGCTGGTTGGTAACATAGTAGATCACGGCAGAAAAAGACCCGCACGGTCCATCCAGTCTGCCCAACAAGATAACTCATATGTGCTACTTTTTGTGTATACCTTACCTTAATTTGCATCTGTCTTTTTCAGGGCACAGACCGTATAAGTCTGCCCAGCACTAGCCCCGCCTCCCAACCACCTGAGCTTATTCTGCCTGAGGAAGCCTAATCCATGACCTCTGGAGTGCTGGCCCTATTAACAGCACTACATTGGGACATTGGGTAAAAGGGGTTAGCCCTGCCCTAGGTGGTGGTGGTGGTGGTATAGTTAGTGCCGTACAGGCAGGCTTTTATTTTGGTGTTTGGTGAACGGTGTGGTGTGAGCCGCTTATGGAGAAGTTACTCCAGGACTTGGTGGAGGGCCTGCAACAACAACGGCAGTTTTTGCAGGTGCATCTTGAACAGCAGCAACAGTTACAGTGGCAACAACAGCAGCAGCAATTTATACAGGTGCATCTTGAACAGCAACAACACATGCAGCAGCCAGTGTTGCAGAAGCTCACAGAGCTACAATGGAGCTCACAGACCCAGGCAAAGATAGCTGTCCAGGCCCCTAGCCTGTCAGTGACACTTCCCGTTTCTGTATTAAAGAAAATGGTACCGGAAGATGACCAATTTTGCAAGAACTGCCAGCTTTGCTGGTTGGCCAGAGGTATCATGGACCACTTATCTGGCGAATTTACTACTACTACTTAACATTTCTAAAGCACTACTAGGGTTACGCAGCGCTGTACAGTTTAACAAAGAAGGACAGTCCCTGCTCAAAGGAGCTTACAATCTAATGGACAAAATGTACAGACAATCCAATTGGGGCAGTCTAGATTTCCTGAATAGAGGTATAATGGTTAGGTGCCGAAGGCGACATTGAAGAGGTGGGCTTTCAGCAAGGATTTGAAGATAGGCAGGGAGGGGGCTTGGCGTATGGGCTCAGGAAGTTTATTTCAAGCATAGGGAGAGGCGAGGCAGAAAGGGCGGAGCCTGGAATTGGCGGTGGTGGAGAAGGGTGCAGAGAGGAGGGATTTGTCCTGTGAGCGGAGGTTTCGGGTAGGAGCGTAGGGGGAGATAAGGGTAGAGAGGTAATGAGGGGCTGCAGATTGAGTGCATTTGTAGGTTAGTAGGAGAAGCTTGAACTGGATGCGGTACCTGATCGGAAGCCAATGAAGTGACTTGAGGAGAGGGGTAATATGAGCATATTGGTCCAGGCGGAAGACAAGACGTGCAGCAGAGTTCTGAACAGATTGAAGAGGGGATAGATGGCTACGTGGGAGGCCAGTGAGGAGTAGGTTGCAGTAGTCAAGGCGAGAGGTAATGAGAGAGTGGACGAGAGTTCGGGTGGTGTGCTCAGAGAGGAAAGGGCGAATTTTGCTGATGTTATAGAGAAAGAAGCGACAGGTCTTGGCTATCTGCTGGATATAAGTACATAAGTACATAAGTAGTGCCATACTGGGAAAGACCAAAGGTCCATCTAGCCCAGCATCCTGTCACCGACAGTGGCCAATCCAGGTCAAGGGCACCTGGCACGCTCCCCAAACGTAAAAACATTCCAGACAAGTTATACCTAAAAATGAGGAATTTTTCCAGTCCATTTAATAGCGGTCTATGGACTTGTCCTTTAGGAATCTATCTAACCCCTTTTTAAACTCCGTCAAGCTAACCGCCCGTACCACGTTCTCCGGCAATGAATTCCAGAGTCTAATTACACGTTGGGTGAAGAAAAATTTTCTCCGATTCGTTTTAAATTTACCACACTGTAGCTTCAACTCATGCCCTCTAGTCCTAGTATTTTTGGATAGCGTGAACAGTCGCTTCACATCCACCCGATCCATTCCACTCATTATTTTATACACTTCTATCATATCTCCCCTCAGCCGTCTCTTCTCCAAGCTGAAAAGCCCTAGCCTTCTCAGCCTCTCTTCATAGGAAAGTCGTCCCATCCCCACTATCATTTTCGTCGCCCTTCGCTGTACCTTTTCCAATTCTACTATATCTTTTTTGAGATACGGAGACCAGTACTGAACACAATACTCCAGGTGCGGTCGCACCATGGAGCGATACAACGGCATTATAACATCCGCACACCTGGACTCCATACCCTTCTTAATAACACCCAACATTCTATTCGCTTTCCTAGCCGCAGCAGCACACTGAGCAGAAGGTTTCAGCGTATCATCGACGACGACACCCAGATCCCTTTCTTGATCCGTAACTCCTAACGCGGAACCTTGCAAGACGTAGCTATAATTCGGGTTCCTCTTACCCACATGCATCACTTTGCACTTGTCAAGATTGAACTTCATCTGCCACTTGCACGCCCATTCTCCCAGTCTCGCAAGGTCCTCCTGTAATCGTTCACATTCCTCCTGCGACTTGACGACCCTGAATAATTTTGTGTCATCGGCGAATTTAATTACCTCACTAGTTATTCCCATCTCTAGGTCATTTATAAATACATTAAAAAGCAACGGACCCAGCACAGACCCCTGCGGGACCCCACTAACTACCCTCCTCCACTGAGAATACTGGCCACGCAATCCTACTCTCTGCTTCCTATCTTTCAACCAGTTCTTAATCCATAATAATACCCTACCTCCGATTCCATGACTCTGCAATTTCTTCAGGAGTCTTTCGTGCGGCACTTTGTCAAACGCCTTCTGAAAATCCAGATATACAATATCAACCGGCTCCCCATTGTCCACATGTTTGCTTACCCCCTCAAAAAAATGCATTAGATTGGTGAGGCAAGACTTCCCTTCACTAAATCCGTGCTGACTTTGTCTCATCAGTCCATGTTTTTGTATATGCTCTGCAATTTTATTCTTAATAATAGCCTCCACCATCTTGCCCGGCACCGACGTCAGACTCACCGGTCTATAATTTCCCGGATCTCCTCTGGAACCTTTCTTAAAAATCGGAGTAACATTGGCTACCCTCCAGTCTTCCGGTATTACACTCGATTTTAGGGACAGATTGCATATTTCTAACAGTAGCTCCGCAAGTTCATTTTTTAGTTCTATTAATACTCTGGGATGAATACCATCAGGTCCCGGTGATTTACTACTCTTCAGCTTGCTGAACTGACCCATTACATCCTCCAAGGTTACAGAGAATTTGTTTAGTTTCTCCGACTCCCCCGCTTCAAATATTCTTTCCGGCACCGGTGTCCCCCCCAAATCCTCCTCGGTGAAGACCGAAGCAAAGAATTCATTTAATTTCTCCGCTACGGCTTTGTCCTCCTTGATCGCCCCTTTAACACCATTTTCGTCCAGCGGCCCAACCGACTCTTTGGCCGGTTTCCTGCTTTTTAGGTTTCAACATTTTTTATTAATGAAGCACAGAAATAATGCTCAAAAATGGTGGTTACATCTTGTAAATGTCTCTACAAACAATCAACACACACCAAGTATTGAAATTATACGATATTGCTTATCTCCATTAATCTTTTTACTTTATCCCCCCCCCTCCTATATTATTAACTAACATGTTATCATCAACCTCTAATAACAACAAATTCTCCCCCTCCCTTTCCCCCCAACTTTCCTTACTGCCAATTGACACCGTGTGTTCAAACGCTGGGCCCCCCAAATTATAACCACCTGCCTGTGTCAACTGCGCAGCCACAAAGCCTCAAATTAGGATCAAACCTTACTATACGGGCTTATACCCCTCCACAGGCGAGCCAGGGGGCCTGTGCTCTGATGGCCCCCCTACCCCCCTACGGGGGACATCCATTTCACCCTGGGAAAGGACTAATAGAACTCCAAATAAAACAGTCTCCTCTCCTGCCCCCCTCCCTAAACCCTCCCTCCCCCCCCCCCCCCCCCCCCCCAGCCATGGTCTGCTCTACCGTCTTGTCAGTTGCTAAAGGGTTGGTAGAAAAAGATCTCTATTCCCATTTAATTCCCAGCAGTTGCCGGTGGAACTTTAGACAATGCTCCAAGTTTATTAATAATGTGGCTCCTCGCCCTATGAGACAGGGTGTTAATATAACCTTCCCAGGTAAGGAAAAAGTAGCCTTGTGTCCGAGGGTTAAGCAGGGAGTCCCGGAGCTCCATCATAAGTAAGTCATGTAAGCGATTCCTCCATTGCCAGAAGGAGGGGTTCATTTCTTGCGTCCAGTTAACAAGTATGCACTTCATGCCCACCAAAAACGCCTTATGGGCCATTATGTTCTGGTATCTCGTACCCCCCTCTACTGGCGCATGGCAACCCAACAAAATGGTCGTAGGCTGCTGAGTAACCTTTTTCCCTCCTATTTTTTCTAAATATTTAACTATTCTTGTCCAGAAGGCTGTTATAGCTGGGCACTTCCAAAAAGCATGGTAGAAGTTATTGTCTGGCGCATTACAGCGTCTGCATTTGGCAGATTCTATATATCTCATCTGACACAGACGCGACTGAGAGGTATAAGCCCTGTAGATCACTCTGACCTGACATTCTCGAAGGTTTGCGTTTTGCGTCCATTTCAGGACTCCCCTCCACCCCTTCAACAAATCTCCCGGGATGATCCTTTTTTGTATGTCAGCTGACCATTTTGCTGCCACTCGTGTAAGGTCTCCCTGTGGTCTAGCCATTAACAACCTTTTATGTAATACTGATATCGAGATAGGGTCCTCTGTTGTCGTCTCAAATAATTCCCCCATCTTAGTGGACAAATCAACACCAAGTGCTGCACGGGGGAGTGAAGCTATATAGTGTCTAAGCTGTTCATATGCAAAACATACCCCCCAATCTGCTACATCTAGGTTTAGTTCGGCCATTGTTTTAAGCTTACCGCTGGGCTCCAACCAGTAATGTATAAGTACTTTGTCCCCTTCTCCCCAGGAACTCACTATAGGATTTTCATCCCCCGGACGGAACGCTTCATTCCCTATAAGGGGTAGTAATCTACTGCATCTAGGATCGAAGGACCACAGCCTAGCCAAGTCCTTCCATACGGCCTTTAAAGGCCCCACCAAAACACTAGTCCGCAGTCCTGCCGGTAGGTCCTTTAATGCCCCGTGTAAGACATACATCAGGCCCAAGGGGCTGCACCTTGCCTTTTCTATCTCCAATGGGGTGTAATCCTCCCTCTGCAGATACCAGTCCCCTAGATGGCGCAGTAAACATGCCACATTATAGCGTTTAATATCCGGCATCCCCATCCCCCCGTTTCTCCAAGGCCTCATCAGATGTGAAAATCTTATCTGGGGACGTTTCCCAGCCCACAAAAATTTTGTAAGCAGTTTTTGTAAAGATCTCACTTCCTGGTGCTTGAGATACAGTGGAATTGTCTGTAAAAAGTATAGCCATTTAGGGAAAAGCACCATATTAAACAAGGAGATGCGTCCCACCAGCGATATCGGCAGCCCTGCCCATCTTCCCAATGTTCTCTTGGTGTCTTCTAACAGGTATTCTACATTTGCACTATATAGCAGCTTGGGGTCCTTGGTGAGCTGTATCCCTAAGTATTTGAACGCCTCCCCCACTCTCTTAAGTGGACAACACAGATTTTCCCACTGCCCCTCGCTCATTTGAAGTGTCATGACCTCAGATTTGTCTAAGTTGAGACGAAAACCAGAGTAGTCCCCAAATTCAGCAAAAATGTCCAGTAGGGATGGCAAAGACACCTGGGGATCCCGTATTATAGTTAAGAGGTCATCAGCAAAGGCTGAGATCTTAAAGGAAGTTTGCTGTATCTGTACCCCTCTCACCTCCTCCATATTCTGGATTTCTCTTATAAGAGGGTCAAGCACCAACACAAACAGAAGGGGCGAGAGGGGACATCCCTGTCGGGTACCCCTGGCAATCCTGAATGTTTCCGATGCTTGCCCGTTTACCCATACCTCTGCCATAGGTCCCTGGTACAACGTTTCTATGGCATGTAAGAAAAACCCTTCCATCCCAAATGCCCTCAGGGAGGCGAACATAAAGTCCCAATTAACCCGATCAAATGCCTTCTCGGCGTCAAAACTAATTATTAAGGCCGGGGTTGATGATTCATGTAAACTTTCCAACGCTCCCAAAATTTGTCTCATATTGCGGGCTACTGATCTTTCTCGTACAAAGCCCACCTGGGCCTCCTCCACTATCTCCGGTAGTATCCGTGCCAATCCGTTTGCCAAAATCTTTGCCAGTAGTTTTGTTTCAAAGGGAAGCAAAGATATTGGTCTATATGAACTGGCTAAGAGTGGGTCGCGGCCCGGTTTTAACAAAACTATGATTTGTGCCTTCCTTAGGGACTCTGGTAGGCCCCCCCTCTCTATACATTTATTGAAAACCTCTGTCAGACAAGGTATAATATCTGATCTGAGGAGCTTATAAAACTCAGAGGAGAGTCCATCCACTCCTGGGGACTTATGCAACGGACTGGCTCGTATACCCCAGCACACCTCGTCCTCTGTTATTAATCTATTAAGGCTACTTTGTTGTATCGCTGTGATCTGTGGGAGTGATTGTCCTGCTAAATAACACTCTGCTTGAAGCCCCTGGTCCTCCGGCGGGGAGTACAAGGCCTCATAGAACTGCCGGAATACTTCATTCACTCCCTCCAGAGAATGCTGAATACCCCCCTGTGCATCTCTAACTTGTGACACATATCTGGAGCCACCCACTTGCTGTATCAGTCGTGTCATCAATTTCCCTTGCTTATTTGCATGTTTGTATAGCTGATATCGATAATAGAAATTTGATTTTTTAGCTTTGGCGTGTATTAACTGGTTCAAAGATGCCTGAGCCTCTAACAGCCTTGTTTTATTCAAAAGCGTTGGGTTAGCTCCAAATCTCTGGCGTGCCTGCTCCACTTCTTTCCCCATCCTGACTATCTCTGCTTCTCTAGCTCTTTTCTTATAGGAATGATATGAGATTATGGCTCCTCTCAGCACGGCCTTGGCCGCTTCCCAAAATAGTATCGGGTCTAAGTGATAACTATTCTCATTAAACTCTGAGTATTCTTTCCACTGGGATTGTATATAGGTGGCAAATTGTGGGTCATAGAACAGTTCTGTGGGAAAGCGCCACCTAGGCTTCTGGGTTCTATCTCCCCCACCCCCAAATGTGATCCACACAAAAGCATGGTCTGAGACCTGTGTGGGCCCTATTTCAGCCTGTTGCAACCAGGGGGTCCTATTTGCTGAAACCAGAATATAATCAATTCGGGATAGTGTATCATGTGCCCTGGATAAATGGGTATAGTCCCTCTCTCCCGGATGGTACAGGCGCCATGCATCTACTAGATCTAACATCGAGCACAGCCGTGGGATTCCCTTTGTCAAGTTCACTGGCCCTACTCTAGAGGTTCCAGTGCTATCCAATAATGGGTCATAGACTGCGTTAAAATCTCCTCCCATAAGTATAGGCATCTGATCAAAAGAGTGCACATGTCTCACCAGGGTCTGATAGAACTTCTTGTCATATTGGTTTGGAGCGTAGACATTAATTAGTAAGAAAGGGTGATTATTTATATGGGCTTCTAAGAAGACATATCTACCTAGTGGGTCCACAATTACTCGCTTTTTTGTAATATGTAGCCCTTTGCGAAATAAGATAATAACTCCTGCCTTCCTATTTGGTGACGGGCTTTCCACATAGTCCCCCACCCACCATTTACACAGCTTCTTGTGTTCCATTGCTGTTAAATGTGTCTCCTGTAGCATTGCTATATGCGCTTTTTGTCTATTTAGGGTCTGTAGAATCTTACTCCTCTTGATTGGGGAGGAAATACCCCCCACATTCCAGGATATTAGCTTAACCATCGCCATGCCTAATTGGCTCACATGTGTTATTAAACCCATAATAAAGAGAAAGGTGTCCCAGCCTACACCTCCCTCCACTTTTTTGTATACTCACAACACTTCTTAGTTTCCTTTTCCCACCATATTTACATACCTTTTTCAAACAGACCTGCTCCCCCCCCCCCTCCCCTATTCCCCCCCTCCCCTCCCTTCCCCCCCCTGCATTCCCGCCCCCCCCTTCCATTCTGTAAACCCTTGAGTTCCAGCAGGGAACTCATCACGTATAGTGTCCTTTCCCCCACTAATGTAAATTACCAACTGCTCCATGGGGAGACCCCATCCTGTAGTATTTATGCCTGTCTCCAATGATCGAGACCGGGTAGTTACCCTATGTCCCTCTGTCCAATTATTCCCTTGAACCCACAGTTTAGGTATAGAGATGTCATCTCTAATCATACTTAACAGTCTTCTAGTCCATGTCCAAAATCTCTTTCAACACATATGTCCGTCCCCGGACTTCTTCTAGATGACGCCATTTTTCCACATCAGGTTGCCGGTTCCTGTATAACACTCTTGAGGAATTCTTTAGCTGCAGCCACCTCTTCAAATATTTTATCTCCTCCCTCGTGCTGCACCTTCAATTTGGCAGGGTATATCAGTGCAAACCTGATTTTTCTCTCATGTAAAACCGTGCACACTGGCGCAAACTCCTTGCGCGCCGCTGCTACACGTGCTGAATAGTCCTGGAAGCAAAGGATCCTCTGGCCTTCATACCGAAGCTCCCCTCCTGCCCTTACAGCCTGCAAAATCGCCTGTTTATGGCCGTAGTGGAGGATCTTCATGATCACCGCCCGTGGTCTCGCCGCTCCTTGGCGCTTCGGCCCCAGCCGATGTGCTCTCTCGATGCGCAGTGGCCCCGGCAGATTGTTCATTTTTAATGTGCTCTGAAGCCAGGTTTCTAAAAAACTACCCAGCTCTGAGTCCTTTATATGTTCCGGGAGCCCTATTAGTCTTAAATTATTACGACGAGACCTGTTCTCTAAATCGTCTAGTTTGTTCTCGAGCTCCACTATTTTCTTCTTTAAAGCCTCCACCGGTTGTTCAGTTGCCACTGCTCGGTCTTCCAGGTCACTTATCCGCTGTTGCATATGGTCCAGATCGAGATGGAACCCGTCAAGCCGTTCATGGGCAGATTCTGCGCGGTCAAACAGCGCCTGCAGTTTTTTATCAAGGGCCGCCTCTACCGCAGCTGTCACCTCCGCGGTGATTTCTGCCGTCCATACTGAGCAGACGCTCGAATTCGGCGATTGCTGTCCGGGCGCCATCTTGGATTCGGCGATCTTGCCTTTTTCTTTATCTTTCCGGAGCGTTTTCGCCGCCATTCTTCCGCCCAAGGTTAGTAATCTCAAACCACCCGGTCTCCAAGTTGTTAGGCTGGCGATATTAAGGCTCGTTTTTTCCCCTTTGAGGCTGTTAATAGCGTAAGATGATGGGGGAATCGCAGGAGCTCAGTTCCAATGCGACTTCACTCCTGCATCACACCACGTGACTCTCCGGTTTCCTGCTTTTAATGTATCTAAAAAAGTTTTTACTATGTATTTTTGCTTCCAACGCTAATTTCTTCTCAAAGTCCTTTTTTTTTGCCCTCCTTATCTCCGCTTTGCATTTGGCTTGGCATTCCTTATGATCTATCCTGTTACTTTCAGTTGGTTCTCTTCTCCACTTTCTGAAGGATTGTTTTTTGGCTCTAATGATTTCCTTTATCTTACTGTTTAGCCACGCCGGCTGACGTTTAGTCTTTTTTTTCCCTTTTTTCTAATACGTGGAATATATTTGTCCTGAACCTCCAGGATGGTGTTTTTAAACAGCATCCACGCCTGATGCAAGTTTTTTACTCTGCGAGCTGCTCCTTTCAGTCTTTTTTTCACCATTTTTCTCATTTTGTCGTAATCACCTTTTCTATAGTTAAACGCTAGCGTACTTGATTTCCTAGTTTCACTTCCTTCAATGCCAATATCAAAACCGATCATATTATGATCACTGTTATCAAGCGGCCCTCGTATCGTTACCCCCCTGCACTAGATCATGAGCACCACTAAGGACTAAGTCTAGTATTTTTCCTTCTCTTGTCGGCTCCTGAACTAGCTGTTCCATGAAGCTGTCCTTGATTTCATCAAGAAATCTTATGTCCCTTGCGTGTACAGATGTTACATTACCCCAGTCTATATGCGGGTAATTGAAATCCCCCATTATTATTGTGTTGCCCAGTTTGTTTGCGTCCCTGATTTCCTTTAACATTTCCGCATCCGTCTGTTCGTCCTGGCCAGGCGGACGGTAGTACACTCCTATCACTATCCTTTTCCCCTTTGCACATATTGCAGAGAAGGAGAGGGAGGAGTCGAAGATGACTCCGAGGTTGCGGGCAGATGAGACAGGGAGGATGAGGGTGCCATCGACTGAGATAGAAAATGGAGGGAGAGGAGAAGTGGGTTTGGGAGGGAAGACAATAAGCTCTGTCTTGGACGTGTTCAGTTTCAGGTGGCGGTTGGACATCCAGGCAGCAATGTCGGATAAGCAGGCTGATACTTTGGCCTGGGTATCCGAAGTGATGTCTGGTGTGGAGAGATAAAGCTGGGTGTCGTCGGCATAGAGATGATATTGGAAACCATGAGATAAGATCAGGGAGCCCAGGGAAGAGGTGTAGATTGAAAAAAGAAGGGGTCCAAGGACAGATCCCTGAGGAACTCCGACAGAGAGCGGGATGGGGGTGGAGGAAGATCCATGAGAATGTACTCTGAAGGTACGGTGGGAGAGATAAGAGGAGAACCAGGAGAGGACAGAGCCCTGGAACCCAAATGAGGACAGTGCGACAAGAAGTAAATTATGATTGACAGTGTCAAAAGCAGCGGATAGGTCAAGGAGGATGAGGATGGAGTAGTGACCTTTGGATTTGGCAAGGAACAGGTCATTACAGACTTTAGTGAGTGCCGTTTCTGTTGAGTGTAGAGGGCGAAAACCGGATTGAAGTGGATCGAGGATGACATGAGAGGAGAGAAAAATCAAGGCAGCGGCTGTGAACGGCGTGTTCAAGTATCTTGGAGAGGAAGGGTAGGAGGGAGATGGGGCAGTAGTTGGAGGGATAGGTGGGGTCTAGTGATGATTTTTTGAGGAGTGGTGTGACTACAGCATGTTTGAAGGTGTCAGGGACAATTGCAGTGGAGAGAAAGAGGTTGAGGATATGACAGATGGAGGGGGTGACAGTAGGGGAGATGGTGTTAAGTAAGTTGGTGGGGATGGGGTCAGAGGAACAGGTGGTGCATTTCGAGGAGGAAAGAAGGTGGGCGGTTTCCTCTTCGGTGATAATAGGAAAAGAGGAGAAAGAGGCCTGGGTTGGTTGGTTGTGGGAGTGGGTTAAAGGGTGAGGAGGAGGTGGTGGTTTGGTAGTGAATTCGAGGTTTATCTTCTGTACCTTGTCGCGGAAGTAGTCAGCCAGTGATTGAGGAGAGAGTGAGGGGGGGGGGGGGGGGGAGCTGAGGGCACTTTGAGGAGGGAGTTAAGGGTGGCGAAGAGACGACGAGGGTTGGAGCTCAGAGAATTAGTCAATTGGGTGTAATAGTCCTGTTTGGCAAGGAATAGGGAGGACTGGAAGGAGGATAGCATGAATTTGTAATGAATGAAGTCGGTATGGGTGTGAGATTTCCTCCAGAGGCGTTCAGCAGAACGGGCGCAGGAGCGAAGGTAACGGATGCAAGGGGTCAGCCAGGGCTGGGGATTAGTACGCCTTGTCGGACAGGAGATGGATGGTGTAAGGGTGTCCAGAGCAGAGGAGAGAGTGGCACTGTAAGCGGAGACAGCCTTGTCGACAGACTCGGAGGACATGATGGAGGGGAGGAGATTAGAGATACTAGAGGATAAGGTGGAACAGTCGACGGCCTGGAGATCCCTGAAAGTAGTGGTTAGTGTAGGGCAGGACTGAGGGGGAGGGTGATGAAGTGTGAAGGTGATCAGGTGATGATCTGAGAGAGGAAGAGATGAGGCGCAGAAGTTGGAGGGTGAGCAGGTAGAGGAGAGGGCAAGGTCAAGACAATGGCCAGTTTGGTGAGTAGGAGTGGTGGAGCTCAGCTGGAGGTTGAAGGAGGATGTCAGAGTGAGGAACTGAGAAGTGTAAGAATCGGATGGGTCATCAGCATGTATGTTAAAGTCTCCAAGAATGAGGGACAGAGATGAGGGTTCAAGAAAAACGGAGAGCCATGCATCGAAGTCGGTAAGGCAGGAGAGGAGGGACTTATCAGGGGGGCGGTAAATGATTGCAACTCTGAGCGGCAGCGGGTAAAATAGACGGATGGAGTGAACTTCAAAGGATGAGAAGCAGTGCGACTGCGGTAGGAGGAGAGGTTGAAAACTACAGGCGGGCGAGAGTAGTAACTCGACACCTCCTCCGCGGCCAACTGGGCGGGGAGTGTGGGAGAAAAGATAACCTCCATGGCATAGGGCCATGACTGAGGCAGAGTAGTCAGGGGTGAGCCAGGTTTCAGTTAGGGCGAGCAGTTGAAGGGAACGGGAGATGAAGAGATCATGGGTGAAGGAAAGTTTGTTGCAGACAGAGCGCGCATTCCACAGGGCACATGAGAAGGGGAGGGAAAAGGAGAAGAGGAGGGGAATAGAGCAGGGAGATTGGAGACATCTCGGAATCGTTTGCATGGATAAGACGAGGACAGGTGTGGGGGACCTGGATTGGGATTGATGTCTCCGGCGGATAGCAGGAGAAGGAGCAGGAGAGTGCGGAGGAGGGCGGGGGAGGTAGGGCGACGAAGGCAACGAAGACGGGACGCGCTTAGGAGGAATGGGGATGGGTTAATGGCAGGAAGGAAGTGCTGAAGGTTAAGAACTAGGAGGGAGGAGGGGGATAGGAGAGATGGTGAGGTGGTGAGGGACGGGAGTGGGTAGGGTATTGCAGTAGTGAGCAGGACAGGAGAGGACATGGATGGGCAGTGAGTTCCTGCAGTAGACAGCGGTAGGGGGAGGGGAAAAGATTAGGAAGGGACAGGGCAATGAAGAGAATGTGTATAGGGGCCATAAGTAGTGACTGAGGTGTTAAGCGACAGATAGAGCAGGAAAGCCGGACTGGGGGCTTAAACCGGAACAGCAGGCAACAACTTGGATCAGAAGGGCTGGCGTGTAGACAGGTGCTTTGACAGGCAGAATGTTAGGTGGGGATGTAGGTAGAAGGGCAGGCAGGTGGGTAGGTAGGTTGATGGGTGGGCAGGGGCAGGTAGGTTGATGGGCAGGGGGCAGGCAGGTTGATGGGCTGGGCTGGCAGGCAGGCAGGTTAATGGGCTGGGAGGCAGTTAGGTAGTTGTGCAGGCTTGAAGACAGGCAATTAGTTGATGGGCTTACAAGCAGGCAAGTTGATGGGCTGACACACAGGCAGGTTGGTTGGTGGCATGCAGGCAGGCAGGCAGGTAGGCTGGAGCAGATGCGATGTGACTGGAGCAAGCTGGAACAGATAGACTGGAACAAGCTGGAACAGGCGGACTGGAACAAGTTGGAATGGACGGACTGGAACAAGCTGGAACGGATGGACGGACTGGAGCAAGCTGGAACGGATGGATCGGAACAAGCTGGAACAGATGGACAGGAACAACCTGGAGTAGCAGCAGGACTGGGACACGCTGGAACAGACGGACTGGAGCAAGCTGGGACAAGCTGGAACAGACGGAATGGGACATGCTGGAACAAGCCGGAACAAGCTGGAACAGATGGACTGGAGTAAGTTGGAGCAGAAGACAGCGGAGCAGCAGGACTGGAACATGCTGGGACAGATGGACTGGAACAGGCTGTAACGGACGGACTGGAACAAGCTGGAACAGGCGGACTGGGGCAAGCTGGAACAGACGATCTGGAACAAGCTGGAACAGATGGGCTGGGACGAGCTGGAGCAGAAGACGGCGGAGCAGCAGGACCGGAACAAGCTGGAACAGACGGTCTGGAACAAGCTGGAACAGATGGGCTGGGATGAGCTAGAGCAGAAGACAGCGGAACAGCAGGACCGGAACAAGCTGGAACAGACGGATTGGGACAAGCAGGAGCAGAAGAGAGCAGAGCAGCGGGCGCCGGGCTGGAACAAGCTGGGATAGGCGGAGTGGAACAGGCCGGAGCCGAAGGGCAGGAGCAAGCTGGAACAAAGGACCGGTGGCAAATGGACAGGGCAGCAGGGCAGAGGCAAGGACCAGAGCCAGCGGGTATCAAAAGGGCCTGAGGGAGAGGATCAACACGAGGGCCTAGGGATCAGCTGTCCCAGGTCTCCCCGCTCCCCACGCCAGGAGGAATAATGTTGCTTCAGGGAGAGGATCAACACGAGGGCCTAGGGATCAGCTGTCCCAGGTCTCCCCGCTCCCCACGCCAGAAGGAACAGTGCCACAATCAAGGAGACGGCCAGCAGCACTCCCAAGCCGACGTCCATGCAGATGAGCCGCCACCCGCTGCCCCGCCACTCACCCAATCCTCCGACCCGCGCTGCTCCGGCCACCATGCAGCGGAATGGAGGAAGAATGGCTGCCACGTGGACGCGCGGTCGTGTGGCGCACTGCCTCCCGTTGATCGCACCGCTCCCGCTGCTCTGATCCCCACGCCCCGCACCGCCCGCCTCTCCGCCTGCTCCGGCAAGCGATGTGAAGCGGGAGGCACAGAAACTAGGCTCCGCAGACCCAGGCCCAGACCCAGGCCAGCCCAGCCGAGACCGACGGAGAGGTCACGGTCAGACGCCGATCCAACGCTGGTCCGACGCCCAGAGCCTCCCACAACACGGGAATGGAGGAAGACGACGGCAGGACCGGCGGGAAGGAATCCAGGCGGCCGGGCCCACGGAGCAGGTCACAAGTTGGTCGGCCATCATGGACCAGCTATCTGGCGAATTTACTGACCGGCAGCAGTCAGACATTCCAGGATGTTAATCTACAGGGACAGCCACTTATGCACAGGTAAAAGCTGCCATCCTGGAGAGGGTGGGCTGTACCCCAGAGGCCTATCGGCAGCAGTTCCGGAAGGGTTCCCTGCAAGCTAAAGAAAATCCATGGAGTTTCTTCTATCGACTCAAGGAGGCCACCTGGAGATGGCTGCAACCGGAAGGGAAAACAGGCCCAGAGATCACACAAATCAACCTCCTGGAGCAGTTCCTAGAGGGATTACCACTACCTATGAAGCAGTGGGTGCGGCAGCTCCCCAAACTGACCCCAGAGAGTGTTAGAAGGTAAAATTATGTATCATACCTGATAATTTTCTTTCCATTAATCATAGCTGATCAATCCATAGACTGGTGGGTTGTGTCCATCTACCAGCAGGTGGAGATAGAGAGCAAACTTTTGCCTCCCTATATGTGGTCATGTGCTGCCGGAAACTCCTCAGTATGTCGATATCAAAGCTCCATCCGCAGGACTCAGCACTTAGAGAATTACACCCACAAAGGGACACTCTGCCCAGCTCACCACCGCCGAAACGGGGGAGGGGAATTAACCCAGCTCATCCCCACACAAGTGAGGGAGGGGAATCCGTCCAGCTCATCCCCGCGGAGCGGGGGAGGGACACCACACCCGCCGATGCGGGGGGATCTGGCTTATCCTGCAACCGCAACCGCGGGAGGAGCTGACTGACCCTAACACCGCCGAAGCGGGAGGGATACAAAGCTGCCCTACAGCCGCACGAAGCGGGAGGGAGTGCCGGCAGAAATTAAGTCTCAATCCAGCCCCGTAAAACGGAGGGGAGAGGAATGCAGCAGCTCACTGTAACACAAACTCGTCTCAACTCTTGAAGAATCCAAGTGAAAAAACTTGAACACGAAGTCCTCCTGAAGTAACTGAAGACTAAACTTGAACCTAAAATTCAACCAGAATATAAACAGTACAGATATCTGGGAGGGACTATGGATTGATCAGCTATGATTAATGGAAAGAAAATTATCAGGTATGATACATAATTTTACCTTCCATATCATCATGCTGATCAATCCATAGACTGGTGGGATGTACCGAAGCAGTACTCACCCAGGGCGGGACATTGAAATCCCTGACCGCAACACTGAAGCTCCAAATCGGGCCTCCGCCCGAGCAGCCACAGTCAAGCGGTAATGCCTGGAAAAGGTATGGGCCGAAGCCAAAGTTGCCGCCTTGCAAATCTCTTCCAAGGAGACGGACCTCTGCCATCGAGGCCATCGAGGCCGCCTGAGCTCTAGTGGAGTGAGCCTTCAGCTGGATAGGCGGCACCTTCCCCGCGGCCACATAAGCCGCTGCAATGGCTTCCTTGACCCATCTTGCCACTGTAGGCTTAGCAGCCTGCAGACCCTTACGAGGACCTGCAAACAGGACAAACAGATGATCCGATTTCCGGAAATCATTGGTCACTTCCAAGTATCTGATGATGACACGTCTCACATCCAGATATTTGAGAGCAGAGTATTCCTCTGGGTAGTCCTCCCTACGAAAGGAAGGGAGACAGAGCTGCTGATTCACATGGAAGCGAGAAACAATCTTGGGCAGGAAGGAAGGCACTGTGCGAATAGTCACTCCTGCCTCAGTGAACTGCAGAAAAGGCTCTCTACATGAGAGCGCCTGGAGCTCGGAAACTCTTCTGGCTGAAGTGATAGCCACCAAAAAGACTGCTTTCAACGTCAGGTCTTTCAGAGATGCCCTCGACAAGGGTTCAAAAGGCGGCTTCTGCAAGGCTCTTAGCACCAGGTTGAGATTCCACGCAGGCACCACTGAGTGCAGAGGAGGGCGCAGGTGATTAACTCCCTTGAGAAAGCGCACCACATCTGGCTGCGAAGCCAGGGAAGCACCCTTCAGGCGGCCCCTGAAGCAAACCAGAGCCGCTACCTGGACTTTAAGGGAACTGAGCGACAGGCCTTTCTCCAGACCTTCTTGCAGGAACGCCAACACTGAAGAAATTGGAGCAGTGAAGGGAGAAAGTGAGCCTGCTTCACACCACGCTGCAAAGATACGCCAAACCCTGGCGTAAGCAGTAGAAGTAGAGCGCTTCCTCGCTCTCAGCATAGTGGCGATGACCTTGTCTGAGAAGCCCTTCTTCCTCAGACGCTGCCGCTCAATAGCCAGGCCGTAAGACCAAAGGGGGAGGGATCCTCCATCACCTCGGGACCCTGATGTAACAGGCCCTGCTCCACTGGCAGCCGCAGAGGATCGTCGACTGAGAGCCTGATCAAGTCCGCATACCAGGGACGTCTGGGCCAATCCGGACCCACCAGGATTATCCGGCCTGGATGCTTTGCCACCCGGTCTAGCACCCTGCCCAACATGGGCCAGGGCGGGAACACATAGAGAAGCTCTTGTGTCGGCCACTGTTGGAGAAGAGCATCTACTCCCAGGGATCGAGGGTCCCGTCCTCTGCTGAAAAAGCGCGGCACTTGGCAATTGGCCGATGACGCCATCAGATCTAGGCTTGGCTGGCCCCAGCGCTTCGTGATGTCCAAGAACGCCTGAGCAGATAGCTGCCACTCTCCGGGCTCCAAGGTATGGCGACTGAGAAAGTCCGCCTTGACATTCATGACTCCGGCAATGTGGGCCGCTGACAGCTGTTCCAGGTTCGCTTCCGCCCACTGGCATAGATTCATGGCCTCCTTGGCTAGAGGGGCGCTCTTGGTACCTCCCTGGCGGTTGACATAGGCCACAGCCGTGGCATTGTCCGACAGGACCCGTACTGGCTTCAACGCCAGTACCGGGATGAACTCCAAAAGCGCCAACCGAATGGCTCTGAGTTCCAGGAGGTTGATAGACCACTTTGCCTCTGCAAGAGACCAGAGCCCCTGCGCTGTCCTTCCCAAGCAGTGGGCTCCCCAGCCCGACAAAGAGGCGTCCGTCGTGACGACAATCCACTCCGGGGTCACCAGAGGCATTCCTGCAGACAACTTGTCTGTCTGCGTCCACCAGCTCAGCGCCTTGCGCACTGCTGGGTCCAAGGGAAGGCGCACAGCATAATCCTCCGACATCGGAGTCCAGCGCTGCAGCAGAGAGTGTTGTAGTGGTCTCATATGAGCCCTGGCCCAGGGCACTACTTCCATCATGGCCGTCATAGAGCCCAACAGCTGCACATAGTCCCAAGCCCGAAGAGGAGAGGCTAGTAGGAACTGGTCCACCTGAGCCTGAAGCTTGACAATCCGATTGTCTGGCAGGAACACTCTGCCCACTTGGGTGTCGAATCAAACTCCCAGATACTCCAGGGACTGAGTTGGGCGCAGCTGGCTTTTCTCCAAGTTGATGATCCACCCCAGGGAGCTCAAAAGAGCAACCACCCGGTTCACAGCTTTGCCGCACTCTGCATAAGAGGGGGCTCGGATCAACCAGTCGTCCAGATAAGGATGTACGCCTTCCTTCCTCAGGAAGGCCGCGATGACCACCATTACTTTGGAGAAGGTCCGCGGAGCAGTAGCCAACCCGAACGGGAGGGCTCTGAACTGGAAGTGTCGGCCCAGGACTGCAAAACGCAGAAAGCGTTGATGAGGAGGCCAGATGGGAATATGCAAGTACGCTTCCTTGATGTCCAAGGATGCCAGGTACTCCCCTGCCTTCACTGCCGCTATAACAGAGCGGAGAGTCTCCATGCGAAAGTGCCGAACTTTCAAGGCCCGATTGACCCCTTTGAGGTCGAGGATAGGCCGTACAGAACCTCCTTTCTTTGGTACCACAAAGTAAATGGAGTAACGCCCCTTGCCAAGCTGATTTTCTGGCACCGGAACGACCGCACCCAGGCGGATCAGATTGTCCAAGGTCTGCTGCACTGCCACAGCTTTGACCGGAGACTTGCAGGGAGAGAGTACAAACCCGTCTCTTAAGGGTCGGCAGAACTCTAGCTTGTAGCCGTCTCTGATGACTTCCAGCACCCAAGCGTCTGAAGTTATTGTGGTCCACTCGCCCAGAAACGAGGACAGCCGTCCTCCAATCTGCACTGGGGCGTGGACCAAGGCCCCGTCATTGTGTACGAGACCCTGGGGGAGGACCAGAGGGAGCACCTCCGGGACAGCGGTCTCTGCGAAAGGAATGCTGCCTGGGGGAGAAGTTCCTCTTGAAGGAAGAGGGGGCAGAGGAGCTCGACCTGCCCGGGCGGTACCGACGGGCTTCCTGAAACCGTCCTCTGGAGGTACCGGGGCGAGTACTAGCCCGAGCCCTGACCTCTGGTAACTTCTTGCCCTTAGACGTGCCGAGATCGGTCACGATTTTGTCCAGCTCGACCCCAAAGAGCAGCTTGCCTTTAAAAAGCAATCCAGCCAGGCGGGATTTAGAGGCGTGGTCAGCAGACCAATGCTTCAGCCAAAGCCACCGCCGCGCAGAGATTGTCTGAGCCATGCCTTTAGCTGAGGCCCTCAAGACATCATACAGCAAGTCTGCCAAATAGGCTAAGCCCGATTCCAGGGCCGGCCAATCAGCCCTCAAGGAATGATCCGAGGGGGAAGCCCGCTGCAACATAGTCAGGCACGCCCTGGCCACATAGGAGCCGCAAACTGAGGCCTGCAAACTTAAAGCAGCCGCCTCAAAGGACGACCTTAAGGCCGCCTCCAATCTTCTGTCTTGGGCGTCCTTTAGGGCCGTGCCACCTTCCACCGGCAACGCCGTTTTCTTAGTCACCGCAGTGATTAAAGAACCCACGGTAGGCCACAGATAGGCCTCACGTTCACCTTCAGGCAAAGGATAGAGGCGGGACATAGCCCTAGCTACTTTAAGGCTCGCTTCCGGGACATCCCATTGAGCCGAAATTAAGGTGTGCATGGCATCATGCACGTGGAAGGTTCTAGGCGGGCGCTTCGTCCCCAGCATAATGGCAGAGCCAACAGGGGCTGAGGGAGAGACGTCCTCCGGAGAGGAAATCTTCAAAATGCCCATGGCCTGCACTAACAGGTTGGGCAAATCCTCTGAGCTAAAGAGCCGCGCTGCAGAGGGGTCATCCGCTCCATCCGAGCGGGGATCCGTCTCCTCCAAGGAATCCGCAAAGGACCGTTGGGAGAACTCAGATACGCTGCCCTCATCTACATCGGAGGAGACAAAGTCCTCCAAGGCCTGGGAATCAACCCGAGGGCGTTTACCTCCGGGGGCCTCAACCTGTTTACCAGACGAGGGAGCAGGGGCAGCGTTTTGCATAAGGAAGGCCTGATGCAGCAGCAAAACAAACTCGGGGGAGAAACCCCCCAGACTGTGCACTTCCGCAGCCTGGGCTACAGCCCTAGACGCACCCTCAACCGGCGCTCGCAAGAGCGGGGGAGAGACATGCTGCGCATCCAAGATGGCGTCCGGCGCGACACTCCGCGAAGGAGCCGCGCGGGAAGAACGGCGCTTAACTTTAGCCGCTTTTGTGCCGTCGCCCAAATTAAGGGCGTTCATGGCATTAATGTCTCCTACCTCAAGGGCGGCCCAAGAAGAAGCCGTCCGAGCCGCGTGGCCGGCCAAGATGGCGGAGGCGAGCAGCGGGGGATGGGCGTTTATGGCGGGAAAAACCGCCACACCGGAGGAAGGACCGGGACACTCATCGGTCACGAAACTGTCACCCAACAAGGGCGAATCAGACTTTAAGACCCCCGCATCCCCTCTAGAAGCGCCCAAGCGATCCGGGGAGCGACTCTTTGCGCCCTCGCCCTCCGACGCCATAGGCCACGTGGAGATCAATCGGGGAACCCCCTGCCCGCTATAAAAAGGTAAAAATTACCTGCTTTCCGCTCCGAGCTGTAACGACCTGGTGTCCCAGTGAGTAGCTGCAATAAACGTTTAAATAAACGTCGAAATAAACGCCCTTAAGGACGTCCAAAATTTTTTTTTTTTTTTAACGGAGCCAGCGGGAGGGGGGAGAAAAGGAGGGACCTGGCGCCACCAGGTTTGCACTTGCTCAAGAAGAGCCCTCAACCCCAGGCACTCAACAAAACCTAAAAATTAGGCTTGGAGGCCTAGCCAGAGCTGCTGCTGTGTGTGACCACCACCTGCTGAGATAGAGAACATACAGAGGAGTTTCCGGCAGCACATGACCACATATAGGGAGGCAAAAGTTTGCTCTCTATCTCCACCTGCTGGTAGATGGACACAACCCACCAGTCTATGGATTGATCAGCATGATGATATGGAAGCAGCCAACGCCTTCTACCAGGCACAGTCAAAACCCTATAAAGAGAAGAAGCAACCTGGAAGTCCTTGCAGGTGCTGGAATCTGAACCAAAATCTCCTGCAAAGGAAAGGTTTAATTCTGACCTATAAATCCCCACACTTCTCAACTAGCTGGTTTCTCTAGGTGAGCTACCTGATAATCTCTTTAAAATTTTACTGCTTATTGCTGCTTAATTTTAATTTAGCACTGTGAAACCTCTCTTTCTCTCTTCCTGTTCCTGCCAAACTCTGATAGAGAGGCACTGCTATAATTATTGGGAATATTTAGACTTAGTGATAAGGAAAGTTAGCAATATCAGTTTTTAAAAGTTAAATCAAGTGAAAAATCTTGCTCAAACTGGACCATTTGGGTCCATTCAACTAGAGCATTCCCTTGATAACAACAGCATTCAGCTGACACTTTGGGAGTTAAGCACCCCCACAGCTGGAGGCAGGGTTGGCCTCAAACTTAAGGAATACCACTTATATCTAACTTGCAGGTGCTGGAATCTGAACCAAATCTCCTGCAAAGGAAAGGTTTAATTCTGACCTATAAATCCCCACACTTCTCAACTAGCTGGTTTCTCTAGGTGAGCTACCTGATAATCTCTTTAAAATTTTACTGCTTATTGCTGCTTAATTTTAATTTAGCACTGTGAAACCTCTCTTTCTCTCTTTCTTTCTTCCTGTTCCTGCCAAACTCTGATAGAGAGGCACTGCTATAATTATTGGGAATATTTAGACTTAGTGATAAGGAAAGTTAGCAATATCAGTTTTTAAAAGTTAAATCAAGTGAAAAATCTTGCTCAAACTGGACCATTTGGGTCCATTCAACTAGAGCATTCCCTTGATAACAACAGCATTCAGCTGACACTTTGGGAGTTAAGCACCCCCACAGCTGGAGGCAGGGTTGGCCTCAAACTTAAGGAATACCACTTATATCTAACTTGCAGGTGCTGGAATCTGAACCAAAATCTCCTGCAAAGGAAAGGTTTAATTCTGACCTATAAATCCCCACACTTCTCAACTAGCTGGTTTCTCTAGGTGAGCTACCTGATAATCTCTTTAAAATTTTACTGCTTATTGCTGCTTAATTTTAATTTAGCACTGTGAAACCTCTCTTTCTCTCTTCCTGTTCCTGCCAAACTCTGATAGAGAGGCACTGCTATAATTATTGGGAATATTTAGACTTAGTGATAAGGAAAGTTAGCAATATCAGTTTTTAAAAGTTAAATCAAGTGAAAAATCTTGCTCAAACTGGACCATTTGGGTCCATTCAACTAGAGCATTCCCTTGATAACAACAGCATTCAGCTGACACTTTGGGAGTTAAGCACCCCCACAGCTGGAGGCAGGGTTGGCCTCAAACTTAAGGAATACCACTTATATCTAACTTGCAGGTGCTGGAATCTGAACCAAAATCTCCTGCAAAGGAAAGGTTTAATTCTGACCTATAAATCCCCACACTTCTCAACTAGCTGGTTTCTCTAGGTGAGCTACCTGATAATCTCTTTAAAATTTTACTGCTTATTGCTGCTTAATTTTAATTTAGCACTGTGAAACCTCTCTTTCTCTCTTTCTTTCTTCCTGTTCCTGCCAAACTCTGATAGAGAGGCACTGCTATAATTATTGGGAATATTTAGACTTAGTGATAAGGAAAGTTAGCAATATCAGTTTTTAAAAGTTAAATCAAGTGAAAAATCTTGCTCAAACTGGACCATTTGGGTCCATTCAACTAGAGCATTCCCTTGATAACAGCATTCAGCTGACACTTTCGGACTTATAATCACACCCTCCCACCCCACAACCCACCCACCCCAGGGTTTGCCACTCATTTATAGACAAACCAGTCCTCATTAACTTTCCCCAATCATACACAGCCAGTCTTGCAGGCTACTACTCCAACATAGTACACCTGTTCATACCCATTTCAACCAATCAGGATGACTTTTATTCTCTGCAATAATTGTGATGCTTTAGTTTCAAGGCCAATCATCTGGAGACTTAAAGCTTGTCCTATCTGTCTTCAGCTATCTACTTTAAAACAAGAGCTCTGTAAAGTAATGCAAGAATTAGATGCAATTAAAGCAACTTATAGGACTGTGCAGAATCATAACTTCTCACCACTGCCTCAAAGAATAAAACCACATAACAGATGGTTCACAGTAGGCTCGGGCAGACTTCATCATGTGACACAGAAGCATCCGCCCGCACAAGTGTTGCCACTACAAAATTCTTTTGCTCCACTACAGCACTCTGATGTTCCTGAAAATAAAACTAAAGTGGAAAAAGAAGAAAAAGCAAGGAAGGGGGAACAAAAATATGAGAAGGTACCCAAAGAGAAAACACCCTCACAAATCACTAAAACCAAAACACATACTAGGAAATGTACATGGAAAGCGATGACCACAAATGCTCGCAGTCTAAGCAAGAAAATTCCTGACCTTCAAGCCCTGATTTTGGAGTCTAACTTGGACATAGTTGCAGTCACAGAGACATGGCTCAATGAATGGGATGTAAACATACCAGGCTATAATCTTTTTAGGAAGGATAGAGAGGGACGTATAGGTGGAGGAGTAGCTCTGTATGTCAGAAATGATATCGCAGCGACTGAAATGACAGGGAACTGGGGAAAGGAAGAAGCGATATGGATCACCTTAAAAAGAGAGGATAGAACCTTGGTCCACGTGGGTGTTGTCTATAGACCCCCAACACAATTGGAAGAACTAGATAAAGATCTGATTGCTGATATTCAAAAGTTGGGGAAGAAAAGAGAGGTGCTGTTGTTGGGAGATTTTAATCTGCCGGATGTAGATTGGAAGGTTCCGTCTGCAAAATCAGAAAGAAGTAGAGAGATTGTGGATGCTTTCCAAAGTGCTCTGCTCAGACAAATGGTGAACAAACCCACAAGGGAGGGAGCCACGTTGGATCTGGTGCTCACGAATGGGGATAGTGTGTCAAATGTCCGAGTGGCTGCACACCTGGGAAACAGTGACCATCAAACAGTTTGTTTTGATGTAACGGCTCATGTGGATGGCGGCCACTCTAAACTCAGTCCTCGATTTCAAGCGAGCTGACTTTAACAAAATGGGAGAATACCTGAGGAAGGAGCTGATGGGCTGGGAGGACATACGAGAAGTGGAAGGACAGTGGTCCACGCTAAAAGAAGTCATAAACAGGGCCACAGACCTTTATGTAAGGAGAGTAAATAAAAGCAAGAGAAAAAGGAAACCGATATGGTTCTCAAAGCAAGTGGCTGAGAAAATAAAGATTAAAGAGTTAGCGTTCCAGAAATATAGAAAATCTCAAGAGGAGGAACACGGGGAGGAATACCGGATGAAACTGAAAGAAGCCAAGAGAGAGGTACGTCTGGCGAAGGCGCAAGCGGAAGAACAAATGGCTAGAAATGTAAGGAGGGGAGACAAAAACTTCTTCAGGTATATTAGTGAAAGGAGAAAGACTATAAAGGGAATTGTGAGACTAAAAGAAACATCAAAACGCTATGTAGAAAATGATGAAGAAAAAGCCAATTTGCTAAATAGATACTTTTGTTCTGTTTTCACTGATGAAAACCCTGGGGAAGGACCGAGAGGGACTGGCAAACGTACACCTGAGAAGGAGGTGGATAGAGCGCCGTTCACGGAAGAGAGTGTGTATCAACAACTTGGAAAGCTGAAGGTGGACAAAGCCATGGGGCCGGATGGGATCCACCCCAGAATACTGAGGGAGCTCAGAGAGGTTCTGGCGGGTCCTCTTAAAGACTTGTTTAATAAATCCTTGGAGACGGGAGAGGTTCCGAGGGATTGGAGAACGGCGGAGGTGGTCCCTCTTCACAAAAGTGGGGATAGGGAAGAAGCTGGAAACTACAGGCCGGTAAGCCTCACTTCGGTTATTGGAAAAGTAATGGAAGCCATGCTGAAGGAAAGGATAGTGAATTTCCTGGAAGCCAATAAGTTGCAAGATCCGAGACAACATGGTTTCACCAAAGGGAAATCGTGCCAAACGAATCTCATTGAATTCTTTGACTGGGTGACGGGAGAATTAAATCAAGGACGTGCTATGGACGTCATCTACTTAGATTTCAGCAAGGCTTTTGACACGGTTCCCCACAGGAGGCTCTTAAATAAACTAGACGGCCTGAAGATAGGACCCGAAGTGGTGAACTGGATTAGGAACTGGTTGACGGACAGACGCCAGAGGGTGGTGGTAAATGGAGTTCGCTCGGAGGAAGGAAAGGTGAGTAGTGGAGTGCCTCAGGGATCGGTGCTGGGGCCCATTCTGTTCAATATATTTGTGAGTGACATTGCCGAGGGGTTACAAGGTAAGGTTTGCCTTTTTGCGGATGACACCAAGATTTCCAACAGAGTGGACACCCCGGAGGGTGTGGAAAACATGAAAAAAGATCTGAAGAAGCTAGAAGAATGGTCTAAGGTTTGGCAATTAAAATTCAATGCGAAGAAATGTAAAGTGATGCACTTGGGGAGGAGAAATCCAAGGGAGACGTATGTGTTAGGCGGGGAGAGTCTGATAGGCACGGAAGGGGAGAGGGATCTTGGGGTGATAGTATCTGAGGACCTGAAGTCGACGAAACAGTGCGACAAGGCGGTGGCAGTAGCTAGAAGATTGCTAGGCTGTATAGAGAGAGGAGTGACCAGCAGAAGAAAGGAGGTTTTAATGCCCCTGTATAAGACGTTGGTGAGGCCCCACCTGGAGTATTGTGTTCAGTTTTGGAGGCCGTATCTTGCGAAGGATGTTAAAAAAATGGAAGCGGTGCAAAGAAAAGCTACGAGGATGGTATGGGATTTACGTTCCAAGACGTATAAAGAAAGGCTTGCTGACCTGAACATGTACACCCTGGAGGAAAGGAGGAACAGGGGTGATATGATACAGACGTTCAAATATTTGAAAGGTATTAATCCGCAAACGCACCTTTTCCGGAGATGGGAAGGCGGTAGAACGAGAGGACATGAAATGAGATTGAAGGGGGGCAGACTCAGGAAAGATGTCAGGAAGTGTATTTTCACGGAGAGGGTGGTGGACGCTTGGAATGCCCTCCCGCGGGAGGTGGTGGAGATGAAAACGGTAACGGAGTTCAAACATGCGTGGGATATGCATAGAGGAATCCTGTGCAGAGGGAATAGATCCTCAGAAGCTTAGCTGAAATTGGGTGGCGGAGCAGTTGAGGGGAAGAGGGGGTGGTGGTTGGGAGGCGAGGATAGGGGTGGGCAGACTTATACGGTCTGTACCAGAGCCGGTGATGGGAGGCGGGACTGGTGGCTGGGAGGCGGGAAATACGGCTGGGCAGACTTATATGGTCTGTGCCCTGAAAAGGACAGGTACAAATTCAAGGTAAGGTATACACATATGAGTTTGTCATGGGCAGACTGGATGGACCATGCAGGTCTTTATCTGCCGTCATCTACTATGTTACTATGTTACTATGAGAACTGGACTGAAAAACCCAAGGGATCAGAAATTACCCTCTGGCCCAGGATAATGAGCGGAGTAGAGCGTTTGTTTACACTTTCAAACAACAACAAAACCAGGGGACACAAGATGAAGCTAGAATATGGCAGATTTAAAACAAACAGGAGAAAGTTTTTCTTTACTCAGCGTGTAGTTAGACTCTGGAACTCGTTGCCGGAAAATGTAGTGACAGCAGCTTGCCTTACGGAGTTTAAAGGGGGTTTGGACAGATTCCTGAGGGAAAAGTCCATTGAACATTATTAAAGATTTAATTTTTTTATGGGTTTTGCCGGGTTCTTAAAGCCTGGATTGGCCACTGTTGGAGACAGGATGCTGGGCTTGATGGACCCTTGGTCCTTTCCCAGTATGGCGGTGCTTATGTTCTTATGTAGGATTTCCAAGGAAGGGATCGGAGTGATGGAAGCACTCATCCCCACGAACATACCATGGTGCTGTTCCCTGGTCGCAGGAACTATACTCTCCCACCTGTTTCAGGTGTGAGGGAAAAGGTCACATAGCAAGAGATTGCCAAGATACAACAGAAGATGCTATGGATGTGAATTTGATAGCCACTCATGACTGCAGTTTTGTGGAAGCTGTCCCTCCAGGAAATAAAAATTGTGTATTACAAGTGGACCTAGAAGGACACTCGTGCCAAGTGCTAGTAGACTGTGGCAATATCAAGACTCTTGTCCGGAGAGAGGTACTCAAAGGGTCACAACTAAACTATGAGTGAATTGCGACTCTGGCCGGTGTACATGGGGACCAAACAGTCTCCGACAGCTCAACACCTGTGGGGCAAGCTCGTGTGAAAGTAGCGGTCTTGCCTTGGCTACCTTACCCAGTGGTTTTGAGCTGGGATTTCCCCAATTTTGGTGCCATTTGGGCCCAGTTGATCGATGGCCCAAAGAAGGAGGAGGAGTCTTTTTCTGAGATCTTCCCAGTGGATGACCCTGAGTTATACATTGAAAACCCAAAGTTGCCTAAGCCCCACCACCAGCAGTGGTTAGAGAAACTGCAGTGCTCTCTGAATCTAGGAGCTGTGGTAGACAGAGGTCCTGAGCAGGAGGAAGATGACAGGTCAAACAACCCCAACCCTTTGGACAGTCTACCCGAATGGAGTAGTGAGGGAGCTACGGGGAATTTCAAAAGGCCGCAGTCAGAGAATGAGTCCCTTAGGGCAGCCCGAGCTAGGGTTGTTGCAGTGGATGGGAATCCTGCGGCCAACCAGGACTTCGTTAAGGTAGGGTCCCCCTTTTTTGTGATAAGGAATGACCTGCTGTATTGGGTGGCAAAGGAAACCCTAGAGGGGGAAGAGGTAGAGAAGCTGTTAGTACCTCAGCCCTACCTTAGGCAAGTTATGCAGCTATCCCACAGTCACCTGCTAGGTGGTCACCTAGGGAAGAAGACGACCCGGGAACAGATTTTAGCCCAGTTTTTCTGGCCAGGGGTATTTAAGCAAGTGGAGCTTGTTTGCCAATCCTGTCTAACCTGTCAGCCGAGTAGTCCTGTGAGGGTCCCACCTGCCCCTCTCGTGCCCATGCCCCTTGTGGACACCCCATTTGAACAGACAGCAATGGACTTCATGGGACCCCTGGAATGCACCACCTGGGGCCACAAATATATCCTGGTCATTTTGAATTATGCGACTTACAATCCAGAAGCCACTGCATTACAGAACATGAAAATCTCCACAGTGGCTAATGCACTATGGGAAGTCTTCTCCTGGATGTGGATTCTGGCAGAAATATTGATAGACCAAGGTACTATCTTTACGTCCAGAGTTATGAAGCATGTGCCTTGTTCAAAGTGAAAACTTTACAGACATCATCAGTGTACCATCCACAGTCTGGTGGAATGCTTCAATAAAACACTGAAACAGATGCTGAAAACGTTTGTGGCTGAAGATAGGAAAAATTGTGATTCTCTACTCCCATACATACTGTTCGCCATCTGGGAAGTGCCCCAGTATTCAACAGAATTCTCTCCATTTGAACTGTTATACGGGAGAAGGCCTAGAGAAATCCTGTTTGAGAAGCGTGGGAAGAGGAACCCAGCCCAGGGAGGAACTTGGCTGAATGTGTGCTCACCATGCAAATGTAAAAGAAAACTGGTGGGGCCATCAAGCTTTTCCTGGAGAAGGCTCAAGCGGATCAAGTCTGAGCCTACAACCAAAAAGCAGTTCAATGGACCTTCCAACCGGGGGACAGAGTCCTAGTCCTTTTACCCTCCTCCGAAAAGTAAGCTGTTATGCAAGTGGCAAGGTCCTTATGAAGTTGTGGAAAGAACAGGACCTGTCAACTATAGGGTGGCAAAAGAGGAACAAAGCAAGGGCCTTCCACATCAACTTGTTGGTCCCCATGACAGCAGCATTAGTTCAAAGAGACAACATTGGGCTGGAGGTCCCGATAGATTATGGACCCTTGCTTGTCCTATTTAGTGACCAGCTCTCCTACATGCAGAAAGCTGACCTGGAGCAGTTGGTACACCAGAATGAAGATGTATTTTCTGAAGGGCCAGGTCAGGTCCACTTGGCAACTAATGATATTATCACTGAACCAGGAATGGTAGTCCGGCAGCATCCATATCAAATCCCAGAAGCCTGACAGCAAGCGGTGGCAAAGGAGGTCGCTGAAATACTAAAACTTGGGGTTATCGAAGAGTCCACCAGTAAATGGGAATCTCCCATTGTGCTGGTACCAAAATCAGATGGGAGTATCCAGTTTTGCATTGATTTCCAGAAGGTGAATGCTGTCTCAAAGCTACAGGCCAATACCTGGGACCTGGGAGGGGCCCAATGCATTTCAACCCTGGACCTGACCAAGGGATATTGGCAGGTACCTCTCACACCAGTTGCCAAGGAGAAAACAGCCTTCTCAACACCCCAGGGTTTGTTCCAGTTCATGGTGCTTCCCTTCAGCCTTCATGGAGCTCCAGCTACCTTTTAGCGCCTTGTGGATCATCTACTTAGACCCCATGGAAGTTACACAGCTGCCTACTTAGACAACTGTCATTTACAGTAGAGACTGGAGGACCCATTTCATCCAAGTAGAAGCAGTACTAGATAGTCTGTGGACCGCTGGGTTACTAGCGAATCTCAAGAAGTGTTTTTTGGGAGGACAAGAAGTCCAGTATCTGGGGTACTCAGTCAGGAAAGGACAAGTGAGGCCCCAGGTCCGGAAAGTAGAGGCAATCACCCGGGTGCCAGTACCCCAGATGAAGAAGCAAGTATGAGCTTTCCTTGGGAACATGGAGTATTACCACCGGTTCATTCCCGGGTTTGCTGAGAAAGCAGAAACTCTAACTCGCCTCCTGCAGAAGAAGGCTCTGAGAAGATACAGAGGACGGAAGAGTTGGAGGTGGCCTTCCAAACTCTAAAGAGGGCAATTTGCTCAGAGCTGGTACTGATCAGCTCGGACTTTAACTGACCCTTTATCATATAGACTGATGCATCAGAGGTTGGGCTTAGGGACACTCTGGCCCAGAAAGTGGATGGGGGAAGAACACCCAGTGGCATATATTAGCCAGAAGCTATTCCTGAGAAAGAAGAACTATGCAGTAATTGAGAAGGAAGCTCTGGCGGTCAAGCGGGCCCTGGAAACATTCCAGTACTGTCTGCTGGGCTGAAATTTTCTGCTGGTCACTGACCATCAACCCCTGCAGTGGATGGCTCAACACAAGGATTCAAATGCACATTGTAGCTGGGTTGCCCATCCAGGACCCAGCCAGGCTCGACCCTGCTTAGCTGCCTCTTCCTCCACACGACTGTTGCCTTCACTCCACAGCAATCTGGCTTCTCTGAGCCTTGGCTCCAGCCCCTGCGAACTCCCAGGACTTCCTCCTCCCTCTGTTCCTTTCACAGAGGCACATTCAAAGCCCAATGTTTATAAGTAAGAGCTTTTATTTTCTTGCTTCAAATCAAACAAAACATCCTTCACTCCAGGTTGTTTAGGCCAGCAGCCCAGAGCACAATTCAGGTTCAACACAGTCAAATTCAGGTTCAAAACAGTCCATATAACTTCAAATTCAGGTTCAAAAACAGTCCATATAACTTCCCTTCACTTTAGCTCAGATTACGTCACTTAGGGAACAGTACATTATCAGAGGGAAAAACCCAATAACTTAGTAGGTTGCAGCCCAGACCTTTTTAGTAAGCAACAGTCTACACAGTCTTTCTTGCACCTTCTTACAGCACGGTTACACAGCTTTATTCCCACCTGGTTCAGGCTGGGGTTTCAATTGTGCCCAGCTCTCTTTCTGTCCCACAGACTGCACCTGTTTCCTCTTTAGTAGAGAGTTCCCCCAGTGCCTCAGCCTCTCTCCTCCGGTCTTCCACCAGTCTCTCCAAGGTACAGCTAGCCACTCTCTTACAGCAGCTTTTTGGGTTTGAGCCAGCGCTCCAATCTCCATCTGGTTCCTCTCCTAGCCCTTCAGTAATCTCCATTTTATCCTCCTCTCCAACTTCCCCCGCCCCCAATCTCTCCAGCTGGCCCTCATCACCTTCCTCAGAGACCATTTCCCAATCTTCTATCTCCTCCCCTAACTCTTGCACAGCCGGGTGGGGAAGAGAAGGATTCTGGGACTGGTAGTTCCTCCCCTTCTTCCTTAACCCAGCCAACCTCTCTGCCTCCGGTAGCCCAGCTTTCTGAATGCGGGTGTTGTGCACATGAAATCTGCCCCGTTGGGATTCCCCGGCTCCCTGTACCCCCTTACTTCGCGCCTTCCTGGATCCCCTTTCACCTGCACTCTCACAACATGTAATGAGGTGGTTCCTCAGACTTCAACCTTTTCACTATCAAGTGAAACATCAGGTGGGCTGAGAGCATGCTAATACAGACTTTTTGTCCCGGGAGGTAGACCCTGAAATGGCAGGCACTCAACTGGGTACGGTTGAGGTGTGATAGAGGGTATGTAACAGGGTTTATAGAAAAGTCCTTCTCTAACTAATCTGGGCAATCTTAAGAACAATGATCCCTCTCCTGGAAGAAGTGAGCTGGAAGGGGTGGAGTCAATACCTGGGAAGTTTAAAAGACCAGGTTGAGGGTAAGGAGGCTCAGGGAAGGAAGAACTGAAGCCCCAGCATATGCCTTTACTGAACACTTCTAGCTAATGTGCTGTGGCTGAGGTAAGCCAATCTTTTATTTGAAGAACTGTGAGCCTTGTTCTGAGGTCTGGCTGGAAATACAAAGAGAGAAAGACAGAATCTACAGACTGTTTTGGGCCCTGTAGACCACAGGTCCACGCAAACTCTTTTCCCCTTCTGAAGATAAAAGACTTTTCTTTTGTTCTAGGCCTGTGATGGCACAGGTCCTACATTTCAGTTAATAAAAACACTTATAGCGAAATCTACATACCTGTAGAAGGTATTCTCCGAGGACAGCAGGCTGATTGTTCTCACTACTACTGGGTGACGTCCATGGCAGCCCCTTCAATCGGAGATCTTCACTAGCAAAGACGTTTGCTAGTCCTTGCGTGAGCACGCCCACCGCGCATGCGTGGCCGTCTTCCCGCTCGAACGCGCTCGTGTTCGTCAGTCCAGTTAATAGCAAAGACAAAGACAAGGGAAGACACAACTCCAAAGGGGAGGCGGGCGGGTTTGTGAGAACAATCAGCCTGCTGTCCTCGGAGAATACCTTCTACAGGTATGTAGCTTTCGCTTTCTCCGAGGACAAGCACGCTGCTTGTTCTCACTACTAGGGTATCCCTAGCCCCCAGGCTCACTCAAAACAACAACCATGGTCAATTGGGCCTCGCAATGGCGAGGACAAAACTGAGATTGACCTAACTTCTTCAACTAACTGAGAGTGCAGCCTGGAACAGAATAAAAATGGGCCTAGGGGGGTGGAGTTGGATTCTGAACCCCAAACAGATTCTGCAGCACCGACTGCCCGAACTGACTGTCGCGTCGGGTATCCTGCTGTAGGCAATAATGCAATGTGAATGTGTGGACAGATGACCACGTCGCAGCCTTGCAAATCTCTTCGATAGTGGCTGACTTCAAGTGAGCCACTGACGCTGCCATGGCTCTAACACTATGAGCCGTGACATGACCCTCAAGAGTCAGCCCAGCCTGGGCATAAGCGAAGGAGATGCAATCTGCTAGCCAATTAGAGATGGTGTGTTTCCCGACAACCACTCCCCTTTTGCTGGGATCAAAAGAAACAAACATTTGGGCGGACTGTCTGTTGGGCTGTGTCCGCTCCAGATAGAAGGCCAATGCTCTCTTGCAGTCCAAAGTGTGCAGTTGACGTTCAGCAGGGCGGGTATGCGGACGGGGGAAGAATGTTGGCAAGACAACTGACTGGTTCAGATGGAACTCCGACACCACCTTTGGAGGACTACTGTGTTGTGATGAAATTTGGTATAAGGAGCATGAGCTACCAGGGCTTGAAGCTCATTGACCCTACGAGCTGAAGTAACAGCCACCAAGAAAATGACCTTCCAGGTCAAGTACTTCAGATGGCAGGAATTCAGTGGCTCGAAAAGGGGTTTCATCAGCTGGGTGAGAACAACGTTGAGATCCCATGATACTGTAGGAGGTTTGATATGGGGCTTTGACAAAAGTAAACCTCTCATGAATCGAACAACTAAAGACTGGCCCGAGATCGGCTTACCTTCCACACGGTAATGGTATGCACTAATCGCACTAAGATGAACTCTTACAGAGTTGGTCTTGAGACCAGACTCTGACAAGTGCAGAAGGTATTCAAGCAGGGTGTATGTAGGACAAGAGCGAGGATCTAGGGCCTTGCTGTCACACCAGACAGCAAACCTCCGCCACAGAAAGAAGTAACTCTTCTTAGTGGAATCTTTCCTGGAAGCAAGCAAGACTCGGGAGACACCCTCTGACGGACCCAAGGAGGCAAAATCTACGCTCTCAACATCCAGGCCGTGAGAGCCAGGGACCGGAGGTTGGGATGCAGAAGCGCCCCCTCGTTCTGAGTAATGAGGGTCGGAAAACACTCCAATCTCCACGGTTCTTCGGAAGACAATTCCAGAAGAAGAGAGAACCATATCTGACGCGGCCAAAAGGGAGCGATCAGGATCATGGTGCCTTGATCCTGCTTGAGTTTCAGCAAAGTCTTCCCCACCAAAGGTATAGGAGGATAAGCATACAGGAGGCCGTCCCCCCAATCCAGGAGAAAGGCATCCGTGGCTAGCCTGCCGTGGGCCTGAAGTCTAGAACAGAACTGAGGGACCTTGTGATTGACTTGAGTGGCAAAGAGATCCACCAAGGGGGTGCTGCACACTTGGAAGATCTCGCGTACTACTCGGGAATTGAGCGACCACTCGTGAGGTTGCATGATCCTGCTCAATCTGTCGGCCAGACGGTTGTTTATGCCTGCCAGATACGTGGCCTGAAGAAACATGCCGTTCCGGCGAGCCAAAGCCACATTCTGACGGCCTTCTGACACAGGGGGCGAGATCCGGTGCCCCCCTGCTCGTTGATGTAGTACATGGCAACCTGGTTTTCTGTCTGAATTTGAATAATTTGATGGGACAGCCAATCTCTGAAAGCCTTTAGAGCGTTCCAGACCGCTCGTAACTCCAGGAGGTTGATCTGTAAAACCTTTCTCCTGAAGGGACCAAACTCCCTTGGGTGTGAAGCCCATCGACATGAGCTCCCCACCCCAGGAGAGACGCATCCGTCGTCAGCACCTTTTGAGGCTGAGGAATTTGGAAAGGACGTCCCAGAGTCAAACTGGACCGAATTGTCCACCACTGGAGGGACTGAAGAAAACTCGTGGACAGTAGGATTACGTCCTCTAGGTCCCCAGCAGCTTGGTACCACTGAGACACTAGGGTCCATTGAGCTGATCTCATGTGGAAGCGGGCCATGGGAGTCACATGCACTGTGGAGGCCATGAGGTTGAGCAATCTCAACATCTGCCGAGCTGTGACCTGCTGCGACGCTTGTACCCACGAAACGAGGGACAGAAGATTGTCCCGTCCTCGCTTCCGGGAGGTAGGCACGAGCAGTCTGAGAATCCAGCAGAGCCCCTATGAATTTGAGTTTCTGAACAGGAAGAAGGTGGGACTTTGGATAATTTATCACAAACCCTAGTAGCTCCAGGAGTCGAACAGTCATCTGCATGGACTGTAGAGCTCCTGCCTTGGAGGTGTTCTTCACCAGCCAATTGTCAAGGTAAGGGAACACATGCACTCCCAGTCTGCGTAGAGACGCCGCAACTACAGCCAGGCACTTTGTGAACACCCTGGGCGCGGAGACGAGACCAAAGGGTAGCACACAATACTGAAAGTGCTGTGTTCCCAGATGGAATCGAAGATACTGTCTATGAGCTGGCAGTATCGGGATATGAGTGTAAGCATCCTTTAAGTCCAGAGAGCATAGCCAATCGTTTTCCTGAATCATGTGGAGAAGGGTGCCAAGGGAAAGCATCCTGAACTTTTCTCGGACCAGATATTTGTTCAGGGCCCTTAGGTCTAGGATGGGACGCATCCCCCCTGTTTTCTTTTCCACAAGGAAGTACCTGGTATAGAATCCCAGCCCTTCTTGCCCCGGTGGCACGGGCTCGACCTCATTGGCGCTGAGAAGGATGGCGAGTTCCTCTGCAAGTACCTGCTTGTGCTGGAAGCTGAAGGATTGAGCTCCCGGTCGGCAATTTGGAGGCTTGGAAACCAAATTGAGGGAGTATCCTAGCCGGACTATTTGAAGAACCAACTGGTCAGAGGTTATGAGAGGCCACCTTTGGTGAAAAAATTTCACCTCCTCCCCGACCGGCAGATCGTCCAGCACAGACACTGATTTCGGCTATGCTCTGCTGGAGCCAGTCAAAAGCCCGTCCCTTGCTTTTGCTGGGGAGCCGCAGGGGCCTGCTGAGTCGCACGCTGTTGACGAGAACGAGCACGCTGGGGTTTGGCCTGGGCAGCAGGCTGGCGAGAGGGAGGATTGTACCTACGCCTACTAGAAGAATAGGTAACAGTCCCTCTTCCGCCATAAAAACGTCTACCAGTTGAGGTAGATGCTGAAGGCGCCCAGCGGGAGAATTTGTGAAAAGCGGTGTCCCGCTGGTGGAGCTGCTCTACCTCCTGTTCGACCTTTTCCCCAAAAATATTATCCCCCCGGCAAGGAGAATTCGCAATCCGCTGCTGAATCCTATTCTCCAGGTCGGAGGCACGCAGCCATGAGAGTCTGCGCATCACCACACCTTGAGCAGCGGCCCTGGACGCGACATCAAAAGTATCATAAACACCCCTGGCCAGGAATTTACGACACGCCTTCAGCTGCCTGACCACATGCTGAAAAGGCTTGGCTTGCTCAGAAGGGAGTTTATCCACCAAGTCCGCCAACTGCCGCACATTGTTCCGCATATGAATGCTCGTGTAGAGCTGGTAAGATTGGATTTTGGCTGAGCATTGAGGAATGGTAGGCCTTCCTCCCAAAAGAATCCAAGGTTTTAGAGTCTCTGCCCGGGGGTGCCGAAGCATACTCCCTAGAACTCTTGACCTTCTTAAGGGCCAGATCCACAACCCCAGAGTCGTGAGGCAACTGAGTCCGCATCAACTCTGGGTCCCCATGGATCCGATACTGGGACTTGATCTTCTTGGGAATGTGGGGATTAGTTAGCGGCTTCACCCAGTTCTCCAGCAGTGTCTTCTTGAAGACATGATGCATGGGTACTGTGGACGATTCCTTAGGTGGCGAAGGATAGTCCAAAAGCTCAAACATTTCAGCCCGTGGCTCATCCTCCGTAACCACAGGGAGGGGAATTGCCGTAGACATTTCCCGGACAAAGGCCGCGAAAGATAGACTCTCGGGAGGAGAAAGCTGTCTTTCAGGGGAGGGAGTGGGATCAGAAGGAAGACCGTCAGACTCCTCATCTGAGAAATATCTGATGTCTTCCTCTGCCTCCCACTAGGCCTCACCATCAGTGTCGGACACCAGTTCATGGACTTCTGTCCGAAGTCGTGCCCGCCTCGACTCCGTAGACACATGGCCACGGTGGGAATGTCAAGAAGAAGACTCCCGCATCAGCGGCGATGAAGCTCCCTCCATCGATGTCGTCGGGGTACCGGAGACCTCACGACGGGCAAGGGGCCAGCCGTCACCTCACTGGACGGCACCGGTGGCGCAAGCACCCCCGGTACCGGAGGAGAAGGGCGCAACAGCTCCTCCAGGATCCCTGGAAGGATGGCCCAGAGGCTCTCGCGTAGAGCGGCTGTCGAGGAAGGCAGGGAATCCGGCACAGGCGACAAACTCAGAATCTGTCCGGGGCACGGAGGCGGTACCGGGCTGTCTAAGGTAGAGCACATCGACACCTCCTGAATGGAGGGTGAGCGGTCCTCCCGGTGTCGATGCCTAGTGGGTGCCGAATCCCTCGGCGACCCAGAGCTCTCGGTACCACGTCTGGAAGGTGACCGGTGTCGATGCTTCTTTGCCTTCACACGAAGCATGTCACCAGAACCTCCCGGTACCGACGAGGAGGACGTCGAATCCAAGTGTCTCTTCCTCGGGGCTGGGTCTGAAGGTCGATCCCTGGGGGGCTGTACCACAGGAGCCCTCGAGGCAGGCGGAGACCTACTCGAGGGTTCACCGCCACCAGCAGGGGAATGGACAGCCCTCACCTGCGCTCCTGACGAAGAGGCACCCTCCGACGACATCAGTACCAACGATGATCCCGGTACCGTAGACACTGAAGCACCGGTCGATGACCTCGGTACCGCAGACGTTGATGCACCGGCCGATGACCTCGATACTGTGACCGTCGAAACACCAGGCGAGGCCCCGAACAAGACGTTCCACTGGGCCAATCTCGCCACCTGAGTTCTCTTCTTCAACAGAAGACAGAGATTACAGGCCTGAGGACATAGTAACATAGTAGATGACGGCAGAAAAAGACCTGCACGGTCCATCCAGTCTGCCCAACAAGATAAACTCATATGTACTACTTTTTGTGTATACCCTACCTTGATTTGTACCTGTCCTCTTCAGGGCACAGACCGTACAAGTCTGCCCAGCACTATCCCCGCCTCCCAACCACCAGCCATGCCTCCCACCACCAGCTCCCAGACACTGAAGGCACGAAATCAAAATCTGCGATGATGGCAAAGGGCATCAAAAAATAAACAAAGAAAACCCGTATAGGCGGCCAAAAGGGCCGCTTTTGAAAGTGAAAGGAAACTTGACGGGGAAAAAACTCGAAAATAAGGTGTTTTTTTTTTTTTTAAACAATCAAACACAAATTTTTTTTTTTTAAGAGAAAAAGAAGACTTCCAAACGGAAGAAAAGTGCGAGGGTCTCCTCAGGGCACAGAACGACGAAAACACAGCCGTCCCGAGCCGCAGAAAAAAGAAGACTGATGAACACGAGCGTGTTCGAGTGGGAAGACGGCCGCGCATGCACGGTGGGCGTGCGCACGCGAGGACTAGCAAACGTCTTTGCTAGTGAAGATCTCCGATTGAAGGGGCTGCCGTGGACATCACACAGTAGTAGTGAGAACAAGCAGCCTGCTTGTCCTCGGAGAATTCATGTTTACAATCTTGTCCGACTGTGTTATTGCCAGGGCCACCCTATAACTCTCGCCCGGGGTCTCACATGCACATTTAGTCCAATTGCAAATCTTCTTCTGGGGCTAGGCAGAAACAACAAGGCGGTAGGATTAGTACTGGCAGTTCTAATGGCAAAACAAATGGTGTTGGCAAAGAGCATTAGGAACAAGGGGACCAGAAAGGAGTCCACACATTTGGGCTGTGTCCCAACAAGAAATGACAGTAAAACTTCCATCCACCATTAACCACATGGGCTATACTATTTTCTTTTACTCCAGGCTATTAATTATGTTTCAGAGTCAATAAATTATAGCATGTTTCTAGGAAGGAATAAAAAAAGGTTTACTTCTTTGCTGTGTTTAGTTCATTAGTTTGCACCAAATTTGGATCTCTGACTCCCACGAACCCAGACATGGCTTTTATTCTGAAAGAAATCTCTTATATGAACAAAAACATTATCTGAATTTAAGAGAGCTTATGACAAGTACATAGGATCTCTAAGAGAGTCATAGGTATAGACGGCATGGATGGGCAGGATTGGATAGGCCATATAAGGCCCGATATTCAGACCATGGGAGTTAGCCTGGCTAACCCCCGTGGTCGGCACTGAGCACGGATATTCAATTCCAGGCCATTTCCAGTGACCGGCATTGAATATCCAGTTTATTTTTGGATGATTTGAACTTAACTGGCCAAGCTGATATTCAGCACTGGTCAGTTAAGTTGGAAGTGGCTAAAGATATTCCACCTATTGACATAGCCATATTTGGCCGCCAAACATAGCTGGCCATACGCTGAATATTGGCACTGACCAGCTATGTCACGATCATCTTTGGATAGCATTTTCTAGGGCTAAGAATTTAAAAGAACTTTTAAGTCCAGCAAAATTATCTGAAACCAGGAATGAGAATTTCAGTGGAATGGGATATTTTTGTTAAAGTTGTTGTACCACATGCACTTTTAAATTTAAACAAATTACTACTTATCAAGTCACATTGTATATATATTACAGTGTTTATGCAATAAAATGGTATATAGGGAAATCTACTCGAAAACTTCATCAGTGAATCATAGAACATTGTTTCTGTATCAAGCGGAAGAAAGCTGGTGCCCCTTTGATATCACACTGCATTGCTAAAGATCATACATTTGATACTTTCAAATGTTTTTTTTTATATAGATCATGTCTCTTTAAATCCACATGGTGGTGATCGTAATAAAATTTTAATCCAATGAAAGCAGTGATGGATTCATATGTTACAAACTTTGGAACCGAAAGGACTCAATTCCCATAGAATGGCCAGTTTTTCTCTGAATTTTTTTCATATCCGATAGAGCCTCCAATCAAGTTCCGGTTCCACTGTAGGGAGAATTCTGGTGTCCTGATTTCATATGGTGCCATTTTTTGATACCAGTGTTAAGTCCTGAATAGTAACTTATTAATGTTTTTATGTTTTTGATAACATTATTAAGCATTGATTTTATTTATTTATTTTTGCTTATATTACAGATATGAGTGTGTTTGTTTGTTTAATTGCAAGCATTGCACTTAGTTCCTCTGAGAAAGCTTGATTCAGTGAAATGGAGATCCCCGTCAGGACTTTATCTTTAAGCTAAGTGCTTGCTTTTTTGATTAAGTTGATGATGTTTTGTATTTTAATATTTTGAGAGATTTTTTTGTGCACATCTATGATAAAAAATATGAAGGAGAGTTTTTTTTAAGACCAAGAATAAAAACAGTCTCATAATATTTTGGTGACATTAGATATGACAGACGGAACGGGATCTAGTATGCAAGTGGTAACTATGAAAACTCAGATAAAGAAAGTAATCAAAACAGTGTTTTTCAAATTATGGATCCTGGCTCATTTGAAAGGACTCTTGAATTATGTAATTTTCGTACAGTGGTTCAAAGTATGTAACAATGTAACATAGTAGATGACAGCAGATAAAGACCCACATGGCCCATCTAGTCTGTCCAACAAGATAAACTCATTACATATGGTATACTTCATATGTATACCTCGTCTTGATTTGTTCTTGCCATTTTCAGGTCAACTGTAGAAATCTGCCCATCACTGTCCTTGTTCTAAAATTTCTGAAGTTAATGTCAAAGCCTTGAGAAGTTCCACTCCAGCCCATCCAAATCTATCAACCATGCTCAGGGCACAGACCTTAGAAGTCTGCCCAGCACTGGCCTCGTTCTCCAACTTCTGAAGCTGAATCAGTGCAGCCACAATCAGAGAACAGACCATAGAAGTTTACCCAGAACTGGCTTTGCTTCCCAATTACCAGTGTTGCTTCCTAATCTCCGCTAAGCTTCTTTGGATCCATTCTTTTTAACAGGATTCCCTTGTGTATATCCCACGCATTTTTAAATTCCGTTACCATTTCCATCTCCATCACCTCCTGCAGGAGGGCATTCCAGGTATCTACCACCCTCTCCATGAAAAAAATACTTCCAGATATTCCTGAGTCTGCCCCCTTTCAACCTCAATCCATGTTCTCTTGTTCTAGCGCCTTCCCGTCTGTGCTGTGAAGGACTTGCAGTCCATCTGCATATCCTCACAGCCTTTTCCAGGGTGACTCCCAGGTCCACCCCGATCCACCCAGGGCCTTCGCTCCAGGTGCCTAGTGCTTCCACCAGCTGCCTTCCAGATGCTGTGGAGGACTTGCAACCCATCTGCATATCCTCACAGCCTTCTCCAGGATGACTCCCAGGTCCACCCCGATCCACCCAGGGCCTTCGATCCAGGTGCCCAGCGCCTGTTGGCACATGAAACATTTTCTCTATACACTTTGTATTTTCTCTCTGCCATGTCTTATGGCTCCAGCACAGTTTCTCTTCTTGGTACTGTCCCTTCCCAATCTCTTTCTCTATCTGAAACCACTGCCTACCTTCTGCTTTCAGCATCTCACCATTCCTTTTGTCTTCTCCCTTCTTCTCAGTTCTCAACCTTCAATATTTATTTCCTTTCATTCAACTATCTCCATTCTGTCTGAGTAAATCTCGCCTTTGTTGCTGTCGTCATGCCTCGCCTACTCTTCTCTGTACTCTCTGGCTCCTTCTCCCCGCTGGGGATATCAATCCCAATCCTGGTACATAAGTACATAAGTATTGCCATACTGGGAAAGACCAAAGGTCCATCAAGCCCAGCATCCTGTTTCCAACAGTGGCCAATCCAGATTACAAATACCTGGCAAGATCCCCAATAAATACAAAACATTTTATACTGCTTATCCCAGAAACAGTGGATTTTCCCCAAGTTCATTTAATAACGGTCTATGGACTTTTCCTTTAGGAAGCCGTCCAAACCTTTTTAAAACTCCGCTAAGCTAACTGCCTTTACCACATTCTCTGGCAACGAATTCCAGAGATTAATTACACATTTTGTGAAGAAAACTTTTCTCCGATTCATTTTAAATTTACTACATTGTAGCTTCATCGCATGCCCCCTAGTCCTAGTATTTTTGGAAAGCGTGAACAGACGTTTCACATCTACCTGTTCAACTCCACTCGTTATTTTATAGACCTCTATCATATCTCCCCTCAGCCGCCTTTTCTCCAAGCTGAAGAGCCCTAGCCGCTTTAGCCTTTCCCATCCCCTTTATCATTTTCGTCGCCCTTCTCTGCACCTTTTCTAATTCCACTATATCTTTCTTGAGATACGGCGACCAGAATTGAACACACTATTCGAGGTGCGGTCACACCATGGAGCGATACAAAGGCATCATAACATCCTCATTTTTGTTTTCCATTCCTTTCCTAATAATACCTAACATTCTATTTGCTTTCTTAGCCGCAGCAGCACACTGAGCAGAAGGTTTCAACGTATCATAAACAACGACACCTAGATCCCTTTCTTGGTCCGTGATTCCTAACGTTGAACTTTGCATGACGTAGCTATAATTCGGGTTCCTCTTTCCCACATGCATCACTTTGCACTTGCTCACATTAAACGTCATCAGCCATTTAGACGCCCAGTCTCCCAGTCTCGTAAGGTCCTCCACATTAGCTCTCATCCTATTCATACAGGTCACACCATGATGTCTCCAGTCCAATTTCTGTTCCTCTACCCTTCTTCTCTGCCTTTCTCATGTGCTCTGTGGAATGCCCGCTCTACCTGCATCTACAACCTCTTTATCTCTCCTACTCTCCATCTGCTTGCCCAGAGACTTAGCTTTGCCCTGAAGACTCTGCTACAACTGAGGCCCTGTGTCATGGAGGTTACCTATTCTCCCATACTCCTCACCTGGTTGGCTGTGGAGGTGGTATCGGGCTACTACTCTCACCCTCTTGTAGATTTCAACCCCTTATTCCACCTCAGTTTTGCTGCTTTTTTTCCTTTGAAGTTCACTCCATACGTCTATTCACTCCTCTACCTCTCCGAGTTGAAGTAATTTACTGACCCCCTGATAAGTCCTTTTCTTCCTTTCTCACTAACTTTGACTCCTGACTTTCCTTCTTTCTTGAACCTTCATCTCCTTCCCTCATTCATGGGGATTTTAACATTCATGCTAATGATCCCTCTGACTCTTATGCTTCTCAGATTCTCGCTTTAACATCCTCTTTCAATCATCAACTGTGCTCCACTGCCTCTACTCACCAGAATGGCTACTGTCTTCATCTTATCTTCTTCTCCAGCTGCTCACTCTCCAGTTTCTGCGCCTCAGCTCTTCCCCTCTCTGACCATCATCTGATAACTTTCATACTTAAACACCCTTCCCCTACTTAAACACCCTCCCCCCACCCAGTCCCATCCAATTTCCACCAATACATTTAGGAATCTTCAGACTACTGACTCCTCTACTCTGTCTTCCAATGTTTCAAATCTCTTCTCAACCACTATGTTATCCAAGTCTGTCAATAAGGCTGTCTCCTCCTATAATACTATTCTCTCCTCTGCTCTGGAATTGGTGGAGGCATAACATTGTATGTTAAGGAGGGCCTTGAATCAAATAGATTGAAAATTCTACAGGAAACAAAACACATCTTGGAATCCCTGTGGATTGAAATTCAATGTGTCAAGGGGAAAAGGATAGTGATAGGAGTGTACTATCGTCCGCCTGGCCAGGATGAACAGATGGATGTAGAAATGTTATCAGAAATTAGGGAGGCTAACAAACTGGGCAAAACCATAATAATGGGTGATTTCAATTACCCCGATATTGACTGGGTAAATGTAATATCGCGGCATGCTAGGGAGGTAAGGTTTCTTGACGAAATCAAGGATTGCTTTATGGAGCAGCTGGTACAGGAGCCGACAACATAATGATCGCATGATCTGGTGCAGGAGGTAACAGTGATGGGGCCGTTTGATAACAGTGATCATAATATGGAGGAGTGGCCTAGTGGTTAGAGTGGTGGACTTTGGTCCTGGGGAACTGGGTTCGATTCCCACTGCAGGCACAGGCAGCTCCTTGTGACTCTGGGCAAGTCACTTAACCCTCCATTGCCCCAGGTGCAAATAAGTACCTGTATATAATATGTAAGCCACATTGAACCTGCTATGAGTGGGAAAGCGCGGGTACAAATGTAAGAAAAATAAATATTAGCTTTGAGGTAAGTATACACAGGATATCCAATACGTTAGCATTTAACTTTCAAAAAGGAGACTATGATAAAATGAGAATGGTGAAGAAAAAAAACTGAGAGGAGCGGCTGCAAGGGTCAAAAATTTACATCAGGCGTGGATGCTGTTCAAAAATACCACCGAGGAAGATTTGGGAGTGATACTGGTGCCAAAAATGGTAGTCCTTTTATCTTGCTGCACCATATGCCTGGTCATCTCTGGTCATCTTCAAGTCTAGGCTAAAAGTTCACCTTTTTGATGCTGCTTTTAACTCTTAACTCTTATTCACTTGTTCAGTACCCCAGTCTGTTTTATCATTCCCACCTTAGTAATTCCCTTATCCATCTTATTTGTCTGTCCTGTTGAACAAGGACTGTCTCTTCATGTTCAAGTGTACAGCACTGCATACGTCTCGTAGCGCTACAGAAATGATAAGTAGTAGTAGTAGTTCCTGTCTCTGGAAAAGGTTTGTTTGTGGATTAATACCTTTCAAATATTTGAACGTTTCTCTTTTCCTCCAGGGTATACATATTCAGGTCAGTAAGTCTCTCCTCATACGTATTGCAACACAAATCCGACACCATTTTCGTCCCTTTTCTTTGAACCGCTTCATTTTTTTTACATCCTTAGTAAGATAGGCCCTCCAAAACTGAACAAAATACTCCAAGTGGGGCCTCACCAACAACTTGTACAGAGGCATCAACACCTCTGGTTATGCCATGCTTTGATTATTGTAATACTTTGTACTTGGGGTTACAACAATACTACTTGCATGCATTACAGATTATTCAGAATGTGATAGTGTGGGTTATTACTGGTACTCCACGGCAGAGTCATATTACACCAGTTTTGAAGACTTTGCATTGGCTGCCTATTAGCTATGTGTTAAGTTTAAAATTTTAACTTTAATTTATAAAGCACTGAGTGCCAATGATCTGTTGATCATTGCTTTGACATTAAGGATTTATAAGCCACCACACTTAATAAAGTCTATGAATCATGGGTTGTTGGATCTTTTCACCTAATTACACAGTAACATAATAAATTTTGGCAGATAAAGACCTGCACCATCAATCCAGTCTACCCAACAAGGTGGCCAGAGTTGAATCTGCCACTCTGCACAGGTTTCACTTATTCATGATTAAATGCTGGTATACTAATCTCTGTCTCCCTCAATTTTGGGACACAGACAGAAGAAGTCTGCCCAGCACTAGTTCTAGTTCCCAACTACTGGAGTTCCCATCAAAGTCCACTCCGGCCTTGATCCTGATCTGTTTTTTGCCATTTACAGGACCCAGACCATAGAAGTCTTCCCACCATTGGCCTTACTTTCCAACCACTGAAGCTGCTGTCAAAGCTCACTCCAGGTATGAGGCTATTTAAGTTTTGCTTTAATTGGATTCCATCCTTTTTCTATATAGTGATCCTCTGTGTTTGAATTCCATCACTGTTTTTGTCTTCACAACCTCCCACAGGAGGGCATTCCAGGCATCCATCACCCTTTCTTTGAAAAAGTACTTCCTGACATTGCTCCTATATCTCCTAGCCTGCAACCTCAGCTCATGACCTCTAGTTCTACCGCTTCCTCCTCTCTAAAAAAAAGATTAATTTGCATATTAATACCTTTTAATATTTAAATGTCTGTATCATATCCACCCCCTCCCATCCCTCCTTTCCTCTAAGATATACATATTGAGGTCTTCAAGTCTTTTCTCATACGTCTTTTGGCACAAGTCCCATATCATTTTTGTTGTCTTCCTCTAAAATACCTCAAGTCTTTTGATGTTCTTAATGAGATACAACCTCCAAAAATTAAACACAATACTCCAAAAGGGCCTCACCAATGATTTGTACAGAGGCATTAACACCTCCTTTCTTCTACTGGATATTCCTCTCTCTATGCACCCTAGCATCCTTGTGGCTACAGCCACCGATTTGTCACACTGTTTTGCTGTCTTAAGATCCTCTGACATTATCATTCAAGGTCCTTCTCCTGGCTGTGCTTATCAGTCTCCCACCAGCTAGCAAATACAACTCTTTTGGGTTACTCTCCTGCTTATTTTCGAAGGAGAAGGGCGGCCATCTTCCGACACAAATCAGGAGATGGGGGCCCTTCTCCTAAGGGCGACAAAATCGGCATAATCGAAAGCCGATTTTGGCAGCCCTCAACTGCAGTCCGTCGCAGGAGTGGCGAAAGCTTAAGGGGGCTGTCAGAGACGTAGCAAAGGCGGGACGGGGGCGTGGTTAACACATGGGCGCCCTCGGCCGATAATGGAAAAAAGAAGGGCAGCCCTGATGAGCATTTGGCCGACTTTACTTGGTCCATTTATTTTCAGGACCAAGCCTCAAAATGTTGCCCAAACTGACCAGATCACCACCGGAGGGAATCGGGGATGACCTCCCTGTACTCCCCTAGTGATCACCAACCCCCTCCCACCCTAAAAAAATAAAATTAAAAACATTTTTTTGCCAAGCCTCTATGCCAGCCTCAAATTTCATTCCCAGCTCCATGGCAGCAGTATGCAGGTCCCTGGAGCAGTTTTAGTGGATGCAGTGCACTTCAGGTAGGCGGACCCAGGCCCATCCCCCCCCCCTACCCATTACACTTGTGGTGGTAAACGGGAGCCCTCCAAAACCCACTCGAAACCCACTGTACCCACATGTAGGTGCCCCCCTTCACCCATAAGGGCTATGGTAGTGGTGTACAGTTGTGGGGAGTGGGTTTGGGGGGGATTTGGGGGGCTCAGCACCCAACGGAAGGTAGCTATGTACCTGGGAGCAATTTAGGAAGTCCACTGCAGTGCCCCCTAGGGTGCCCAGTTGGTGTACTGGCATGTGAGGGGGACCAGTCCACTACAAATGCTGGCTCCTCCCATGACCAAATGGCTTGGATTTGGCCGGGTTTGAGATGGCCAGCCTCGGTTTCCATTATCGGCGAAAACCGAGGCCAGCCATCTCTAAGTCCAGTGATCTCAACATTTAGGTTGACCATCTCTAAGGTTGACCTAAAATGTTGAGATTTGGCCGGGACTGACCGTATTATCGAAACGAAAGAAGAACGCCCATCTTTTTCGATAATACGGTTGACTCCGCCCCTTCTCAGGGCCGGCCCCGGAGATGGGCGCCCCCATTCGATTATGCCCCTCTATATCATCCAAGGTCCCTCTCCTGGCTGTGCTTATCACTCTCCCACCAGCTAGCAAATACAACTCTTTTGGGTTACTACAACCCATGTGCATCATTCTACACTTCTTTGCATAACATTTTAACTGCCAAATAATAGACCAGGTCATTCTTCTAATCTTTTTAGATCATTTCTCATGTTGTCCACTGGAGTGCAAATCTTCATGTTGTCTGTAAAAAGGCAAACTTTACCTTCTAACCGTTTGGCAATGTCATTCATAACTATATTGAATAGAATTGGGCCCAATACCGATCCTTGGGGCACATCACTACTCACTTTTCTTTCCTCCAAGTGAATTCAATTCACTACCAACCTCTGGCATCTGTCAGTCAGTCAGTTTCTAATCCAGTTCACCACTCTGGGTCCTAACTTCAGCCTGTTCAGTTTGTTCATAAGCCTCCTATAAGGAACCGTGTCAAAGACTTTGCTGAAGTCCTAATAGACCATATCTAGAGCGTTCCCTCGATCCAGTTCTCTGGTCACCCAGTCAAAGAAATCAATCAGATGACATGATTTTCCTTTGGTAAAAATCCATGTTGCCTCAGAACTTGTAAGCCATTGGATTCCAGGAATTCTACTATCCTTTACTTCAGTAGCGCCTCCATAATTTTTCCTACCACCGAAGTAAGCCTTACCTACTTGTAGTTTCCCACTTCTTCTCTATCACTGTTTTTGTGGAGAAGGGCTACATCTGCCCTTCTCCAATCCCATGGAACCTCACCTGTCTCCAAAGATCTATTATTCCGATCTTTAAGAGGGCCCACCAGAACCTCTTTAGGCTCCTTCAATATCCTCCAGTTGCTCAAAAAACTTTCTTCCATGAATGGTGAGATATTTACTCCACTCCCATATATGTCTTTGTCAGCTAACAGAGATCCTTCTCCAGGATTTTATTTTGTGAACACAGAACAGAAATATTTGCTTAGTATGTCCACCTTTTCCGAATTACTTTCCACATATCAGTTCTCAGCGGCTTTCAGTCTCACAATTCCATTTCTAGCCTTCCTCCTTTCTCCAATATTCCTGTCGGTCTGTTTGATATAATATTTTTTTGCAGGAGATGCATTTTAATAAAAAAGGGACATCTTTACTGTGTCCCAAATATTATTCTCATCAATATTTTGCTTCCTTGGGGGATTGATGAAAAAATTGTGGAGTGTCAATTTTGGTGCATAATAACTTACCCTTGGTTTTAGTGGAAGAGATTCGGAGCTGGGATAGGCAGGTGTTAATGTTAATTGGGGATCTTGGGGGGGGGGGGGGGGGGTTACACTTCTTAATATCTATGCTCCTAGCAAGAAGCTGTATTCTTTTTGGAAGAGGGTTTACGATTTTTTGGAGTGCAAAATGCAGGGCAGGTTGTTAGTTCGGGGTGATTTTAATTTTGTGCTGCCCCCTGGTGTAGAATGATTACTTAATAGGGGAGGCAGGACTTTGGAAACTCCTCTGCAGTTCTGGACATTGATTAAGGATTTTGGCTTGTCTGATCTGTGGAGAGTTTCGCATCCACAAGGGAAGCAATTTTCACTCTACACTGCGGTGCATAATAGCACTACAGACATTCAAATATTTGAAAGGTACTAATTTGCAAACAAGCCTTTTCCAGAGACGGGAAGGTGGTAGAACTAGAGGACATGAATTGAAACTGAAAGAGGGCAGACACAAGAATCATGTCAGGAAGTAGTTTTTCACTGAGAGGGTGATTGATTCCTAGAATGCCCTCCCACAGGAGGTGGTGGAGATGAAAACGGTAACGGAATTCAAAAATGCATGGGGCAAACACAAGGGAATCGTGTTTTGAAGGATCGGATCCAAAGAAGCTTAGGGGAGATTAGGAAGAAAAACCGGTGCTGGACTGACTTCTACAGTTGTGCCCTGATGGAGGCTGAGTAGATTTGGATGGGCCGGAGTACAGCTTTTCAGGTGCTTTGACAACAACTTCAAAAATTTTAGAATAAGGCCAGTGCCGGGCAGACCTCTATGGTCTATGCCCTAAAAATGCCAGGGATAAATCAAGAATAGGCATATATGATGTAACACTTTATACTTTATACCATATGTAATGAGTTTATATTGTTGGGCAGACTGGATGGACTGTACAGTTCTTTATCTACCGCCATCTACTATATTACTATGGGGTCCTTCTACGAAGCTGCGGGAAAAAGGGCCCTGTGCTAGCAGTGGGGGCCATTTTTCCCATGCCAGGGCCCTTTTTACCACAGTGAGTAAAAAGCCCCGACACACATGGCCATGCAGTAAGGAAGTACGGGCTCCCACGTTAACCCGGGGGTACCCGGGCAGTGCACGGTGATGCCTGATTATCATCGGGTTACCACGGTTCTTTTTCCCCAGGAAATGGCGTGCACTTGGGGCGGGACTACTGCCAGCGCCTGTGATGGGCCAGCGGTAGTCCTCGAAGAGCGAGCTCTAAGCCTGCATTGGGCTTATCACTGCTATGTAAAAGGGCCTCTATGTTACTAAGATTAATTATTAGGGATGCTTTTTGGATGGAGAGGATGCAGGAGTGCCTATTGAAGTAGCTACCTGGTCAGATCATGCTCCTGTGTGGTGGTCTTTTGATGGAGGGGGAGCATGGGGACATAAGCTGTGTTTGCGGATGAATGAGTTTGTTACAGGACCTGCAGATCTGAGAGGATTTGGAAAGGGAATTGTCTCAATATCTGGAATATAATGATCTTCCTGAAATGTGGCCTTCTATGCTGTGGGAAGGTTTGACATCTGTTCTTCGCGGGATTCTAATTACATGGGGCTCTCGGAAGAAGAAAGAATGGAGGGATCTCTTTTGCTTCAGATTGCTGAGGTGGAACGTAGATATCAGCAGTGTTTTCGGCGGCCTGACCAGCAGCTTTTGGAGCAGCTGCGGGCTGAGCTTCCTTCTCTCCGGTTGGAAGATATTGAATTTCATTTGTGTCTTATTCAGAAGTACTTTTTTGAGATGGGAGATAAATAGGGCAGGCTGCTGGCATGGACGCTTCAGAAATGACAACAGTAGGTGGGTATCTTGAAGATAAAGGGAGAGCGGGGTGATATGATGTTTAAGTCCGAGCATATCCAGCAGGGATTTACTGTTTTTATAAGGAGTTATATGCTTGGGATGACAGTATTCTGGAGACTAATATTGCTCATTATTTGGAATGGATTACTTTGCCTCAGTTTTCTGATGAGATGAGAAGTCGGCTTGAGGCCGAGATTATAGTTTCTGAGATAGCGAAGATACATACCTGTACCAGGTATTCTCCGAGGACAGCAGGCTGATTGTTCTCACTGATGGGTGACGTCCACGGCAGCACCGAGATCGGAAATCTCCCTAGCAACAAAAGTTTACTAGAGCCTTCGGTCGCGCACGGGCGCGTGCACCGCACATGCACAGCCATCCGCTTCCCGCCTGTCAGTTTGATAACAAAGCAAAGAAGGTAAGACAACTCCAAAGGGGAGGTGGGCGGGTATGTGAGAACAATCAGCCTGTTGTCCTTGGAGAATACCTGCTACAGGTATGTATCTTCGCTTTCTCCGAGGACAAGCAGGCTGCTTGTTCTCACTGATGGGGTATCCCTAGCCACCAGACTCACTCAAAACAACAAAGAAAGGTCAATTGGGCCTCGCAACGGCGAGGACATAACAAGGATTGACCTACGAAGAAAACATCTAACTGAGAGTGCAGCCTGGAATGGAATAAAAATGGGCCAAGGGGGGGTGGAGTTGGATTCTAAACCCCGAACAGATTCTGCAGCACCGACTGCCCAAACCGACTGTCGCGTCAGGTATCCTGCTGAAGGCAGTAATGAGATGTGAATGTGTAGACTGAAGACCACGTTGCAGCCTTGCAGATCTCTTCTATAGTGGCTGACTTCAAGTGGGCCACTGACGCTGCCATGGCTCGAACACTATGAGCCGTGATATGACCCTCAAGAGTCAGCCCAGCTTGGGTGTAAGTGAAGGATATGTAATCTGCTAGCCAATTTGAAACAAACATTTGGGCGGACTGTCTGAAGGGGCTTGTCCGCTCCACATAGAAGGCCAATGCTCTCTTGCAGTCCAATGTATGCAACTGACCTTTAGCAGGGCAGGTATGAGGACAGGGAAAGAATGTTGGCAAGACAACTGACTGATTCAGATGGACCTCCGACACGACCTTCGGCAGGAACTTAGGGTGAATGCGGAGGACTACTCTGTTATGATGAAATTTAGTATAAGGAGCATGGGCTACCAAGGCTTGAAGCTCACTGACTCTATGAGCTGAAGTAACAGCAACAAGAAAATGACCTTCCAGGTCAAATACTTCAGATGGCAGGAATTAAGTGGCTCAAAAGGAGGCTTCATCAGCTGGGTGAGAACGACGTTGAGATCCCATGACACTGGTGGAGGTTTCACAGGGGGCTTTGACAAAAGCAAACCTCTCATGAAGCGGACAACTAAAGGCTGTCCAGAGATAGGCTTACCCTCTACACGTTGATGATAAGCACTAATTGCACTAAGGTGAACCCTTACGGAGTTGGTCTTGAGACCAGACTCTGACAAATGTAGAAGGTATTCAAGCAGGGTCTGTGTAGGACAAGAGCGAGAATCTAGGACCTTGCTGTCACACCAGACGGCAAACCTCCTCCATTTGAAAGAATAACTCTTCTTAGTGGAATCTTTCCTGGAAGCAAGCAAACAAGACTCGGGAGACACCCTCAGAAAGACCCAAGGAAGCGAACTCTACATCCTCAACGTCCAGGCCTTGAGAGCCAGAGACTGAAGGTTGGGATGCAGAAGCGCCCCCTCGTTCTGAGTAATGAGAGTTGGAAAACAATCCAATCTCCACGGTTCTTCGGAGGACAACTCCAGAAGAAGAGGGAACCAGATCTGACGCGGTCAGAAAGGAGCTATCAGAATCATGGTCCTGCAGTCTTGCTTGAGTTTCAGCAAAGTCTTCCCCACCAGAGGTATGGGAGGATATGCCCACCAGAGGTATGGGCCTCTCCCCCAATGAAGGAGAAAAGCATCCGACGCTAGCCTGCCATGGGCCTGAAGTCTGTAACAAAACTGAGGGACCTTGTGATTGGTCTGAGTGGCAAAAAGATCCACTGCGGGGGTGCCCCACGCTCGGAAGATCTTGCGTGCCACGCTCAAGTTGAGCAACCACTCGTGAGGTTGCATTATCCTGTGCAACCTGTTGGCCAGACTGTTGTTTAAGCCTGCCAGAAACGTGGCTTGGAGAATCATGCCGTGAGCGCGAGCCCATAGCCACATCTGGACGGCTTCCCGACACAGGGGGCAAGATCCGGTGCCCCCCTGCTTGTTGACGAAATACATGGCAACCTGATTGTCTGTCTGAATTTAAATAATTTGATCGGACAGCCGATCTCTGAAAGCCCTTAGAGCGTTGCAGATAGTGAATGACACATACCTGTAGCAGGTGTTCTCCGAGGACAGCAGGCTGATTGTTCTCACGACTGGGTTGACGTCCACGGCAGCCCCCACCAACCGGAACAAAAACTTCGTGGGTGGTCCCGCACGCAGGGCACGCCCACCGCGCATGCGCGGCCGTTCCCGCTCAGTTGAATGACAAGCAAATTAATGAGTAAAACGCAACTCCAAAGGGGAGGAGGGAGGGTAGGTGAGAACAATCAGCCTGCTGTCCTCGGAGAACACCTGCTACAGGTATGTATCATTCACTTTCTCCGCGGACAAGCAGGCTGCTTGTTCTCACAACTGGGGTATCCCTAGCTTCCAGGCTCACTCAAAACAAGAACCCAGGTCAATTGAACCTCGCAACGGCGAGGGCACAACAGAAATTGACCTACGAAGAACAACTAACAGAGTGCAGCCTGACCAGATTAAATTCGGGTCCTGGAGGGTGGAGTTGGATTTAAACCCCAAACAGATTCTGCAGCACCGACTGCCCGAACCGACTGTCGCGTCAGGTATCCTGCTGTAGGCAGTAATGCGATGTGAATGTGTGGACAGATGACCACGTCGCAGCTTTGCAAATCTCTTCAATAGTGGCTGACTTCAAGTGGGCCACCGACGCTGCCATGGCTCTGACACTATGAGCCGTGACATGACCCTCAAGAGTCAGCCCAGCCTGGGCTTAAGTGAAGGAAATGCAATCTGCTAGCCAATTGGAGATGGTGCGTTTCCCGACAGCGACCCCCTTCCTATTGGGGTCGAAGGAAATAAACAATTGGGCGGACTGTCTGTGGGGCTGTGTCCGCTCCAGATAGAAGGCCAAAGCTCGCTTGCAGTCCAATGTGTGCAACTGACGTACAGCAGGGCGGGTATGCGGTCTGGGAAAAAATGTTGGCAAGACAATTGACTGGTTAAGATGGAACTCCGACACCACCTTTGGCAGAAACCTGGGGTGAGTGCGGAGTACTACCCTATTATGAAGAAATTTTGTATAAGGAGCATGAGCTACCAGGGCTTGAAGCTCACTGACTCTACAAGCTGAAGTAACTGCCACCAAGAAAATGACCTTCCAGGTCAAGTACTTCAGATGGCAGGTATTCAGTGGCTCAAAAGGAGGTTTCATCAGCTGGGTGAGGAGATCCTACGACACTGCAGGAGGCTTGACAGGGTGCCTTGACAAAAGCAAGCCTCTCATGAATCGAACGACTAAAGGCTCTCCAGAGATGGCTTTACCCTCTACACGATGATGGTAAGCACTAATCGCACTAAGGTGATTCCTTACTGAGTTGGTCTTGAGGCCAGACTCTGATAAGTGCAGAAGGTATTCAAGCAGGTTCTGTGTAGGACAAGAACGAGGTTCTAGGGCCTTGCTCTCACACCAAACGACAAACCTCCTCCACTTGAAAAAGTAACTCTTTTTAGTGGAATCCTTCCTAGTGGCAAGCAAGACACGGGAGACACCCTCAGACAGACCCAACGAAGCGAAGTCTACGCCCTCAACATCCAGGCCGTGAGAGCCAGAGACTGAAGGTTGGGGTGCAGAAGCGCTCCGTCGTTCTGCGAAATGAGAGTCGGAAAACACTCCAATCTCCACGGTTCTTCGGAGGACAACTCCAGAAGTAGAGGGAACCAGATCTGGCGGGGCCAAAAAGGTGCTATCAGAATCATGGTGCCGTGGTCTTGCTTGAGCTTCAGTAAGGTCTTCCTCACCAAAGGTATGGGAGGATAAGCATACAGGAGGCCAGTCCCCCAATGGAGGAGAAAGGCATCCGACGCTAGTCTGCCGTGTGCCTGTAGTCTGGAACAGAACAGAGGCAGCTTGTGGTTGGTCTGAGAGGCGCAAAGGCCCACCGAGGGAGTGCCCCACTCTCGGAAGATCTTGCGTACCACTCTGGAATGGAGCGACCATTCCTGCGGTTGCATGACTCTGCTCAGTCTGTCGGCCAGACTGTTGTTTACGCCTGCCAGGTATGTGGCTTGGAGAAGCATGCCGAACTGGCACGCCCAACGCCACATCCTGTCGGCTTCCTGACACAGGGGGCGAGATCCGGTGCTCCCCTGCTTGTTGATGTAATACATTGCAACCTGATTGTCTGTCCGAATTTGGATAATTTGACAGGACAGCCGATCTCTGAAGGCCTTCAGTGCGTTCCAGACCGCTCGGAGCTCCAGGAGGTTGATCTGAAGATCCTGTTCCTGGAGAGACCACAGTCCCTGGGTGTGAAGCCCATCGACATGAGCTCCCCACCCCAGGCGAGATGCATCCGTCGTCAGCACTTTCATGTGCTGTGGAATTTGGAATGGACGTCCCAGGGTCAAATTGGTCCGAATGGTCCACCAGTGCAGTGACTTGCGGCAACTGATGGAGAGGCGGATGACATCTTCTAGATTCCCGGTGGCTTGACACCACTGGGAAGCTAGGGTCCATTGAGCAGGTCTCATGTGAAGGCGAGCCATGGGAGTCACATGAACTGTGGAGGCCATGTGACCGAGGAGTCTCAACATGTGCCGAGCTGTGACCTGCTGAGACGCTCTGGTCTGGGAAGCAAGGGACAGAAGGTTCTGCGCCCTTGCTTCGGGAAGAAAGGCCTGAGCCGTCTGAGAATTCAGCAGCGCTCCTATGAATTCCAGAGATTGGACTGGCTGGAGATGGGACTTCGGGTAATTTAGCACAAACCCCAGCAGCTCCAGAATGTGGATAGTGCACTGCATGGACCGAAGGGCAGCTGCCTCTGAGGTGTTCTTGACCAGCCAATCGTCGAGATACGGGAACACGTGCACTCCCAGCTTGCGCAAGTACGCAGCCACCACCACGAGGCACTTTGTGAACAATCGTGGCGCAGAGGCGAGCCCAAAGGGCAGCACACAGTACTGAAAGTGCAGTGTTCCCAAACGGAATCTGAGATACTGTCTGTGAGCTGGCAGTATCGGGATGTGAGTGTATGCATCCTTTAAATCCAGGGAACATAGCCAATCATCTTTCTGAATCATTGGTAGAAGGGTGCCCAAGGAAAGCATCCTGAACTTCTCTTTGTACAGGTATTTGTTCAGGCCTCTCAGGTCTAGGATGGGGCGCATCCCCCCTGTTTTCTTTTCCACAAGGAAGTACCTGGAATAGAATCCCTGCCCGGGTGGCACGGGCTCGACCGCATTGGCGCTGAGAAGGGTGGAGAGTTCCTCTGCAAGTACCTGCTTGTGATGGGAGCTGAAGGATAGGACTCCCGGAGGACAATTTGGTGGAGTGGAGGCCAAATTCAGGGCGTATCCGCACCGCACTATTTGGAGAACCCACTGGTCAGAGGTTATTAGAGGCTACCTTTGGTGAAAAACTTTCAACCTCCCCCCGACTGGCAGATCGTCCGGTACGGACACTTTGATGGCGGCTATGTTCCCATGGATTCAGTCAAAAACCCGTCCCCGGTTTTTGCTGTGGAGGCGCAGGGGGCTGCTTAGGCGCACGCTGTTGACGGGAATGAGCGCGCTGGGACTGTCCCTGTGCCTGATGAGGCCTTCGGGCCGGTTGGGTGTACCTACGCTTGTTGTAGGCGTAGGGCGCAGCCTGCCGGGCCCGGGAAAAACGTCCACCTGCAGAGGTGAATGCTGAAGGCGCCTGGTGGGAGAGCATCGAGGGCGGTTTCCCGCTGATGTAGTTGGTCTACCAACTGCTCGACCTTTTCGCCGAAAATATTATCCCCCCGGCAAGGGACATCAGCCAGCCGCTGCTGGTTGCGGTTGTCCAGGTCAGAGGCACGCGCAGCCATGAGAGTCTGCACATCACTATACCCTGGGCCGCAGCTGGAGATGCCACATCACAGGCGTCATAAATACCCCTGGACAGGAACTTTCTGCACGCCTTCAGCTGCCTGGCCACCTCCTGAAAAGGCCTGGACTGCTCCGGGGGGAGCTTGTCGACCAGGTCCGCCAGTTGCTTCACATTATTCCGCATGTGTATGCTCGTGTAGAGCTGGTAGGATTGGATGCGGGTCACGAGCATTGAAGATTGGTAGGCCTTCCTCCCAAACGAGTCCAGAGTGCGAGACTCCCGCCCCGGGGGTGCCGAAGCGGTATCCCTCGAACTTGAGAGCAGAGTCTACGACCGCCGAGTCATGAGGCAATTGGGGCCGCATTAATTCTGGGTCTGAGTGGATCCTGTATTGGGACTCCGCATTCTTGGGGATGGTGGGATTAGATAAAGGTCTCAACCAGTTCCGAAGCAGTGTCTCTTTGAGGACATTGTGCAACGGTACCGTGGAGGACTCTCTAGGTTGTGATGGATAGTCGAGGACCTCGAGCATCTCGGCCCTCGGCTCATCCACAGAGACCATGGGAAAGGGAATGCAGATAGACATATCCCTGACAAGGAGGCAAAGGAGAGGCTCTCAGGTGGCGAGAGCTTCCTCTCCGGTGAAGGAGTGGGGTCGGAGGGAAGGCCCACAGACTCCTCTGAGGAGAAATATCTGGGGTCCTCCTCCTCCCCCCACGAGGCCTCTTCCTCGGTGTCGGACATGAGCTCCTGTAGCTCAGACCTCAACCGGGCCCGGCTCGACTTCGAGGCACCGAGTCCTCGGTGGCGGCATCGAGCGGTGGACTCCCGCGCCGGCGGGGATGAAGCTCCCTCCATCGACGTCGACTCCAAGCGGCGTCGGTGTCGAAGGCCTCGGCACCGAGCTAGAGCACACCGGCGCCTCCATCAACGGCGCCGGGGGCGCAAGCACCCCAGGCGCCGGCACAGTCTGGTGCATCAGCCCTTCCAGGATCCCCGGAAAGATGGCTCGGAGGCACTCGTCAAGGCCCTCTGTCGGGAAAGGCGAGGGGGCCAGTGGAGGTGCCGGTGCCAGAATATGCTCGGGGACAAGAGACGGCACCGAAGTGCCCGTGCCCTGACGTAGCGATACCTCTACCACCGAGGGGGACCGCTCTTCCCGGCGCTGCCACTTCCTCGGCGTCGAGTCATCTCTGGAGCCGGAGCTGGTAGCCACATGCGCCGTAGGCGACCGATGACGGTGCTTTTTAGCCTTCTTCCTGTGCCCGTCATCAGCGCTCGGCGGTACCGAAGAGGAGGAGGTAGATCCCCCTCGGCCTCGAGGGATCAGGTCCGACAGGGTTCGGTCCCGATGGCCCTGGGTAGAGGGAGTGACCGGGGCCGATTGTCCGCGCGGCCGCTCACCCCTGCCATCTCCGGAAGACCGGCAGGCCAACGGAACCTGCGAAGTCAAAGTCGTCAATGGTGGCCATAAAAAGCACACCCAAAAAGAAATCGACCGCGCGGCCACAAGGCCGCAACGAGGCGCCCCCCCGCTAAACGTTTACGAGGGGGGTAAACCAAGTTTTTTCTTTTTTTTTTTTGAAAAGAAAACAGAATAAAAGAAAAACAAACAAAGAAACAAACGAAGAAAAAATTCGCGGCTAAGGCGCGATCCGGTTTCCGGGGCTGACAGAGAGACGAACACGGCTCTCTCCAGCGCGGAAAAGAAAAGACTGAGCGGGAACGGTCACACACGGGCGGGAAGACGGCCGCGCATGCGCGGTGGGCGTGCCCTGAGTGCGGAACTGCCCACAAACATTTTGTTCCGGTTGGTGGGGGCTGCCGTGGACGTCAACCCAGTCGTGAGAACAAGCAGCCTGCTTGTCCTCGGAGAACGCTCGCAACTCCAGGAGATCGATCTGAAGACCTGATTCCTGAAGGGACCAAGCTCCTTGAGTATGAAGCCCGTCTACATGGGCTCCCCACCCCAGGAGAGATGCATCCATGGTCAGCACTTTTTGCGGCTGAGGAATTTGGAAGGGACGTCCCAAAGTCAAATTGGAAAGAATTGTTCACCACTGTAGGGAACTGCGAAATTCGGTGGGTAGCTGGATTGCATCCTCTAGATCCCCTGCGGCCTGAAACCACTGGGAAGCTAGGGTCCATTGAGCTGATCGCATGTGAATAAGGGCCATGGGAGTCACATGGACTGTGGAGGCCATATGGCCTAGTAGTCTCAACATCTGCCGAGCTGTGACCTGCTGAGACGCACTGGCCAAGGAAACAAGAGACAGAAGGTTGTCCGCCCTCGCCTCTGGAAGATAGGCATGAGCCATCTGTGAATCCAGCAGAGCTCCTATAAATTCTAGTTTCTGAATTAAAAGAAGATGGGACTTTGGATAATTTATGACAACCCCCAGTAGCTCCAGGAGTTGAATAGTCATCAGCATGGACCGTAGAGCTCCTGTCTCTGAAGTGTTCTTCACCAGCCAATCGTCAAGATAAGGGAACACATGCACTTCCAGTCTGCATAGCGACGCTGCAACTACCCCCAGGCATTTGGTAAACACCCTGGGCGCAGATGGAAGCCCAAAGGGCAGTACACAATACTGAAAGTGCTGTGTTCCCAGACAAAATCGTAGATATTTCCTGTAAGCTGGCAGTATCGGGATGTGCGTTTAAGCATCCTTTAAGTCCAGAGAGCATAGCCAGTCGTTTTTCTGAATCATTGGAAGAAGGGTGCCCAGGGAAAGCATCCTGAACTTTTCTCGGACTAGGTATTTGTTCAGGGCTCTTAGGTCTAGGATGGGATGCATCCCCCCTGTTTTCTTTTGTACAAGGAAGTAAATGGAATAGAATCCCAGCCCTTCTTGCCCCGGTGAGAAGGGTGGAGAGTTCCTCTGCAAGTACCTGCCTGTGCTGGAAGCTGAAGGACTGAGCTCCCGGTGGGCAATTTGGAGGTATAGAGATCAAATTGAGGGAGTATCCTAACCGGACTATTTGGAGAACCCACTGATCAGAGGTTATTAGAGGCCACCTTTGGTGAAAAAATTTCAACCTCCCCCCGACCGGCAGATCGTCCGGCACAGACACTTTGATAGCGGCTATGCTCAACTAGAGCCAGTCAAAAGCCCGTCCCTTGCTTTTGCTGGGGAGTCGCAGGGGCCTGTCTAGGCGCATGCTGTTGACGAGAACAAGTGCGCTGGGGTTGAGCCTGAGAAGGCTGTCGAAGGTAAATTGTACCTACACTTATTGTAAGCATAGGGAGCATTCCGCCTTCCCCGGAAAAAACGTCTACCTGATGACGTAGATGCTGAAGGTGCCCGGTGGGAGAGATTGTCCACAGCGATTTCCCGCTGGTGAAGCTGGTCGACCACTTGCTCGACTTTCTCGCCAAAAATATTATCCCCCCGGCAAGGGACATCTGCCAGCCGCTGCTGGACCCTATTGTCCAGGTCAGAGGCACGCAGCCATGAGAGTCTGTGCATCACTATACCTTGTGCAGCGGCTCTGGATGCAACATCAAAAGAGTCGTAAGCACCCCTGGACAGGAATTTATGACACGCCTTCAGCTGCCTGACCACCTCCTGAAAAGGCCTGGCGTACTCCAGAGGGAGCTTTCCACCAAGTCCGCCAGTTGCTTGACATTGTTCCACATATAGATGGTCGTGTAGAGCTGGTACGACTGAATCTTGGACACGAGAATGGAGGACTGATAGGCCTTCCTCTCAAAAGAGTCCAGAGTTCTAGATTCCCGTCCCGGGGGCGCCGAGGCAAAATCTCTAGAACTTTTGGCTCTCTTAAGAGCAGAATCCACAACCACAGAGTCGTGAGGTAACTGCGACTTCATCAACTCAGGCTCTTCATGGATTCAATACTGGGACTCAGCTTTTTTGGGAATGGGTGGGGTTAGATAGTTTCGTCCAGTTCTTCAGCAATGTCTGTTTAAGGACATTATGCAGAGGAACAGTGGACGACTCCTTAGGTGGTGAAGGATAGTCAAGGACCTCGAACATCTCGGCCCTGGGCTCGTCCTCAGATACCATCGGGAAGGGAATAGCCACAGACATTTCCCGCACAAAGGATAAGAAAGAAAGACTCTCCGGGGGAGAAAGCTTCCTTTCAGGCGAAGGAGTGGGATCAGAAGGAAGACCACAAGACTCCTCAGAAGAGAAATATCTGGGATCCTCCTCTTCTCCCCACGAGGCATCCTCCTCGGTGTCGGACAAGAGTTCACGAACTGCAGTCCAAAACCGGGCCTGCTTCTGCTCTTGTTTTTATTGGCTTTAATTTATTGTATTAGGAGTTATAAACATTTTGTCGTTATAGTGAAACAGTGCTTTTGGTGCACTGTGATACACGTCATGCACTCCTACCACTTTTTTCGTTATTGGTAGGTAGCGCTTTTAGTGAGTTTTCTAATTGTTTTTTATCAAGGCATGAAATAAGCGAATGTGGAAGTTAATGCCCCATGTGTCTAATACAGTGAGATAGTCCTTGAAGAAGGAAACATGCGTGCCTTTTTTTACGATTATAGCGAGTTATTTATTCCTCTGTCTGATACCACTACTACCTCTGGATATCACCATCATTCTTTCCCTGCCTCTTGCTAAGATATGTAAGTTAGGATTGATAGTCCTGTTTTCGTTTTTTCTTTTTAAAGATTTTTTTCTTTTTAAAGATGTTTGTCAGTATGCCATCAAAGTTTTATTATTTTCTCCCCAGTTATTACAGATCCTATCTATTAGAGATGGTTTAATATCACATTATTTACTTATAATTTGACATTATTTATTTATAATCTGATACTATATAAGTTTCAATAAGATGTTTGTCAGTCTGCCATCTATGTCATTTTTGTCTTTCTAGTTTTTATATTGAATTTACCTTTAAGATATGGTTTGTTGATTTTTTAAATTTGGTGTTATCTTCTTATTATCCTATTGTTGTTATTTTACTGAATTTACTTTTAAGATACAGTTTATTGATATTTTTTTAATTTGGTGTTATCTTTTTATTATCCTACTGTTATTATTATTTTACTGTAATTTGTCTCCTTCCTTCCAGGTGTTGTATTATTGTTTTCATGATATGGTTCTATATACTAATACATTGTTATGAATGTGTATAATGTGGTCTTATTTATTTTTTTCAAATATCAGTGTTTTTAATTTGTTTGTATGATATGCTTTTTTATATATTAATATATAGATACGAGTTTTTTTTATATATTAATATATTGATAAGCGTGTTTTTAATGGTTTTTAAAATACATGGGTTTCTAATTTGATTTTATTATTATTGTTACCATAGAGCCCGACGCAGCCTTAGTGGGCAAAACACAGTCTGTGTCGGGCAATGACTCTAGAATAAAGTTCTGAACCATATCATTGACTGATCTGCTGTGTTTGTTTCCAGTGTGTGTGGAATATGCACACTTTCTCTATTTCTGCTAAATTAAGAGAAAGCAACTTTAAACTGCTCCTGCGGTAGTATATTAGCCCTAGTATGTTATATAAGAGGGGGTTGAGAGGGACTTCATGTTAGCATAATTGTGGGGCAGAGGGTACTTTGGTTTCTCCAATCTGCTTTTACACAGATGATGGGGGTTACCTTGCAGTTCATTCCTGAGATCAGTTTGTTCAATCTTTACGCTGATGATCTGAATTTTACTTTATGAATGGTACTGAAAAGTTGTTTATATGGAGCTCAGTTTGCTATTACGGTGGATTGGAAATCTTCACTTCCATTTTCCACCAGAGACTGTGTTATGTGGCTTTGATGGACTACCTGACGGCTCTTTGCCATTAACGGTTACCCAACTATCTGCCGGTTTGGACTACACTTCAAGCATACAGTTTGATTAACAGGAGGAGTTGGGGGGGGGGGTTCTTTGGTGATTTGGTTGTTAATGTTCCATTATTATGTTCTGTATTTGTGTATTAACTTTCAATAAAATATTTAAAGTAAAAAAAAAAAAAAAAGAAAAAGAGTAATACAATGAATGTCTTGTCATTTAGTGCAAGCGAATCATTAGTGTGTGCTAAATCCATTAGCACATCTTAGTAAAAGTATCCCTACATAAATAGGTCAATTACTATACTAGATCATTATAGAATCAAACCATGCAAGAGAGGTGACTGCACCCGTAGAGCAGTATGACAGTATCTTCCTCCTGCTCTTCTGCAGACCAGGCTACTGGGAAGAGAAGAAAACCTCCTGATAGGACTGAAGATCAGAGACAAGTCTTGGAGAAAGAGGAACCTGAGTTAATAGCAGGAATGGGTTTAATTCACTCCACTCTCTTGCTGTGAACTCAAAGACAGGAAATGGATTTGTAAGTAGAACACTGGGGAAACATAGAGGCTGTTATGGATTGAATTGCTGGAGGGTAGTGGGTAGAGAGAGAGGACTCCCAAGGACAAAGGAATGAACGGGTGAAACAGAGGGAGAGTGGATTACTGGGAATCAAGCAGCTTGATCTCTGGTGTTCCTCTTCTTCCTTCTCTCTCCCTACTTGATTCCCAAGAATCTTTCTCCATTCGTCCTACCAACTCAATGTACAGTGGTGCTCAACCTTTCTCTCCATCCCACAAATGGACCCTAGGGGTACATTTTCTGAGTAAACTCTTAGAACCTTCATAACAATCCATTGACTTCTACCTCCTAGTATAATCCTTTATCCTTTTCTATAATGTTCTTGGTCTCATGAATTATACCAATAGTCTCTAATTGTTCTCATACCTCACACTAACATTATCAGCTTTTGTCTCACCTAGAATGTAAACCACACTGAACCCTGGAAAGGGGATATTAGCAGTATACAAGAATTGATTTGAGAACGCTTTGTTTTCAGACAGCTCTTGGACCGTCTTGAGGGTTCGAACATGCTTCATCCCTCTCAATCCAGATTTCGCCTGGGATATTCTACCAAAACCTGGCTTTCATCTCTTCTGCCAGGTACTTCCCACTGACCTATATTTGCCATTGTCTAAGATGAGAACTCTTGGTCTCATTCAATCTTCTTGTGTTATAGAATTTTTAGAGTCTTTAAAGGGAAAAGCGAGGTAGAGAAAAATTAGAAAACAATTCATTCACATCCCTTAGGTGGAAGGAGTTCCATCATGACACAACGGTGATATGTAATGGTCAAATTTAGAGCCCATGGCTGCAGACTTCTGGAAGGAGGCTGGTGCATGACCTCTGTGTAAGAAATTATTGCTGTAATGATAGGTCTGTAAATGAAGGCTCATGGAACTGCATCCCAGTTCTGGCTCAGACTGAACTGGAGTTCCAAGAAAAAAAAAAAAAAGAGAAAACATCCAGGTCAAAAAAATGGAAATTGTTTTGGGGAAAGAGAGGACATAAGGGAAAAACAACACTCAGTAATTTAGAAAAAGACAAGATTTTCACAAGACAAACTGTAAATGAAAAGGCAGAACAATGAAAGAAGATACAGCAAATGAGCAAGAAAAGAAAATCCAGTTGCAGAACAATAAGAAAATATGATTACTCAGTCTTTGGCATTTCAGTGTGCTACACAAATTGAAATTACTGCTATAAAAACTTGTTAAACTATCAAACTGTATTAGGACAAATAAATAGTAAAATTTTCATCTGAAATAAGAGAGGATATGAGCAGGGAACCACAGCTTCCCCAGCCTTGAAACTTCTAAGTACCCTGGTCCAGAACCTGACCTCAAAAGTGACCAGATGGCAGGATTTGACAAAACCTTGAAAGATTAAGTAAGACTTATTGTACCTGATTTCTTTTAATAGTGAAAGCATTTCAATTTAATACTACTCTCAATATAAAATCTCTGTAGAAAAGGTAAATATAATTTTACTTTAACATTTTTCTTTTTCACTTGGAGTAAATACAGAACCTGAGTGTTGACATTTTATGTCAGAGGGAAGGCCAGGTATAATTCTGCTGGCACATCTCAAAATTCTTGTGTTTGAGCCCCATGTCAATAGCACATTTCCTAGTGCACCACCACTAAAACAGTCATCTTACACCACTAGCAGATTCTTCCTCATGCAGATTCTTCCTCACTTCTTCCGGAGGCAGTAGAACCATCGTCTGCATCAGAAACATCATCTTGAGGGCTGGTCTCCAAGTTTTCATCTTCTGTTTGGAAAGAAAGATATTACCATTAACTCCCCAAGCTACGGTAAGAATAACCAGCATTATCTAGGTTCTGATAGTGATCCAGAAAGTGAGTTATAAACCTTATCTGTTTGGAAAGAAAGATATAGCGAATGATACATACCTGTAGCAGGTGTTCTCCGAGGACAGCAGGCTGATTGTTCTCACGACTGGGTTGACGTCCACGGCAGCCCCCACCAACCGGAACAAAACTTTGCGGGCGGTCCCGCACGCAGGGTACGCCCACCGCGCATGCGCGGCCGTTCCCGCTCAGTTGAATGACAAGCAAAAATGAGTAAAAACGCAACTCCAAAGGGGAGGAGGGAGGGTAGGTGAGAACAATCAGCCTGCTGTCCTCGGAGAACACCTGCTACAGGTATGTATCATTCGCTTTCTCCGAGGACAAGCAGGCTGCTTGTTCTCATGACTGGGGTATCCCTAGCTCTCAGGCTCACTCAAAACAAGAACCCAGGTCAATTGAACCTCGCAACGGCGAGGGTATAACAGAAATTGACCTACGAAGAACAACTAACTGAGAGTGCAGCCTGACCAGAATAAATTCGGGTCCTGGAGGGTGGAGTTGGATTTAAACCCCAAACAGATTCTGCAGCACCGACTGCCCGAACCAACTGTCGCGTCGGGTATCCTGCTGGAGGCAGTAATGTGATGTGAATGTGTGGACAGATGACCACGTCGCAGCCTTGCAAATCTCTTCAATAGTGGCTGACTTCAAGTGAGCCACCGACGCTGCCATGGCTCTGACACTATGAGCCGTGACATGACCCTCAAGAGTCAGCCCAGCCTGGGCGTAAGTGAAGGAAATGCAATCTGCTAGCCAATTGGAGATGGTGCATTTCCCGACAGCGACCCCTTTCCTGTTGGGGTCGAAAGAAACAAACAATTGGGCGGACTGTCTGTGGGGCTGTGTCCGCTCCAAATAGAAGGCCAACGCTCGCTTGCAGTCCAATGTGTGCAACTGACGTACAGCAGGGCGGGTATGCGGTCTGGGAAATAATGTTGGCAAGACAATTGACTGGTTAAGATGGAACTCCGACACCACCTTTGGCAGGAACTTAGGGTGAGTGCAGAGTACTACTCTGTTATGATGAAATTTGGTATACGGAGCATGAGCTACCAGGGCTTGAAGCTCACTGACCCTACGAGCTGAAGTAACTGCCACCAAGAAAATGACCTTCCAGGTCAAGTACTTCAGATGGCAGGAATTCAGTGGCTCAAAAGGAGGTTTCATCAGCTGGGTGAGGACGACGTTGAGATCCCATGACACTGCAGGAGGCTTGACAGGGGGCTTTGACAAAAGCAAGCCTCTCATGAATCGAACGACTAAAGGCTCTCCAGAGATGGCTTTACCCTCTACACGGTGATGGTAAGCACTAATCGCACTAAGGTGATTCCTTACTGAGTTGGTCTTGAGGCCAGACTCTGATAAGTGCAGAAGGTATTCAAGCAGGTTCTGTGCAGGACAAGAGCGAGGTTCTAGGGCCTTGCTCTCACACCAAACGACAAACCTCCTCCACTTGAAAAAGTAACTCTTTTTAGTGGAATCCTTCCTAGAGGCAAGCAAGACATGGGAGACACCCTCAGACAGACCCAACGAAGCGAAGTCTACGCCCTCAACATCCAGGCTGTGAGAGCCAGAGACTGAAGGTTGGGGTGCAGAAGCGCTCCGTCGTTCTGCGAAATGAGAGTCGGAAAACAGTCCAATCTCCACGGTTCTTCGGAGGACAACTCCAGAAGAAGAGGGAACCAGATCTGGCGGGGCCAAAAAGGCGCTATCAGAATCATGGTGCCGTGGTCTTGCTTGAGCTTCAGTAAGGTCTTCCCCACCAAAGGTATGGGAGGATAAGCATACAGGAGGCCGGTCCCCCAATGGAGCAGAAAGGCATCCGACGCTAGCCTGCCATGTGCCTGTAGTCTGGAACAGAACAGAGGCAGCTTGTGGTTGGTCTGAGAGGCGAAAAGGTCCACCGAGGGAGTGCCCCACTCTCGGAAGATCTTGCGTACCACTCTGGAATGGAGCGACCACTCGTGCGGTTGCGTGACTCTGCTCAGTCTGTCGGCCAGACTGTTGTTTACGCCTGCCAGGTATGTGGCTTGGAGGAGCATGCCAAACTGGCAGGCCCACCGCCACATCCCGACGGCTTCCTGACACAGGGGGCGAGATCCGGCGCCCCCCTGCTTGTTGATGTAATACATTGCAACCTGAATGTCTGTCCGAATTTGGATAATTTGACAGGACAGCCGATCTCTGAAAGCCTTCAGTGCGTTCCAGACCGCTCGGAGCTCCAGGAGGTTGATCTGAAGATCTTTTTCCTGGAGGGACCACAGTCCCTGGGTGTGGAGCCCATCGACATGAGCTCCCCACCCCAGGCGAGATGCATCCGTCGTTAGCACTTTCGTGGGCTGAGGAATTTGGAATGGGCGTCCCAGGGTCAAATTGGTCCGAATGGTCCACCAGTGCAGTGAAGTGCGGCAACTGATGGAGAGGCGGATGACATCTTCTAGATTCCCGGTGGCCTGGCACCACTGGGAAGCTAGGGTCCATTGAGCAGATCTCATGTGAAGACGAGCCATGGGAGTCACATGAACTGTGGAGGCCATATGACCTAGGAGTCTCAACATCTGCCGAGCTTGTGACCTGCTGAGACGCTCTGGTCTGGGAAGCGAGGGACAGGAGGTTGTGGGCCCTCACTTCGGGAAGAAAGGCCTGAGCCGTCTGAGAATTCAGCAGAGCTCCTATGAATTCCAGAGATTGGACTGGCTGGAGATGGGACTTTGGGTAATTTATCACAAACCCCAGCAGCTCCAGGAGGTGAATAGTGCACTGCATGGACCGGAGAGCTCCCGCCTCCGAGGTGTTCCTGACCAGCCAATCGTCGAGATATGGGAACACGTGCTCTCCCAGCTTGCGTAGATATGCCGCAACCACCACGAGGCACTTCGTGAACACCCGTGGGGCAGAGGCGAGCCCAAAGGGCAGCACACAATACTGAAAATGCCGTGCGCCCAGGCGGAATCTGAGATACTGTCTGTGAGCTGGCAGTATCGGGATGTGGGTGTATGCGTCCTTTAAATCCAGGGAACATAGCCAATCGTTTTTCTGAATCATTGGCAGAAGGGTGCCAAAAAAAAGCATCCTGAATTTCTCTTTGACCAGATATTTGTTCAGGCCTCTCAGGTCTAGGATGGGGCACATCCCCCCTGTTTTCTTTTGCACAAGGAAGTACCTGGAATAGAATCCCTGCCCTTCCTGCCCGGGTGGCATGGGCTCGACCGCATTGGCGCTGTGAAGGGCGGAGAGTTCCTCTGCAAGTACCTGCTTGTGCTGGAAGCTGAAGGATTGAGCTCCCGGAGGACAATTTGGAGGAGGGGAAGCCAAATTGAGGGCGTATCTGCACCGCACTATTTGGAGAACCCACTGGTCGGAGGTTATAAGAGGCCACCTTTGGTGAAAAAATTTTAACCTCCCCCCGACTGGCAGATCGTCCGTACGGACACTTTGATGGTGGCTATGTTCCCATGGATCCAGTCAAAAGCCCGTCCCCGGCTTTTGCTGTGGAGGCGCAGGGGGCTGCTTAGGCGCACGCTGTTGACGGGAACGAGCGCGCTGGGGCTGTCCCTGTGCCTGATGAGGCCTTCGGGCCGGCTGGGTGTATGCTTGTTGTAGGCGTAGGGCGCAGCCTGTCTGGCCCGGGAAAAACGTCCACCTGCTGAGGTGGATGCTGAAGGCGCCCGGTGGGAGAGTTTGTCGAGGGCGGTTTCCCACTGGTGTAGTTGGTCCACCAACTGCTCGACCTTCTCACCAAAAATATTATCCCCCCGGCAAGGGACATCAGCCAGCCTCTGCTGGGTGCGGTTGTCCAGGTCAGAGGCACGCAGCCATGAGAGCCTGCGCATCACTATACCTTGGGCCGCAGCACGAGATGCCACATCGCAGGTGTCATATATACCCCTGGACAGGAACTTTCTGCACGCCTTCAGCTGCCTGACCACCTCCTGAAAAGGCCTGGACTGCTCCGGGGGGAGCTTGTCGACCAGGTCCGCCAGTTGCTTCACATTATTCCGCATGTGTATGCTCGTGTAGAGCTGGTAAGACTGGATGCGGGTCACTAGCATCGAAGATTGGTAGGCCTTCCTCCTAAACGAGTCCAGAGTGCGAGACTCCCGCCCCGGGGGCGCCGAAGCGGTATCCCTCGAACTCCGTACCCTCTTGAGAGCAGAGTCCACGACCGCCGAGTCAAGAGGCAATTGGGGCCGCATTAACTCTGGGTCCGAGTGGATCCTGTATTGGGACTCCGCTTTCTTGGGGATGGTGGGATTAGATAATGGTCTCATCCAGTTCCGAAGCAGTGTCTCTTGGAGGACATTGTGCAACGGCACCGTGGAGGACTCTCTAGGTGGTGATGGATAGTCGAGGACCTCGAGCATCTCAGCCCTCGGCTCATCCACAGAGACCACGGGGAAGGAAATGCAAATCGACATATCCCTGACGAAGGAGGCAAAGGAGAGGCTCTCAGGTGGCGAGAGCTTTCTCTCTGGTGAAGGAGTGGGGTCGGAGGGAAGGCCCACAGACTCCTCTGAGGAGAAATATTTGGGGTCCTCCTCCTCCCCCCACGAGGCCTCTTCCTCGGTGTCGGACATGAGCTCCTGCAGCTCAGTCCTCAACCGGGCCCGGCTCGACGTCGAGGCACCGAGGCCTCGGTGGTGTCGTCGAGCGGTGGACTCCCGCGCCGGCGGGGATGAAGCTCCCTCCATCAACGTGGACGGGGACTCCACCTGCGTGGCGGTTGAGACCGGCGTCGCAAGCGGCGTCGGAGGCCTCGGCCCTGGGCTAGAGCACACTGGCGCCTCCCTCAACGGCGCCGAGGGCGCAAGGACCCCCGGCGCCGGCACAGTCTGGCGCATCAGCCCTTCCAGGATCCCCGGAAGGATGGCTCGGAGGCACTCGTCTAGGCCCGCTGTCGGGAAAGGCGAGGGGGCCGGTAGAGGTGTCGGTGCCGGAAGCTGCTCGGGTCCAGGAGACGGCACCGAAGTGCTGGCACCCTGGCGTGACGATACCTCTACCACAGAGGGGGACCTCTCCTCTCGGCGCTGCCACTTCCTCGGCGTCGAATCATCCCTGGCGCCGGGAGCCGTATGCGCCGTGGGCGACCGATGACGGTGCTTCTTTGCCTTTTTTCGGTGCCCGTCATCCGCGCTTGGTGGAATTGAAGAGGAGGAAGTAGATCCCCCTCGGCCTCGAAGGATCGGGTCCGACAGGGTTCGGTCCCGAGGGCCCTGGGTAGACGGAGTGACCGGGGCCGATTGCCCACGCGGCCTCTCAACCCTGCCGTCTCCGGAAGATCGGCGGGCCGACGGGACCTGTGCTCCTGGGGTCGGTGCCAATTTCGTGGACATCGGTACCGGTACCAAAGATCCGGCCATCGACACCGATGCCGTCGAAGGCGACGGCGAGGGGCCGGCGCAAGTTTCAAAAAGACGGTCCCGTAGAACTTGCCTCGCCACCTGTGTCCGTTTCCGGAGACCGAGACACAAGGTGCACGTCTTGGTATCGTGCTCCGGCCCGAGGCACTGGAGGCACCAAGCGTGAGTGTCGGTCTGCGAGATATGCCGGCCGCACCGACCACACTTCTTAAATCCACTTGGGACCTTCGAGGACATCGACGGAAAAATCGCGTCGGCGAAGTCAAAGTCGTCGATGGTGGCGGTAAAATTCACGCCTCGAAAAATAACTTGACCGCGTGGCCACAAGGCCGCAACGAGATGTCCCCTCTAAAAAGACGAGGGAAAACAAAGCTCTTTTTTCTTTTTTTTTTTTTTTTTACACAAAATAAAACAGAAAAGTGAATAAAACAGAACGAAGAAAAGCTCGCGGCGAACGCGCGATCCGGTTTCCGGGGCTGACAGAGAGAGAGACGAACGCGGCTCTCTCCAGCGCGGAAAAGTAAAGACTGAGCGGGAACGGTCGCGCACGGGCGGGAAGACGGCCGCGCATGCGCGGTGGGCGTACCCTGCGTGCGGGACCGCCCGCAAAGTTTTGTTCCGGTTGGTGGGGGCTGCCGTGGACGTCAACCCAGTCGTGAGAACAAGCAGCCTGCTTGTCCTCGGAGAATACCATTAACTCCCGAAGCTACGGTAAGAATAACCAGCATTATCTAGGTTCTGATAGTGATCCAGAAAGTGAGTTATAAACCTTAGCCACTATACTTGGTCCCTTGCAATTGTACAATAATAACCATAACATTAGTATTAATAAAAACTAAGGGGTCCTTTTACTAAAGCTTAGCAAAATTAGCGCACACTAAATGATAAGAGGCCCATAGGTATAAAATGGGCTTCTAATCATTTAGTGTGCACTAATTCTGATAGCATGTAATATACGTTAGTAAAAGGGCTCCTAAATTTCTCATACACCATCAAAACCTTGAATTTTAGATGGTCCATAATAAAATATTGACACTCAGCTTAAAAAGCAGATTTACAGGGAGGGAAGGCCCGAAGGGAGGTGATCTGCAGACTGCTGCTGCTGCGCTTCTTTCACATGGAGCGAGGTCGAGGAAAGACAATGAATAACAATCTTGAAGCGTAGTCAGGGAGAGGATGTCAAGATGGCGGCATGCCGTGATTGCGAGTGAGACCACTCGAAGTTTGCAGAGAACATTAACCTTTTTCCTATAAAAAAAAATGCTGCACACCAAAAGAAAAGGAATGGTAAGGGACGGAGCCTCATCGACCCGAACCTCCTCTCCCTTGCAGCAAACTATCGAAAGGTTCACCGTGAAAACGCAGGACCCACTTACCGGGGAGCACCCTGCTGTCTCTTTGGAAGGAGAGCTGAGAGACTTGGGGTTGGACGTCACCTTGTTGTCCCCGGAACTCAATCCACCGCCTCCGCCTGAAAGCACCCCGTCTGGGGGGGGGGGGGGGGATTTCCGAGTCGGAAGTCGACGACGGACACTCTCGGGAACGAGGCCCTGTGCACGGAGTAGCTGACTGAGGTCTGCTGCCATCTGACCAGCAGACTCGAAGAATAATATCTCTTCAGAAACCGGAGCCGGTCACATTAGAGAGCATATGGATGGCTCTCCAACAACTTGATACCAAACTGACTAATTCATCTGAGGAAATTGCTACACTTGCGAGTACTGCTGAAACTTTAATCAAATCTTTAGATGTAATTAAGAATGACTCCAAAATTCAAATCTCTGAGTTAAAATCAGAGGTGAATAAAATTCAAGACGTCTCAAATGTGATTATAAAAGACAATACAGTGTTACATAGAAAAATTGAAAACTACAATCGAAGGCTTAATTTACGTTTTTTGAACTTTCCTAAGGCACCGGGGATAACTCCCCTAGATGCCTTTAAAAGATACCTTACTGAAGTTCTGAAATATTCTCCAGATCTTATCCCTCCAATTAATTGCATTTATTATATACCAACCAAGAAAAAAGACTCGGATTTGGAACAAGGGAATATACTACAAAAACGTGATGAAGAAAATTTGAACCTGTCTCAGATTTTAGAATCTTCTATTACTGAAGAATCCAAAAGGATGACACTTATTGTCTTCTTTATATTTGAGCAAGATCTAGAAGCTGTAAAGCGTTTATTCTTCAGGAATTCACAAGTACTGTTTTATGGCAAAAGATTTGGATGTATCTAGATGTTACCAAGCAAACACAGGAAAGAAGAAGAGCATTTTTGGCCATTAGAAAAGAGGCCCTAGCAACAGGAGCCTCTTTTTACCTTAATTATCCTTGTAAATGTGTAATAAAATACCTAGGGCTTAAATATGGTAAAATTATGTATCATACCTGATAATTTTCTTTCCATTAATCATAGCTGATCAATCCATAGACTGGTGGGTTGTGTCCATCTACCAGCAGGTGGAGATAGAGAGCAATCCTTTTGCCTCCCTATATGTGGTCATGTGCTGCCGGAAACTCCTCAGTATGTCGATATCAAAGCTCCATCCGCAGGACTCAGCACTTAGAGAATTACACCCACAAAGGGACACTCTGCCCAGCTCACCACCGCCGAAACGGGGGAGGGGAATTAACCCAGCTCATCCCCACACAAGTAGGGGAGGGGAATCCGTCCAGCTCATCCCCGCGGAGCGGGGGAGGGACACCACACCCGCCGATGCGGGGGGATCTGGCTTATCCTGCAACCGCAACCGCGGGAGGAGCTGACTGACCCTACCACCGCAGAAGCAGGAGGGGTACAAAGCTGCCCTACAGCCGCATGAAGCGGGAGGGAGCGCAGGCAGAATTTAGGTCTCAATCCAGCCCCGTAAAACGGAGGGGAGAGGAATGCAGCAGCTCACTGTAACACAAAATCGTCTCAACTCCTGAAGAATCCAATTGAAAAAACTTGAACATGAAGTCCTCCTGAACAGGAACTGAAGACTAAACTTGAACCTGAAATGCAACCAGAATAAAAACAGTACAGATATCTGGGCGGGGCTATGGATTGATCAGCTATGATTAATGGAAAGAAAATTATCAGGTATGATACATAATTTTACCTTCCATATCATCATGCTGATCAATCCATAGACTGGTGGGATGTACCGAAGCAGTACTCACCCAGGGCGGGACATAGAAATCTCTGACCGCAACACTGAAGCTCCAAACCGGGCCTCCGCCCGAGCAGCCACAGTCAAGCGGTAATGCCTGGAGAAGGTATGAGCCGATGCCCAAGTTGCCGCCTTGCAAATCTCTTCCAAGGAGACGGACCCGGCCTCCGCCATCGAGGCCGCCTGAGCTCTAGTGGAGTGAGCCTTCAGCCGGATAGGCGGCACCTTCCCCGCGGCCACATAAGCCGCTGCAATGGCTTCCTTGACCCATCTTGCCACTGTAGGCTTAGCAGCCTGCAGACCCTTACGAGGACCTGCAAACAGGACAAACAGATGATCCGACTTCCGGAAATCATTGGTCACTTCCAAGTATCTGATGATGACTCGTCTCACATCTAGATATTTGAGAGCAGAGTACTCCTCTGGGTAGTCCTCCCTACTAAAGGATGTGAGACAGAGCTGCTGATTCACATGGAAGCGAGAAACAATCTTGGGCAGGAAGGAAGGCACTGTGCGAATAGTCACTCCTGCCTCAGTGAACTGCAGAAAGGGCTCTTGACATGATAGCGCCTGGAGCTCGGAAACTCTTCTGGCTGAAGTGATAGCCACCAAAAAGACTGCTTTCAACGTCAGGTCTTTCAGAGATGCCCTCGACAAGGGTTCAAAAGGCGGCTTCTGCAAGGCTCTTAGCACCAGATTGAGATTCCACGCAGGTACCACTGAGTGCAGAGGAGGGCGCAGGTGATTAACTCCCTTGAGAAAGCGCACCACATCTGGCTGCGAAGCCAGGGAAGCACCCTTCAGGCGGCCCCTGAAGCAAGCCAGAGCCGCTACCTGGACTTTAAGGGAACTGAGCGATAGGCCTTTCTCCAGACCTTCTTGCAGGAACGCCAACACTGAAGAAATTGGAGCAGTGAAGGGAGAAAGTGAGCCTACCTCACACCACGATGCAAAGGTACGCCAAACCCTGGCGTAAGCAGTAGAAGTAGAGCGCTTCCTCGCTCTCAGCATAGTGGCGATGACCTTGTCTGAGAAGCCTTTCTTCCTCAGACGCTGCCGCTCAATAGCCAGGCCGTAAGACCAAAGTGGGAGGGATCCTCCATCACCACGGGACCCTGATGCAACAGGCCCTGCTCCGCTGGAAGTCGCAGAGGTCCGTCCACTGAGAGCCTGATCAAGTCCACATACCAGGGACGTCTGGGCCAGTCCGGACCCACCAGGATTACCCGTCCCGGATGCTTTGCCACCCGGTCTAGCACCCTGCCCAACATGGGCCAGGGCGGGAACACATATAGAAGCTCCTGTGTCGGCCACTGTTGGAGAAGAGCATCTACTCCCAGAGATCGAGGGTCCCGTCCTCTGCTGAAAAAGCGCGGCACTTGGCAATTGGCCGATGACGCCATCAGATCTAGGCTCGGCTGGCCCCAGCGCTTCGTGATGTCCAAGAACGCCTGAGCCGATAGCTGCCACTCTCCGGGATCCAAGGTATGGCGACTGAGAAAGTCCGCCTGGACATTCATGACTCCAGCAATGTGGGCCGCCGACAGCTGTTCCAGGTTCGCTTCCGCCCACTGGCATAGATTCATGGCCTCCTTGGCTAGAGGGGCGCTCTTGGTACCTCCCTGGCGAATGACATAGGCCACAGCCGTGGCATTGTCCGACAGGACCCGTACTGGCTTCAACGCCAGTACCGGGAGAAACTCCAAAAGCGCCAACCGAATGGCTCTGAGTTCCAGGAGGTTGATAGACCACTTTGCCTCTGCAGGAGACCAGAGCCGCTGTGCTGTCCTTCCCAAGCAATGGGCTCCCCAGCTCGTCAAAGAGGCGTCCGTCGTGACGACAACCCACTCCGGGGTCAAAAGAGGCATCCCTGCGGACAACTTGTCTGTCCTCAGCCACCAGCTCAGCGCCTTGCGCACCGCTAGGTCCAAGGGAAGGCGCACAGCGTAATCCTCCGACACTGGAGTCCAGCGCTGCAGCAGAGAGAGTTGTAGTGGTCTCATATGAGCCCTGGCCCAGGGCACTACTTCCATCGTGGCCGTCATAGAGCCCAACAGCTGCACATAGTCCCAAGCCCGAAGAGGATAGGCTACTAGGAACTGGTCCACCTGAGCCTGAAGCTTGACAATTCGATTGTCCGGCAGGAACACTCTGCCCACTTGGGTGTCGAAACGAACTCCCAGATATTCCAGGGACTGAGTCGGGCGCAGCTGGCTTTTCTCCCAGTTGATGATCCACCCCAGGGAGCTCAGAAGAGCAATCACCCGGTCTACAGCTCTGCCGCACTCTGCATAAGAGGGGGCTCGGATCAACCAGTCGTCCAGATAAGGATGGACGTACTCCTTCCTTTCGAAGGAAGGCCGCGATGACCACCATTACTTTGGAGAAGGTCCGCGGAGCAGTAGCCAACCCGAACGGGAGGGCTCTGAACTGGAAGTGTCGGCCCAGGACTGCAAAACGCAGAAAGTGTTGATGAGGAGGCCAGATGGGAATATGCAGGTAAGCTTCCTTGATGTCCAAGGATGCCAGGAACTCCCCTGCCTTCACTGCCGCTATAACAGAGCGGAGAGTCTCCATTCGGAAGTGCCGAACTTTCAAGGCCCGATTGACCCCTTTGAGGTCGAGGATAGGCCGTACAGAACCTCCTTTCTTTGGTACCACAAAGTAAATGGAGTAACGTCCCTTGCCAAGCTGATCTTCTGGCACCGGAACGACCGCACCCAGGTGGATCAGATTGTCCAAAGTCTGCTGCACTGCCACAGCTTTGACCGGAGACTTGCAGGGAGAGAGTACAAACCCATCTCTTAAGGGTCGGCAGAACTCTAGCTTGTAGCCGTCTCTTATGACTTCCAGGACCCAAGCGTCTGAAGTTACCCTGGTCCACTCGCCCAGAAACGAGGACAGGCGTCCTCCAATCTGCACTGGGCCATCATTGGGTACGAGACCCTAGGGGAGGACCGGAGGAAGCACCTCCGGGACGGCGGTCTCTGCGAAAGGAATACTGCTTGGGGGAGAATTTCCTCTTGAAGGAAGAGGGGGCAGAGGAGCCCGACTTGCCCGGGCGATACCGACGGGCTTCCTGAAACAGTCCTTTGGAGGACCCGGGGCGAGCACCACTGGCCCGAGCCCTGACCTCTGGTAACCTCTTGCCCTTAGACGTGCCGAGATCGGTCACAATTTTGTCCAGCTCGACCCCAAAAAGCAGCTTGCCTTTAAAAGGCAACTTAGCCAGGCGAGACTTAGAGGCGTGGTCCGCAGACCAATGCTTCAGCCAAAGCCACCGCCGCGCAGAGACTGTCTGAGCCATACCTTTAGCTGAGGCTCTCAAGACATCATACAGCAAGTCTGCCAAATAAGCCAAGCCCGATTCCAGGGCCGGCCAATCAGCCCTCAAGGAAAGATCCGAGGGGGAAGCCCGCTGCACAATCGTCAGGCACGCCCTGGCCACATAGGAGCCGCAAACTGAGGCCTGCAAACTTAAAGCAGCCACCTCGAAGGACGACCTTAAGGCCGCCTCCAATCTTCTGTCTTGGGCGTCCTTTAGGGCCGTGCCACCTTCCACCGGCAACGCCGTTTTCTTAGTCACCGCAGTGATTAAAGAATCCATGGTAGGCCAAAGAAAGGCCTCCTGTTCACCTTCAGGCAGAGGATAGAGGCGGGACATAGCCCTAGCCACTTTGAGGCTCGCTTCCGGGACATCCCATTGAGCCGAAATCAAGGTGCGCATGGCTTCATGCACGTGGAAGGTTCTAGGCGGGCGCTTCGTCCCCAGCATAATGGCGGAGCCAACAGAGGCTGAGGGAGAGACGTCCTCCGGAGAGGAAATCTTCAGGATGCTCATGGCCTGCACTAACAGGTTGGGCAAATCCTCTGAGCGAAAGATCCGCGCTGCAGAGGGGTCATCCGCTCCATCCGAGCGGGAATCCGTCTCCTCCAAAAAATCCCCAAAGGACCGTTGGGAGAACTCAGATACGCTGCCCTCATCTACATCAGAGGAGACAGAGTCCTCTAGGGCCTGGAAATCCACCTGAGGGCGTTTGCTTCCGGAGGCCTCAACCCCTTTATCTGACAGGGGGGCAGGGGCAGCGTTTTGCATAAGAAAAGCCTGATGCAGCAGCAAAATGAACTCAGGGGAGAATCCCCCCGAACTGTGCACTTCTGCAGCTTGGGCCACGGCCCTAGCCGCACCCTCAACTGGCGCTCGCAAGAGCGGGGAAGAAACGTGCTGCGCATCCAAAATGGCGTCCGGCGCGAAACTCCGAGAAGGAGCCACGCGAGAAGAACGGTGCTTAACTTTGGCCGCTTTCTTACCGTTGCCTGAATCAAAGGCGACCATAGTATTAACATCTCCCAGCTCGAGGGCGGCCCAAGAAGAAGCCGTCCGAGTAGAGTGGCCGGCCAACATGGAGTGGGCGAGCAGCGGGGGATGGGCGCTTATGGCGGGAAAAACCGCCGCACCGGAGGAGGAACCGGGGCACTGACCGGACTCCAAACTGATGCCTAACAAAGGTGATTCAGGTTTTGAAATCCCTGCATCCCCGCTAGACGCACCCACGCGGTCCGGGGAGCGAATCCTCGCGCCCTTGCCCTCCGACGCCATAAGCCACGTGGAGACCGAACGGGGAACCCCCTGCCCACTATAAAAAGGTAAAATTACCTGCTTCTCGCTCCGAGCTGTAACGAACTGGTGTCCCAGTGAGCAGCTGCAATAAACGTTGAAATAAATGTTGAAATAAACGTAAGGACGTCCAAATTTTTTTTTTTTAAACGGAGCCAGCGGGAGGGGGGAGAAAAGGAGGGACCTGGCACCACCAGGTTTGCACTTGCTCAAGAAGAGCCCTCAACCCCAGGTACTCAACAAAACCTAAAAATTAGGCTTGGAGACCTAGCCAGAGCTGCTGCTGTGTGTGACCACCACCTGCTGAGATAGAGAACATACTGAGGAGTTTCCGGCAGCACATGACCACATATAGGGAGGCAAAAGGATTGCTCTCTATCTACCTGCTGGTAGATGGACACAACCCACCAGTCTATGGATTGATCAGCATGATGATATGGAAATCTTCTTCTCTTCAGAACAATTAAGAGACTTTGTTAAATTAAAAAAATTAGTATCAGCTTGATATCTATGATTGAGTTATAGAATTGAAATAGGTCGGTTTATGACGTGCAAAGCGATATTCTTTAGTTAAACTATGCTTTAGTGTTATCTCCTGAACAATTAGTAAATCCTCCCCACTGTTTTGTGGTCTAAAGAAGACGTAAAAAATATAATTCCTATTAGTTAAAATTTTTGCCTTGTGATAATAAGTCTGTTTATCCTATCAAGTGTAATACTTGTAATTATTGTATATGTAAATTAATAAAAAAATAAAAATAAAAAAAGAGCAGATTTACAATCATATGAACAAGAGAGATTAGTGCAAGTATTTTAGAAAAACAGCCAAGATTTCAAAAGTTTACAATCTTTTCCATAGTTTTGTTCATCCCTAATCTCTATTGGCATTGCATTCCAAAGAGTTGGTGACACAGAACAAAACAGTTTCTTATGGGCAGAGGACAATCTAGTAACATTTTTAGTGAACCGAGTACAATGTTGAACAATTTTCTCAAATAAATAATCCAAAGAAGATTTAACGAAAATTAGGAGAGTGATAAACTAGAAAGATGCTAATGATAAATACTCCAGTTCTTCATCTGAATCATCCTCAATTAATTTAACCGATAGCCATTTTTATATATTAATAACACACCACCTCCTTTCTGAGAGTCGCTAGATCATATTTTAACCAACAGAAAATAAAGCATGCAATCTAGGTTCCTCATATTTAGACAGCCAGGTTTCTATTATAGAGGCCAATTTCAGAATCACCTACCAGATCACAGATCATTTCAAGTGTATTACATACAAACCTAGCATTTAATAATCTACAGGGTATAAGAATCTATCTGGAAAGAACATTTAGGGGGGAAATGAACAACATGGGCTACTATCAAGATGGGTTATTTTACCATAAGTCATGCTATTTTAGCACGGGGTCTCATTGCACAAAATGGAACCCTGTGCTAAAGTAGCACAACTTGTAGTAAAATAACCCATCTCAATGGTAGCCCACAATGATAACATCCTCCCTTGATCTGTGTCAAAACATTCTATGAATTATTCTCTGTCTATTCTTAAATAAATTATGCCAGTATCTATTCCAGCTTTGAATCACTGCAATCTGTTACTCTACAGTAAATTAATTAAATTATGCAGCCAGCGAGAAAAAGATCAGCAAAAAAAATCACATAAAAATAAAGCAATCTATTTAAAAACAAATAATAACATTCTTAAAAGGTCTGCTGGAACAGCCATGAATTAATTGCTTTCTTAAATAGGGATAACTCCTTGAATAGATCAAGAGGGGCATTTTCAATATAATGTCTAAATCCAACTTTGAATGTTTTGTTAAAAACATCTAAAAATCAAGGGGTGACCATGGCCATTTTCGAACCTGAAAAATCTTTTTGTTTTGAAAATGGCCATTTCCTAGACCTTTTTAGACATTTTGTGCTCAGTGCGTGTCTTGTTTGAAGATTCTCGTGAGCCCTTTGGTCCTGCTGGAGGGCGGACCAATCCCCAGACTTCACCCGCAGCGGCCACCGTTCACCAGGAGTTGAGCTCCCAGCTGCAGGCGGCCAACTGGACTTCTGGAATCGTGGTGGTTGACGGACTGACCGGTCGGAGAGAGGACAAGGACCAGAAATCGGACTGATGAGCAGCAGGCACGGATGGTCAGGAACCAACAGAGGTTGAGGCTGGCAACAAGCAGAGATGGTCAGGAGCAAGCAGAGGTCGAGGCTGGCAGTAAGCAAGGATAGTTAGGAACGAGCAGAGGTCGAGGCTGGCAGCAAGCAAGGATTGTCGGGAACTAGCAGAGGTCGAGTCCGGTCAGGTCCAGTAGTAGCAGATTCAGGAGACAACACGCAATAGCTGAGTCCTCTGAGACGAGAAGCCGAAGCAATGATTCTGAGAAACGCTGCTCCTCAAGTACCCCTCCCCATCATGGAGCCGAGCATCAGCTGGAGAGTGCGGGAGCCACAGGAGACGTCATCTGAGGAGCCTCCAGGATAGGCGCCTTGTTGGACCAGAGGCGGGGCCCCACTGTAACCTAACCACTCAGGAACTCCCAAAGTGTACCTTCGCTTCCCGGGCTCTGTGTCCGGAAGAGAAGCCGGCCACTGAACACTGGCGCCATCTTCGCCTCCGTTGACATGGGCCCAATGGCCGGCGATCGGAAACAGCGTGGCCGTGATGGCCGGCATTCAGGCGAGGAAACAAGATAGGCCGGTCAATGGCACGAGGGAAGGCGGCCAACTCCGAAGCGCGTCCTATGCGGGAGCTGAGTCACCCCGATGAGGGACGCGACAGGTCAGGGACGCGACAGTGCGTTTTTCTTTTGAGAAAATGTTCGGAAAAACAAAATCCATCCAAGGGAAAAACAGACAAAAACAGGCCACTGGGATGTATTGGGGGGGGGGGGGGGGCAGCATTCTTAGTAAAAACAGATCCAAGTTCAATAATGTATTGGGGGGGGGGCAGCATTCTTAGTAGACTGGCCATACATACATCCCAGAAAGCAGTGGAGCACCCTAAGGGGCACTGCAGTGGATTTCAGATAAAAAGTCCCAGGTACACATCTCACCATTACCCCCTTATATTGTATGGTGAGCCCTATAAAACCCACCAAAAACCTACTGGGGCCAATATTCAGAGAGATTTAAGCGAGCTGGAGAGGCTCTGACCCGCTTAAAATATCTTTTCCTACCCAATCACCGGGCAGTGCCGCTGAATATTGCCTCTGAGCAGCCCCCCAAAAAGTGGCAGGCCAGGGGGCGTGTTGGGGATGAGCCAGGACTTATGCAGGTGCCAGCGATATTCAGCTGGGGCCAGCATAAGCTTGTGAATTTAGGGCAGCTCAAAAGCTGTCCTAAATTAAACAGCTTAAGTTTATGTGGGCCCCGGTTGAATATTGGGCCTGGATGTGCATAAACCTTTTTTTTTTAAGTCCCCAATGTGTCTCAGTCCCCTCCCAACCCATGGCCACAAGCCACTCCCCCTCCTCCCAAACACCCCCTTGCCCCAACCCTTCTGTAGTTTAGGTAGGCCTCCCCTGGGCCTACCTTGATCCCTGGTGGTCTTTTCTAAATGCTCACAATTTTTCTTTGCAGTGTTTGGGTTTGTTAATTTTGTACCCTCTGTTAGATAAATATAGCCATTCCACCCTCTTTCCCTTACAAGATACATTTGACTTTGTGTTGTACTCCCTTTAAAATTTTTTAGGCTATTCTGCCTCACTTCTTAATTTGTGGACTTGTTTTAAGGTGGATTTCTTTGACTGGATTATATAAATTCTATATTAATTTATAGTTTCTATTCAAGGTATGGATACTTGATGTAAAATAGTTTTGAAAACTAACTAACTAATTAATTAACTAAATAAATAAATAAATAAGAAACAGAAGAAAGGGAGCTACACGAAACCACTGAGTGGCAAGCTGAGGAATTCAAGCCGTTGGGACCCAAACCTGGGAAAAGGGTCCTGGAAGGACCGTATTGCAACTTGGACACTTAGAGGCTTATTTTCAAAGCATTTTGGGAGGCTAAGTGCTTTGAAAATGAGCTTGTTAGTTACAAAAACAGGTGGATGAGCTGCCCGGGGAATTGCAGGAAGCAAGGAAGATTGCCCAGATGGCTGAGGAATGATATTAGAAGGCCAGCGGTGAAATCAGATGGCTGCAACAGGAGCTGGCATTCACAGTACGCCAGTGGAAGTACTCTGAGCTGCAAGGGCAACTGATGGGAACCCAGTGGAGTTATGATATGGCTCTAGCCCTAGTCCAAATGCTGGCCGGCATGAATACTGCACTACAACCACCAGGAGGAATCAGCAGCCCTGGTGAGGCAAGACTTCCCTTGGCTAAATCTGTTTGAATCTGTCCCATTAAACCATGTTTGTCTATATGTTCAGTAATTTTATTCTTTATAATAGTTTCTACCATTTTGACTGGCACTGACATTAGGCTTACCAGTCTGTTCCTTTCTGATTGACAATGGTACACCAGATAGAATAATCTTGACTACACCTCACAAATACCAAACCTCTTCACACAGAAGTAATGCACATAAGTGGCACAAAAAGAACCCATCATACTCTTCACACAGAAGTAATGCACATAAGTGGCACAAAAAGAACCCATCATACTAGACACCCATTGATAAGAATTAAATGCGAGCCCAACAAACGAGACTCATTCGTACTGATCCCGATCGGATATATATATATGCTCGCTCAGTAATAAACAAAAAAGAACTCCTGAGGTCATGGATAGAAGAACATCATCTAGGCCTAACCCTCATAACCGAGACATGGCTACGTAGTAAAGACGATCTGACAATAATTGATCTATGCCCACCTGGCTACAAAATGGTCCACCTGACATGAAATTTCAGCATACCAGATAGCAACTGGACACCTGTGGCTTGGTCAGACCACTACAAACTGACCTTCACCCTATACTGGAGAGAGACAGGAGAGGAATACAGGAAAAAACCTCAGAAATCCAATCAAGGGGAAAGATAATAGCAGAAGGCTTCTAAAGCATGGCAATAAATGAGGCATTAGATCCTCAATCAGAAGACTTCATGGCATCCTGGAATACCAGCAGCAGACTAATCCTGGACATGATAGCACCCATAAGATGCAAAAGGAAGACTGGCACTAGATCCTCCCCCTGGCTCAACCATGAGATTTCAACAGCCAAGAGATTATATAGAAAACTAGAGAGGAGATGGAACAAGGATCACACAGAAAACAACAAGGTAATCTGGAGAAAGGCAGTGAGAGCTATCCAACAAACTAGAAAAAAAATTATTATGAGCATTACATCGGCTCAGGCCAGCTACACACCAAAAAAACTATTCAGCTTAGTGTCCAGTTTACTAAACACACAAGACACAATATCACTAAATGAGGATCCCCCTCAGTGACCACTCTAGCCATATACTTTGAACACAAGATAAGTAAAATCAGATCAGATCTACCATCAACAATGATCCAAGCTGAACAATACATGAATACACTAAACAGGGAACAGGACCCCATTTGTAAGAACAGATCCACCTTCCAAACACCCACAATCAAAGAGATAAGCACCCTATTACATAAATATGCAACATCGCACTGCACACTAGATGAATGCCCAAACACCCTCATGAGAGATGCTCCCACATGGATCTTGGTCTCACTGGCAGAACACTTAACCTACATGCTTAATAACAGAAGCTTCCCAGGTAACAAAGGACAAATCATACTCACCCCACTCCTCAAGAACACTACAAACAAGAAAAATTATGTATCCAACTACAGACCAGTGGCCTCCATACCTCTTCTGGTCAAAATCATGGAAGGAATAGTCTCACAGCAAGTGATGGACTATCTATCCCACTTCTTGGTGCTCCATAAATCACAATCAGGAGGATTCAGACCACAACACAGTACAGAATCAGCACTGTTATCACTGGTGAGCGACATGAAAACAGAACTTAACAAGAGTAGCTCGGTCCTGGTCCTACAGTTCGACATGTCCAGCACGCTCGACGTGGTGGAGTACAGCATACTGACATAGCTACTAGACATAAACATAGAAGGACCAGTACTCTGCTGGTTTCATGCCTTCCTCACCAAAACATCTTACAGAGTTAAAATAAGTACATAAGTATTGCCATACTGGGACAGACCAAAGGTCCATCAAGCCCAGCAAGCTGTTTCCAACAGTGGCCCATCCAGGTCACAAACACCTGGCAAGATCCCAAAAAAAGTACTAAACATTTTATACTGCTTATCCCAGAAATAGTGGATTTTCCTCAAGTCCAATTTAATAATGGTCTATGGACTTTTCCTTTAGGAAGCCATCCAAACCTTTTTTAAACTCTGCTAAGTTAACTGCCTTTACCACATTCTCTGGCAACGAATTCCAGAGTTTAATTACATGTTGAGTGAAGAAACATTTTCTCTGATTCATTTTAAATTTACTACTTTGTAATTTCATCGCATGCCCCCTAGTCCTAGTATTTTTGGAAAGCATAAACAGACAAGCGCTTCACATCTACCCTTTCAACTCCTCTCATTATTTTATAGACCTCTATCACATCTCCCCTCAGCCGCCTTTTCTCCAAGCTGAAGAGCCCTAGTCGCTTTAGCCTTTCCTCATAGTCGTCCCATCCCCTTTATCATTTTCGTCACCCTTCTCTGCACCTTTTCTAATTCCATTATATCTTTTTTGAGATGCGACGACCAGAATTGAACACAATATTTGAGGTGTGGTCAAGTGAAGCTTTAAATGCTTTTAACTGCCACCTCTTTGGGGTCAAAGGTCTCTATACAGGTAAACAAATGAAGCTGGAACAATGACATCTTGACCATGTCTACGGGAGCATATGTTAATCAAATTCAGAGAAAAAGGAACGACCACAAAAGGTGGAGGAACCAACAATCCCTACATCAAAATAGTACAGCAAAAAGGAGTAGGATAGTCTGGCCTTTGCAATAACCAAGGGAGGCGTCTGAAAATTCAGTCTTTATTAGGAAACATCAGATGACTCGACACAGCGCCGAAACACAACTGCTGTGTTGAGTCATTTGATGGCCAGACTATCCTACTCCCTTTTGCTGTAATCAAATTCACTGTTCAGTTTGCATGTCAAGTCAAAGTGCAGCATTTTGCTTGGCATAACTAATTAAACATCCAGCAGTACAGACCATAGGGATGATGCTAACAAGATGGCTGTTCTGTCAACCATTTCAGAAATATGAAAGAAGACCACCCTGCTACCTCACTGGAGAGACCAATAAAGCTTTGGAGTCCAGAACAGTCAGGTATCCTGCAGAAAGGACCCAAAGAACTATCCTCCACGGTCCAATGGGAGGAGAGCATACAGTATCCTGCAGAGACCTGTTTCATAGGCACTGATGTTACGTTTGCAGAACATCAGAACCATTCTCTGACAAGAAAGGTTATGGGTGCCAGTGCCACTCCATTATAGGGCCATTTGACACCTGTGTGATTATCTTCTTTCAAAAGTCTTGGAAGACAGGAAGAGGGGGGTTTGGAATGGGTTGACATGGCTGCTCCACAGTTGTTATACTTCCCCCTGGGTCTCTTAGTTGTCATGTTGTAACCATTGTATTATAGGTGTTATTCAGAATGGTTACATCAAGGAGGACAAGATGGAGAGGCCAGAGGGTTATGTGCAAGCTCCTGACCCACTTTCCTCTCAGCTAGTCTCCCTCATACACACATTCTCATCTCCACTGTCTCTGAATCTAAAGGGATCTCAGTTCTGGGGACTGGGACAAGAAGCAATGTGCATCTACCAGAAACAATAACTTATGGGCCTGTGTCCTGTACCTGCACCCTGCTGGAGTCCAAGTCCACCTCCTTCTGAGAAGCTGGAACATCCAACTCCATGCTATGTGGTACATCATCTGGTTTTGCTTCAGCAGTGGCTTCTTCCTGACCTGCCCCCTCCTCAGAGGACAGAATGTCTGGCTCTAGGCTATGCAGCACATTAGCTGGCTTTTCATTAATACTTCCCTTCTAGCCTGCCCCATCATGGGAGGTCGAACTGCTTGGTTGTACTGTATGTGGTACATCATCTTCAGCAGTGGCTTCCTTCTGGCCCCCTACCCACAAAGGATCATATTTGTGGATTAATCTTGAAATTGTTGAACAGTCAACATTTTCCCCAGCCTCAGCCAGAGACCTCTGTAGCTCTTTTAAGGTAATCCTAGGCTTCATGGTGACTGTCTTCAGCAATTTCCTTAACCCACAGCTACTTACTTTAGAGGGACGGCCTGATCGAGGCAGAGTCTTTGTAGTGCCAAACTGTTTCCACTTCACAATGATAGATCTAACAGTGCCCCATGGGATATTCAAACGCATTGAAATTTTCTTATAACCTTCCCTCGATTTGTATCTTTCAATAACTTTATCCCGAAGTTCATTGGGCAACTCTGTGTTCCTCATGCTTCACCGTTACTTTACATTCACCTCATACAGCAAAAAATGGCCACAGTCTTCTCCTCCTCATGGTTCCTTAATTGCGGAATGCCACAAGGCTCACCACTATCACCCATCCTATTCATTATTCTAAAGGCACCACTAGGAAAGAAACTAGAGGCAAAAGGATTCAAGGTGCACACATATGCAGATGATATAATGATCCACACCCCTTTTATAGGTAACACCCTCAACATAAAAGACCAGATCCAATCAATGCTCAATATCAAGGAAACATGGAGGGGCATAATCGAACGGTGCCAGCCAAATGGATGGCCAGCCATCTATTTGGCCGGCGACGCAAAGAGCAGTCCGAAACCATATTATTGAAAAAGATGGCCAGCCATCTTTCGTTTCGATAATACGGTTGGGGCCAGCCAAATGTCAGAGATGGCCGGGTTTGAGATGGCCAGCATCGGTTTTCATCGATAATGGAAACTGAAGCTGGCAATCTCAAACCCGGCCAAATCCAAGGCATTTTGTCGTGAGAGGGGCCAGCATTTATAGTGCACTGGTCCCCCTCATATGCCAGGACACCAACCGGGCACCCTAGGGGGCACTGCAGTGATCTTCAAAAATTGCTCCCAGGTGCATACCTCCCTTACCTTGGGTGCTGAGCCCCCCAAATCCCCCCCAAAACCCACTTCCCACAATTGTACACCATTACCATAGCCCTTAGAGGTGAAGGGGGGCACCTACATGTGGGTACAATGGGTTTTGGGGGTTTTGGAGGGCTTAACATTTACCATCACAAGTGTAACAGGTATGGGGGGGGGGGATGGGCCTGGGTCCACCTGCCTGAAGTGCACTGCACCCACTAAATACTGCTCCAGGGACCTGCATACTGCTGTCAGGGAGCTGGGTATGACATTAGAGGCTGGAATAGAAGCTGGCAAAAAATATATATATTTTCTTTTGGGTGGGAGGGGGTTGGTGACCACTGGGGGAGTAAGGGGAGGTCATCCCCGATTCCCTCCGGTGGTCATTTGGTCAGTTGAGGCACTTTTTTGAAGCTTGGTCATGAAAAAAAAGGGACCAAGTGAAGCCGGCGAAATGCTCGTCAAGGTCAGCTTTCTTTGTTCCATTATCGGGTGAAGCCGGCCATCTCAAAGCACGCCCCCGTCCCACCTTTGCTACCCTACCGAAAAGCCCCCTTGAAGTTTGGCCGGCTCCGCAACGGAAAGCAGTTGGTGCTGGCCAAAATCGACTTTCGATTATACCAATTTGGCCAGCTTTAGGAGATCGCCGGCCATCTCCCGATTTGTGTCGGAAGATGGCCGGCGATCTCCTTCAAAAATAAGCTGGATGGGCATCCACATTCAGACTGAAGTTGAACAAAGACAAGACCATACTCCTAACAATATCTAATCCTATCTGCCCTAACATCCAAACTGACCTTGTATTCAATAATCATAAAAAGAGCTGTCAAACTTGTGAGTTCTTGTGCCAAGTGGAGCACTGCTGAGCGCGATGACATGCCCCCGTACTCTGCTTGGTGGCCGAGCAACCCCGAGGTTCATCTGCGGTGACCACCATTCTCCGGAGGTTGAGCCCCCAGGTGTGGCTGGCCGGCAGGACTTGTGCGGGAAGCTGAGGAGAGGGGCGCTGAGGAAACAGCCAGAGGGGAATGGAAGGGAATGGTCCTGGTACAAGCAATGTCCGACCAGCAGGCGAGAGCATAATCCAGGTACAAGCAAGGTTCAACAGGCAGGCAGCAGGCGAGAGAGTAATCCAGGCACAAGCAATGTCAACAGGCAGGCAGCAGGCGAAAGAGTGATCCAGGTACAAGCAAGGTTCAACAGGCAGGCAGCAGGCGAGAGAGTAATCCAGGTACAAGCAAGGTTCAACAGGCAGGCAGCAGGCGAGAGAGTAATGCAGATACGAGCAATGTCAACAGGCAGGCAGCAGGCAAAAGAGTAATCCAGGCACAAGCAAAGACAGCAATGAGGGACCAGCAGAAGAAGCAGACTACAGAGTAGTAACATCTACCAAAGTAGAAGCCGAAGCATGGAGTCCAAGGATAGATCAGCAGATAAAGTGCTGGCATCTGACATCAGCAGGAGACTAGCAGGGTGAGAGAGAGAGGCCATAGGGAGAGAGCAGGAGGAGGGCACAAGCAGTAGCCAATAAGAAAGGAGCAAGGGAAAGGGAGCACCCTGAAAGGCCACGCGGGATGACAGGGGGCGGTGCTACGCAAATGTGCAGTGCATCGTGACGCGGAGACACAAAGCAGGCAAAGGGCAGCGCTGTCCGAGGCTGGAAGCGCGCCACGCTGGTTATGACGGCACTGCAGTGGAGCCCCGCGCCGCTCGAGGACGTCGAGGTAGGGGACATGACAACAGCCTAAAGATTCTCAGAATAAAAATAGACTAACACGTGACATTTGAACTGCAAATAACAGCAGTAATCAAAAGGACGTACCACACACTATAAAAATTAAGAAGAATACACAATAAACACATTTATTTAAAAAAAACCCAAACAAACCAATCTTCAAAGACCCACACAAACCCATGTACTGGCTGAACCACCATCACTCCCTCTACTCCTACTGTACTCACAACAATTAATACTTAGAGAATGCTTGCAATAATACTGGGTAGTGAATTTCTTGGGTTAGTTACTGTCATTATCAAGCCACCCATGAACAGTCTAATTTTATACTCCCTTCTCTTTCCAGCCCCCCATACCATGGATGTTCACATTATGCTGAATTTATTCCACAAACAGCTCCATAACTAATGCAAATAACAGTGGGGACACAGAGCATTCCTATCTTGTTTCCCACTCAGATGTAAAGAAATCTGAGCTTCCCCACTTACTTTAGTTGCTGCTGCTGGTCTATTATACACCTCAGGAACCTACTCCCAAACACTGCAGAAGACTTAAAGAGGAAACTCCATATCATCCTGTCAAACAATTTCTTGATGTCCAGACCTAAAACCATTGGTACCCGCTCTGCCTTTAAGCCTTTTAAATCTAGATTCTTATGTATACTATTACGCCCCTCACTCCCCTATATAAACCCACCTTATTGCTATAAATTAATCTTAGCATCACCTTCGCCAATCATTAAACTACCTCTGCCAATATCTTCACATCTATATTTTACAAGTGAGATACACTGATATAAAACACAACTCACCAGGTCCTTCCTCTCCTTCAGAACTGTAGAAATGGATGCCTGTTTTTTCATGGCAGCTCTCCTCACCCCACACCAAATTAACAAGTTTCACTAGTGGGGTTGTCACCTCATTTTTGAACCCTTTATAAAAATGGGGCAGAAAATCCATCTAACCTGGTGCTTTATTTACTTTCAGCCTATCAATATACTCTTCTACCTCTTCTCGCCAGATTTCTAATATCTGCCGGGCTGCCTCTGTTTTCAAAGGATCCAGGGGGCATTCTGTAAGTATTTCTTTTCACCTCCTGATTTCCCCCCCCCCCCCCCCCCCTTCATATTTATTGTTATCTTGTCTCCCTATCACCTGGATCTGGGAAATATACTTTAGGGACCTCTTCTTAGTTTATCTAGT